>NW_006399828.1:11458660-11459145 GCF_000299155.1 Elephantulus edwardii
TGCTGTCAGACATAGGATTGCTATCAGTTGCAAGCAACTTGAGGGCACATAAAAACTACAACAACAATTTTAGAATACATATAGATCCATGTATCTTGAGCATGAGACATGACTCTGAAGTCTAGACATAAGAAAACAAAACAATTGATACATACAAAGCTTTTGAAACTTCTTTGTGCATGCATACATACTCCAACCCCTTACAACACATATCCTAAGATACAATGAACGCATTTTTACATCAACCATGTAGAAAAAGGATTAATTATTTCTGAACTACTTTATCATGTAGGGAGGTTCACTAGGCATGGCTCAATGATTTATTTAGTCATACAGTTGAGCACTGCACTAAATACAATTTATTAAACTATATTTCCAATTAACTCACTTTAAAAGTGATCCCATCTGGAAAATTAATAAATTGAATTTTGGTTCAGGGGCATGTGTGTGTACAATAAGATTCATCAATTTTTAACAATGGTACT
>NW_006399828.1:11462774-11464057 GCF_000299155.1 Elephantulus edwardii
AACTGAAGGGCCACCTATGGTTTGATTCCAACTTGATATAAAAAAACAATAACAGTATATAAATATTACACTGTTAAATATAGTTCTGAACACAGAAGAGATATAAAAGGGAATTTGCAGGAAGAGAAACCAAGGTTAGTGAAGAGTCACTGAGAGAGCAGTGTGAAAATATAACAGGCCTGGTGTATAATGGACTCAATGTAGACACTTAAGATTTCCTTGGATTCAGGAAGACAGAAGAGTGCCTTGGTTTATGCAAGATGAATATTAGAAAAGATATCTAATAATCTAATAAATTGGACAAGATTATTAAAAAATGCTATTCCAATGAAAAGGAATTCTAGACTTTTTACTGACAGCAATATTAAGGACACATCTTTTTTTCCAGTGATGTTTGTAAGGAAAATATTTATTTAAAGATAGTAGAACAATAAATGTTTGAAGTATAAATTTTCACTACTTGTCTGGGGTAGAATGTAGTCTCGTGGTGTACTAACTAAGCAAGAAAATGTTAACTAAAAGGTGGATGTATTGAACCCATAAGCCACTTAACTGAAGAAAGATGTTGTAGTCTGCCTCTGTCAAGATTACAGCCTTGGAAATACTAAAAGACAATTCTATTTCGTCATCTAAGATTGCCAGTGTGAGAATCATCTAGAAGGCAATGAGTTTGGTCTTTGATTTTATGATTTAGAAAGAAAAATTAAATATTTAATAAGTTTTCACAGGATAGATAAGGGAAGAAAGGCTTGTAAAAGCATGTCCTTGTCATGGAAAAGCTGAAAATGTACTTCTGCAATAAAGCTATTACATGAGGAAAAATATAGGGGCCATTAAGCAACTGAGCCCAACCTTAATCAGTCATGCCTCAAAAGGGGCACAGGCAAGAAACAAAAGTTTCTTAAACTTATAATGTAATGTATTTACAAAAAATAATAGTGAAATATTAGAAGCATTAACTTTTAAAATCAAATCTATAACATTTTATTTAACCATTCCTTTGACATTAAGCATGGGCTATTAAAGCATGTTGCTGTTGTTATGTGTTTTTAAGTCATTTACAACTCATAATAACCCTATGTACAACAGCCCTAAACCCTGCTCTGTCCACCACAATTGTCCCAGTCACTGAATCAATCCATCTCATAGAGGGGGCATTCCCTTCCTGCGCTGTCCCTCCAACCTCCCAAACATGATGTCCCTCTCCAATGGCCAGCACCTCCTTGCAACATGTCCAGAGTATGTCAGATGAAGCTTCAGAATCCTTGCCTCCAAGGAGGAGC
>NW_006399828.1:11464852-11471501 GCF_000299155.1 Elephantulus edwardii
AATACACATGGTAACAGAAGTCAAGAAATCAAGACATTTTGCATTGGAAAAATATGCTGTCAAAGAAATCATCAAAGAACTAAAGGGCAATATTATCAGTATACGGACTAATATGTGCCTGATCCAAACCATAATCATTTTGGTTGCTTGTTATGCATATGAAAATTGAACATTGAATAAGGATTGTAGAAGAACAAGCAGTTCTTTTGAGATGTGGAGTTGGACAAAAGTATTAAATGTCCTTTGGACCACGAAAAGAATGAACATCTTGGAGGAAGTGCTAGTAGGATGCTTCTTAGAGGTAAAGAGGGTTAAATTTCATCTCACATGCATTGATCATGTATGAGAGGTGGCCAGTCCTTTGAAAAAGACATAATGCTAGGGAAGATATAGGATAAAAGAAAGAAAAGAAGGTCTCCAACAAGACGGATTGACACAGTGAATGTAACAAAGGACTTGAGCGTATTAGACAAGGTGAAGATGGTGCAGGATAAGGTAGAGTTCAGATCTTTTCTCATAGGGTGGCTATAAATTTTAGTCGACTTGATGGCACCTACCACCACCAACAACAAAAATCCACATCATTAGGTTTAAGTATTAATATTAAAAGTATCAGCACTTACAGATGAAGTATTAGTGATAAGTGGGACACTGGGCAATGATTTGATATTTTTCTAAAATTTTGAAAGGTTAGGAAATAGATAATTTTGTTGGTTAGTATGACTCTCAATTGATAAAATGTTGAAAGAAATGAGTAATCTGAGGACTTCTGAGTTCAACGTAAGCGTTATATGAAAACTTCAAACTTTCCAATTGAAAGTTGAAATAGAGGCTTATGTTTGACAGCAACAGAGATTATATTGCTGAAAGCACAATCAAATCTACAGCCTTCAATATGGATTATATCTCAAGGTCTATCTCATTTTAAAATATCTACATTAGAAACACTAAGACAACAATCTCAAGTGATGTTTGAAGTTAAAGACACTGAATGGGAAGAAATAGGATCCTGAGAATTGGAATGGTAATTGTGGGGACACATTAAGAAAACTGGAGACATTGAGCCTCTAAGTCTTGTAAGTACTAAGTACTTAGTTCTTAGTAAGTACTAAGTAATAAGTTCTAAATGCTAAGTCTAGTAGACTCTATGTGATGAGATTAACCCAACAATATTTAAGGACTTAAATAATTTAGTAATTTAAGTAATTAAATAATTTAAGGATTCTTTGCCTGAAATGTTCACTTTGTCAGAGTCTGAGGAATTTTCTGAAATATTTTTTTAATATTTCAAGTGTCTCTTACCACTTGTTTTTGCTTCTAGACTCATAACTATATTTAAGTTCTAGTAAGACCCAAAAGGTAAAGTATAGTGTATAATCTAGCAAGAGATAAATTACACTCAAAAGTAACTGGTGTTTTGTGGGTGTTTTTTTTTTTCAATATGTGAAAAATTAGTGTGTGAATAGCTATTAAAGATGCAAGACAATGCCTCAAGAAATATATAATTAGATCTGAATTTATTTACTCAGGTTAATTAATACTAAGTAATCATTTATTGGTAAAGCACTAAAGGTTAAGTATTTGTCAAGTAGTACTCTATTTGGATGGTTTGCTGAATGATAGATTATTTGGTAGCATACGTTAAGTCAAATTGAAATACTGTATCTACTTTGGTACATGGTAGAAGAATGTAACCAAAAGGCTTAAGGAAATAAACATGTTAGAGTGACTTTATCAGGCTAAATTCATAGATCCATATACTGGATGACTAGAGGACACTAGAGGCTGAACCACAACAGTGAGGAAGAAGTTTGTAAAAGAAGGCCAACTATCTTTGAAGATGACCACGGTATCAGTTTGTGTATATCAGACTTGAAAGTGGGAACTGCCCTAATTAAATTAAAAACTAAGTGTATTGACACAATGATGGCTGCAATGGGCTCTTGAGTGTCAGGAAGTGTGAGGCTGGTGCAGGGCAGAACAGGGTTCAGATAATTTGTTCAGAAGGTCACTATGAGTAGTACTCAATTCAACAGCACCTAACAACAACAACTACAAAAGAACTTGTAAGTAGCCTTCATTAGGCAGAAAACATAAGCATGCTCACTGAAAATGAGGAGAACCTGAAGCACTTGCTACAGAAGATGAAACACTACAGCCTTCAATATGGATTACATCTCAGTGTCAATAGAACAAAAATCCTTACCACTCTACCTATATGCAAATTCATGGTAGTTGGAGGAAAGATTTAAACTGTCAATGACTTCATCTTACTTGGATTCAAAATCAATACACTTGGTATTAACAATAAGATCAGGAGATGTATTTAATGGGAGAAGTCAGTAGTCAGGGACTTCTCCAAATTATTGAGGAGCAGTGATGTAATTTGAAGACTAAAGTTTTCCTGTTTCAGGTCATGGTCTTTCAGGCTCTTGTTATGCATCTGAGAGTTGGACAATGAATAAGTATAACAGAAGAATTTATGCCTTTGAAATGTGGTGTTGGAGAGTACTGAATATCCCATGGACTGCTGAATGAACAAATATGTCTTGGAGAAGGTGCAGTCAAAGAGCAAGGAGGAAATGATGTTAAAGTCTTGTCTCTCATACTTTGGACATGTTGCTAGGGAATGCAATTTCTTGGAGAAGGATATCATCCTTGGGAAGGCGTATGGACAGTAAAGAGGAAGACCCTCAACGAGGTGGATTGACACAGTGACTGCAGCATTACCTTAAGGGTGTCAGAGATTGTGAGGCTAGAACGAAATAAGAAAGAGTTCAGATCTGTTGTATCTAGGGTTGCTATGCGTCATACCTGACTTGATGGCATCTAACAACTACAAAAACATCACAAAGGGATTATTTGAGTCTCATAACGCTTGGGGCCAAGTGGTTGCACAGAATTGACAAAGATGAGAATGTTTATTACCATGAACAGAAATAAGAATAGTCTAACTTGTGTGTATTGTTGATGTCCCTAGGAGTAGTAATGATGGGAAATGTACTTTTTTTTCCATATAAGAGAAAGAGTTTTATGTCTGGTGAATGGCAGTCTTATTTGAACTTCTTGAATAAAGTCATAGCCATTCAATCAGTTCTGAGACTTGATCCAGTTACAGATCTAAACTCATTTTAATGAAGGAGAGGCTAAGTTCCTTGACTTAGGATTCTACTGTCAAATATTTAAATTGTCTCAAGAGTACTAAAGTGCAATGACGTCAGGCTGGAGACTAAGGTGTGCCTGATCCAGGCTATAATCTTTGCAATTACATGCTATGCATCGGAGAGTTGGACAGTGAATAGGGATGAACGAAAGAGAATTGATGCCTTTGAGCTGTGATGCTGGAGAAGAGTGTTGTACATACCATGGACTGCTAGGAGAACAAACAGGTTTGTCCTGGAGAGGGTGAAGCCAGAATGCTCCTTGGAGTCAAGGATTCTGAAGCTTCGTCTGACATATTTTGGGCATGTTGCAAGGAGAGACTGGTCCTTGGAGAGGGACATCATGTTTGGCAGAGTGGCGGTACGGCACAGGAGAGGAAGACCCTCGATGAGATGGATCAATTCTGTGAGTGGAGTGGTGGGAATGAATGTGTTTGAGACAGCAAGGTTGGCACAGGATAGAGCGGTGTTTAGGGCTATTGTACATAGAGTCACTATGAGTGGCAAATGACTCCACACATAACAACAACAACAACAACAACTCTTTATATTGTTGTTGTTTTTGTTAGGTGTTGTTGAATCGAGTATGAGTCATAGCAACCCCATCAACAGCAGATCTGAACCCTGTTTTATCCTGTGTCATCCTCATTACCTCTGATACACTTGAGCCCATTGCTGCAGCCACGTTTTCATACACCTTTGCAAGGATCTTCCTCTCCTTCTCTAACTCTACACCTTTCCAAACATGATGTCTCTCTCCAAGCAACATGCCCAAAGCATGTGAGACTAAGCTTTGGTATTCTTGCCTCCAAGGAACATTCTGGCTGCACTGTCTCTAATCATATGGATCTTAGTAGAATATTCAGTACCACAGTTTACAAGCATCAATTCTTCTTCTGTCATTTTAATTCATTGTCTAGCTCTTAGACACACAGAAAGTGATTATGAGGACTATGACCTGAATCAGGCATACCTTAATCTTAAAACTGACATCACTTCTCCTCCGTAATTTGGAGAGGTTCAAAACAGCCAACTCTCCCTATATAACATATCTCCTAATCTCCTGACTGCTGATACAAAAGGTATAGAGTGTGGATCCAAGTAAGATGAAATCACTGACAACTTCAATTTTTCCCATCTCTCATGAGAGAGAGAGAGATGTCGTATAAGTTCATTAATTTTGCTTCACTTGAGAATGCAACCTAGGAATATATTGATTATACAAAGACCATTCGAACTAAAAGCAGATGAATGGCACATTCTGTATAAACTATCGTATTTAGCATGCTATATTGTATAATAATTTTGAAATCTCAATTTTTCAGGAATATCATAAACCCCGAATTCACTAATTTTAATTTTATACCTAATAATAAAATCTGCATTTTTCATTAAAACGAATTCAAATTCACCGACAGGGCTGACTTAAAATACATGCTAAGTTGACAAGCTAATACAGAAGTTGAATTTCAGGTAATAAAATTCTTAATATTATTTTATCAAAGAGTATAAGATTATAATCAGGCCATGTCAGATACATCATTGTTAGCTGCTCTATATGTAAATATCTAGCTTTCATAAAATTACATTTTATTTAGAAAGAACTTTACATTAATTATACAGAAAATTTCTATTAATAATAGGATTGTACACTTTTTCAAAACCTAATTTCAATCACTTAAATCTATGACTTCTTGAAATCATAGTTAATTATTGGATTACAAGTGTGATGAATCTAGTTTAAAGGTTCTTTGACAATGTTTTAATAGGAATCTTTGCTATTAATCTAGAACTTTTTTAAGAGAAAGCTAATGAACTTGCAGAAAGAAGAACTAGTTTAGAAAGAATTTGGACCATGTATGTAATTAATTTCCTAGAAAAAATTGCAAGTTCATGACAAATTAAAGATGACAAATGTTTATGAATAGTATCTAAATAGCTGAATTCAACTATGCTACAAGCCATCTGGCATATTTAATTTCTAATTAAAATGTATATGAATTATTATCATTCAATGGACTATTTAATGTACCTTCAAAAATAATTTGGCAAAACAACAGGTTTTCAGTAAAGAGAATCATTCTTTTTGAGGATAAAAGTTGAAGAATAGATCTTCATCCAGAACTGAATATGAGTAATATTCAAGAACAAATGGCATAATTTTTTTGCTTTTAGAAATCAGAAATCATATTTATAATGTTCAAATAAAAGATATACATGCCAGTGTCAAAGATAATATTTAACTGTGTGACAGAGCAGCATGGAAATCTATAGTAATCAATCACTAAGATAAATAATATCTGTATAAGAGTTTGGAAACAAAACGATATGTTTAAGCCTAGACTAAAAATTTGTTCAAGGTAGCTTGCTAATTTTTTAAAGAAGATAATTTCATTCAATGGTAAGATTATATTTTATTAATGTATTAGTCAGTTGATAGAAACTTCACATTAAAATATTTTGTAAGTTAATGTATTTATGATGTTTGTTGTGAATTGCTGTTGAGTTGTAGGCAACTCATAGTGGACCTATGAAAGAAAGACCTGAACACTTGTATAACTTTCTCATCATTTCTCTAGGTTCATAGGGTTTCCGGGGGCAATCTATTACGTAAGTGTGTGCCACTCCTGCTTCCAAGCTTGTTTTAATTGGGGAGCTCCACCAAACACTGTCCACCATGGCTGAACATTACCACATTTGACACATCAGTGTCACAGTGTTTAGCATTACAGCCACCACAATTTACCTCTGTAGAGCAAATTGACCAATCAGTGCTGTATCACTTAGAAGAATGTTTGACCAAATATCTTTTCCAATTGGAGTCTGAGTACAATCAATCACACTTAATGGTGAGTAATCATTCCACTCTAATCCTCAACAGAACTAGAAAACAAACCTCTGTAGAATCCAGCTGCTCTAGATAACTTTCCAATCTGGATTCCAGCTCCAAACTGGTGACTAAATGCTTTTTTAAATGTTGTTGTTCAATGCAGTAGAGTCAAGCACAGCTCATAGTAACACTAGGAGGAAAAGGCAAGAAACGTTTCTATACCTATCATCACTTCTCCCAGTTCCAAGAGTTTCCAGAGGCATGTTTTGGAAGTGGGCCACGTCTGCTTCCAAACCTTTATTAAGCTGGGAGCTCCACCAAACACTGTCCATCTTGGGTAGCCATTATGGTAATTGTCCCCCAGTGGGACAAGGTTCAGCATCACAGCAAACCCAGATTACCTCACTGCTGCAAATTGAGAGAGGAGTGCTGCAAAATTTTGGAAAATGTTCCTCCAAAACATTAGACCCTCAGGCCCAACTTATATTTAAATACATGGGCCCAACACACACAACACACACACACACATTGCATCAGAGACTTGGACAATGATTAGGGAGGATAGATAGAAGGAGAATTGATGCCTTTGAGCTGTGGTGCTGGAGAAGACTATTTAATGTACCATGGACTGCTAAGAAAACAAACAGGTTCATCCTGG
>NW_006399828.1:11472181-11474322 GCF_000299155.1 Elephantulus edwardii
TGTTGCACTTTTTTTCTTTACCACCCCTCCCCCCATCTCACTCCTCTTTTTGAAAAGCAAAAGGTAATCTTCTTCATTGGTATACAATCCCCTTGAACCCGACCCTGCCCTGTCCCGCCCCAAATGCACTCCGCTCTGCAACCTTAATTCTAGATTCCTGTGATAATCATAATATGCTATCATATATTGCTTTTAAACTGTTCTCTCCCTCATCTGTTTCAATTCAGTATCCATAATCTATCCAGTTTTTCTCAGTCTTACCCCAACCCTGATGTCAGTCACTTTCTACAACAGTGGCTCCATGTAGTAATTGTCCTTTTATGACTGAGATATTTTACTCAGCATAATATTTTCCAAGGTCATCCATTTTGAATAATATTGCATGAGTTCCTTATTTTTCAATGCAGGGTAGTATTTCATTGTGTGAATATACCACAGCTTCTCTATTCATTCGTTTGTTGATGGGCACTTGTGTTTTAAATATAAGGGTCCTCCAGGAAGTTTTGTTGACTCAAAACAAGAGGCTTAAATAAAAACAAACACACAATCCGAACAGATCCTCAACCAAGAGTGTCATCATACAGAGTCCACCTCTTCACCTAACTCCAAAATAAAGACAAGGGCCAGGCTTTATAGGTTGCTGTTGTTTTCATTAAATGTCATTGAGTGGTAACCATATAAACAAAAGACCCTGTGTTCTAAAAAACTTTTGCTCTAAGTTAATAGAGTTTTCACAGGCATATTTAGGAAACGGATGCCACTCCTGCTTCCAAGCCTGTCTTAGTCTGTGAGCTTTACTAGACATTGTCAGCAGTGGGTAACCATTACAGCAATTGATGCACAGGAATCCGAAGTGATCTAAGCATAGAGAAAAGACAGAAAAGTGCTGTACCACACAGGAAATGTTCATTTGAAATACAATTAAATCAGGCCTGATGGCTGCAGACCAAGGGCCCAAATGACTTGTTTTAAAAACAACAACAACAAAAAACATCCCCAGCTTCTGTCCCAGTCTCCATTGGCTCCAACAGAAGGTTCCCAGACCACTCTCACCACCGACCAAGTGGCCAGAGCTGTCTTCCATGGTGCAAGACAAGTCATTTGATTTAAGGAAGGACCAGTGTTTATGATAGAAATTCAAAATTTTGTTAATTTTCTGGAGTTTTTATATTATTATATTTTCTGCACTATTGTCATTTGGTAAGAGACTACCTGACCAATGGGTTAGAAGTGATCTATAGTTAGTCACATTCCCAAAAAAATGTGATCCTACATAGTGCGGAAATTATCAAACAATAATATCACATGCAAACAAGATTCTACTAAAAAGTATCCCAAACTGACTGGAAAAGTTCATCAACAGAGAGCTTTCAGATGTGTAGACTGTGTTTAGAAGAAGCCATGGCACTGGGAACATTATACCCAATATTAGATGGATCTTAGCTGAAAGCAGAGAGTACCAGAGGAATATCTATGTTTTATTGTTTATACAAAAGCAATTAACTCTGTGGACCACAACAAATTGTGGCTAACTTTGAGATAAATGAGAATACCAGAACACTTGATTGTGCTTATAATGCCTATAATAGGACCAGGAGGTAATCATCTGAACATGGTTTTTAATAGTGTAAAATTGTTTTTTTCAAATATTGCATATTGTTCTGTGGCGTATTGTGCAGGTGGAGAGTATTCTGAAGCAGTCTGACTCTACAGAGGTTGGATTTTTTATTCTTGTGAGACTCTGGGGCATTCTTTACTGGCTATTGGTTGTGAGTTGATTGTATTCGGGCCTCCTATTTAAAAAAGCATTTATTCACCAGTAGGGGATGGAGGAGGGAAGTATTCTGAAGCAGCCTGACTATACAGAGTTTTGGATTTTAACTGTTTTGGGTCAAACATTCTTCTAAGTGGTATAGCACTGGTCTGTCCATTTGCTGCACAGAGGTAACTTATTACTACTGTGATGTTAAACACTGTGACACTGATATGTCAAATAGTGAGAGAAGATCTTCACCCTGAAACCCACAGTGTCCCTTTTCAGCAAGAAGTAGCTAAGAGAATACGCCATCCCCTTTTCCTTATGAATCAGGGTGAAGTCTCTCTCAGGGAGGAGTGATAGGGAATGGCAAAGGACACACTGA
>NW_006399828.1:11475302-11476820 GCF_000299155.1 Elephantulus edwardii
TTTTCCCCCCTTGAAAGTCTGTTCTAATTGTCCAATTGCCACAGTGCTTGTCAAAGGCAGTTCTGATTAATCTCCTTTGTCAGTGTTTCTTTGCCATTCCCTATCACTCCTCTCTGAGAGAGACTTCACCCTGATTCATAAGGAAAAGGGGACGGCATATTCTCTTAGCTACTTCCTGCTGAAAAGGGACACTGTAGAATTTGGAAGATCTTCTCTCACTACTCTAAAGGGCCCCTTTGGCAATAGGACACACATAGACTATTACGGAGATTGATTTTGGAATTTAGATGCACTGTTATCAATTGTGCTTAGCCATACATGTTCATGTCCTTGAAGATGTATCATGCAAGTGTTGCAGCCTAGAAGACACAAATTTAACTAACAAGTTAAAAGTACATGAGTCAAAATTAAAAAGTAATAATATTCCAAGTAGAAGCTCTAATAGTGGCACAAATCAAGTTACAGAGGGAAAGTAGTTCTTACAATAAAAGGCCTATTGACTCCTGATTACATCTTAGTTTAAAATCCCCTTTCATTTGATCAAGGAAGTGACTGAGAAAGGGCATTGCGTCCCTCCCATTTCAGTTATAATGGATTAAATATAACAGATGACAGCATTACATAACTATCAAATAGATGATTGTAGCATTACATACTTGACATTTTACTGAGAATAAGGGTACAGCCAAGTAACACATCTTTTCAGTGAAAACAATTTAATCCATGACATTAGTTTAGAGGAAACATGACTCTTTTGGTGGTAGATTTGAATAATGGAAAAAAATAAGAGACATATGCATAAATTTAGCAAGATAAACTATATTACTTTTAGGTGCACAGGAAAAATTAACACTTTTTAGTACTACTATAGTAAATATAATTTTGAAATAATGACCAAGATTGTATGATTGTATATGTATGCATGACTTTTCATCTCAATTTAGATGAAGCCATGATTGTAAAGATTATTTGTTTCAGATACTAGATTATTTTTTCATCCTCTAGCTTTTGCTTTCTATTATGCACCAATCATTTAATCATTTCTTGACATATAAGTAATAAATAGATCTAATTAGATATGTCTATAGTATCTTTATGTACATACATGTGTGTGTGTGTATATATATATAATATATTAAACACGTATTTCAAGAGAACAACAGGTTTGTTCTGTAGAGCCTAAAAAAACTATTGCTTGGAGAAAATGATTTTTTTAAATTTTATTTTTTTATTTTTAATGACCATTCACAGAGATTTTGGATATTCATTCATTCATTCATTCATTCATTGTTGCACTTTTTTTTTAAGCTCTGTCTCACATACTTTGGGCACGTGGCCAGGAGGAACCAGGCCTTGGAGAAAATTATCATGCTTAGAAGGGTGGAGGGACAGTGCATGAGAGGAAAACCATGGATGAGATGGGTTGACACAGTAACTGGGATAATGGAGGTAGATGTTTTGGAGACAGTGAAAATGTCTGGCTCAGGATAGGGCAGACAGGTTCAGAGCTTTTGTACA
>NW_006399828.1:11477470-11483635 GCF_000299155.1 Elephantulus edwardii
ATCTATCATCTCCCTTATATAATCTTGTGGAACAATTTGATCACATGGCATACATACTTCATAAAGTTTTGTACTACATCCTAGTTTTATGATTCATTTTTGTGCTCTCGAAAACTTGAAGATAACCATATAAGATTGTTTTCTACTTAACTAGAGTATAAAAGAAAACAAAAAAACAAAAGAACACTGAAATCCAAAGAAGAATCTAGTCTATAAAACTAAAAGTTGGCTAAAACCATGGCCTTATCTACTTTGAGAATAAAAAAAAAATAATGTCCAGCTCCCCTACCAATTGCCTGGTCAAGTCCACTGCAGATGGATCTGCCAAAATAGGAGGAAAGTGTGAACCAGGATTCAGATTTTCAAAAGGTCTAGATTTATAGAGTTAGTAGAAACTAGAGTACGCTTCAAAACAATCTACCTGAGAAAACACTTTAATCATGGAACCAGAACCATCCCCTGATATCAGTTTTAGAGGATTACCACCCATGAATAGCTCATTCTTGTAAAACAATCATCTATACAAGGCAAAACCGTTAACTACTTTATGGCTAAGGTGAAAAAGAATGCAAGCAGAGAAACTAAATGACTATAAATAGAAGTAGGATGGAAATCATAAAATCCTTGACACGTGGAAAATGTAACTAATATTACAGCCTGTGTTATGTATAAATTCTTAACTTAGAAGCTAATATTCTATGGAAAATTTCACTGAAAGCACAAGAAATATTTTTAAATACTCAAGGATGTCAATTTGACAAAGAAAGTGTAGATATTTGAAGTCATGGTTTTTTCAATCACTTCATATGCTGAAAAACTTAACAATGTAAAAAGAGGATAGAAAAAAAATTAATGCTTTTTAATTGTGAAGTTGGTGAACAATATTGAATATACTATATCTTTCCAGGAGAATCAACAGTTTTAGAAGAATTACAGTGAGAACAATCTGAATGTTGAGCTTCAATCCACATTGAAGGCTGAAGTCCTTTGACCTTCTGTAGCAAATGCTTCAGGTCCTCGTCAGTTTCGGCAAGCAAAATTGTGTCATCTGCATAATTCTAGTTGTTAATAATTCTTCCTCCAATTCTGATCCCACATTCCTCCACATAGAGTCCAGCCTCCTGGATAATCTGGTCTGCATATAGATTGAAATGGTAAGGAGATGGAACGTATCACTGGAATACACCCTTCCCAATTTTGATCCATGCAATATTGTCTTTCTCTGTTCTGATGACTGCCTCCCAGTACAAGTATTAGTTTTGCATAAGCACAATCAAGTGCTCTGGAATTCCCATTCTTTTCAGAGTTAATCACAGTTTGTTGTGATCTATATAGTCAAATGTCTTTGCATAATCAATGAAGTACAGATAGACATTCCTCTGTTACTTTCTATTTTCAGCCAAGATCCATCTAATATTAGCTATAATATCCCTAGTACCACGCCTCTTTTAAATCCAGCCTTTATATCTATCTGGAAGTTCACTGTATCTGCTGTATCAGACAGTTTTGGATAATTTTCAACAGGATCTTGCTTCCATGTGATATTAACTGATAATTTCTACACTTTATTGGGTCCCCTTTCTTTGGCATGGGAACAAATATGGATCTCTTCCAATCAGTTGGACAGGTGATTGACTTCCAGATTTCTTGGCACAACTAGGTAAGTGCATCCAGAGCACTGTCTGTCTGTTGAAATATGTCAAAATATGTCAATTGGCATGCTGTCAGTTCCTGGGGACTTGTTTTCAGCCAGTTTCTTCATAGAAGCTTGAATTTTTTTCCTTCAGCACCAATGGCTCTTGCTCATACATTGTTTCGTGATATTCTTTGTCAGCCAATTCCTTTTGGTTTAGTGACTCTGTATACTCCTTCCAACTTCTTTCCATATTCTTGGATCATTTAATATTTTCCCAAAATGGGCTTCAATGTGTTGGAGATAGTCAAGATGGCATGGGATGGCACAGAATTCAGAATTGATTTTCCTGTGGCCCTTTTGAGTTGTACTTAATGGCATCTGACAACCATAATGAGGAGGAATCAACAAAGGATGACCGACAGACAAAAGACTCTTGCTCTTTCTCTGGTATTTGTTTTCTAGTCTTTTGAAATACACATACGCATACACATTTATATCACAGCCAATAAAACCCTGTCATAGTTCTATTCTAATACAAGGGGTCATCTAGAGTTGGAATCTACTTAATGGCCACAGGTTTGTGTTCCTTTTCTTTCTGTTTTTCTAATAGATCTTACTTGGATTTGATTGTCTTATTCTTTTTTCCTCATTCCTATCTCCTCTCTCAGTAAGTCAACTGTGTAAACAAAATAAATTACTAAAACTCAAATAGCAACCTTACAATGACCCTTTTCTCTAAAGATCAACACATTTAGACTTTAACAAAAATATTGCAGTATTTATTATCAATTTATTGGAAGCATTAATGTCTCTTTATGATTTTAGGAAATCCGTTTTCAGAAATTTCCATGTGATGCAAACCAAAAGAGATATAAGAATGTCATGATAAGTTGATATCTACATTTTATATACATATTAATAAGAAAGATATCCTAATTATTTCATGTTAATTTAACTCAGAATTTACAGACTTCAAAATAACTTTCAAACTGAGTTTACATTATGCCTCTGTGATGTTATTTTCAAGTTGTTTTTATTCCTCAAGAACTTTGTTTATTGAGTAATGATCTTGCCTCTGCTTCTTTCATTACAAAGGCTAAAGTTAATCAAAGGGAAAGAAAATGATCTCCTTGTTTATGTAACTCATTAATGTCAAATGAAATATGAAATATTATATGAATTCCATTTAATTATATGGTAAATGTCCTTGGCTATGCTACTATTAAGTAATCTTTGAAAGAAAATAATTTCTATTCTACGTGTGAGACCAAGGTTACCCCTCTATACAAACAAATCAAATATATTGAAAAGATTGCAGAGTTCAAATTCCCCATAGGTTTTTGCAAATCAGGATTAAGGAAAAGTATTTTGACAAAAAGCCCCCCCCCCCAGGAGGCTATTAAAAAATGCAGTAAGGCTGTTTTTCACCCTTTGTATAGTTTTTGAAATTTTTTTCAAGTAGCTAGGCTAATTATATTTAGTCCTCTGAGGCAAAGAGATTTGCCCTCAACCTGATAGAAAAGATATGCTCAGCTTCTATGTTGACAAACAACAGAAACCAAACAATGCACTTCTGGATAGGCATTTAATACTGAACTTTCCCAATTTAAATTTTCCCAATTACCTAAATCCATCAATGTTTCAGAATCTCAGTTGAATTTTCCCTGAGGATGTCATATCTGGGCCACCAGGATCATTCAAAAAGGAAAAATGAGCCTCCTAGACAAGATTTCATCTTAATAAAATACAAAAATTCAATTGAGTGAAACTATTCCCAATCAGGGAAATATTGCACAATGCGCATCCTTTGATTGTTACCTAGTCTCCACACATGGCTCTTGAGAGCAGGAGGAAAAGAAAAGAGAGAAAAATAAAGAGGTATTTTACTAACATCTATTTAAAACACAGAAAGCTTAAAGCAGATGTTAAATATCATTGAAAGTCCAAATGATAAAACTAGTGTGTCTAGGTTCAGCTAGAGAGAAATAGGAGGGCATTTTGAGATTGGAAAGCTTAATATTAATAAAATAAGAGAAACCAGTAGCAGGCCAGCTAACTATACATCAGTCTATGAAGAAGGAGGGTAAGTCAAAACAAAACTCAAAAAGTATACTATTCTACTAAAAATCCTATAATGCCTTTCTACCTCTTAAGCATGAAAATAATGTATACCCTAGAACCCAATCTCTACCATGACTAACATATCCACCTTACTTATGCTTCTCTGCTCTAGTTACAGTAGCTGTCTTCCTTTTATTTTTAACCCATAATACTAAAATAATAATAATAATAATAATAATCTCTTTAAGTTGGCATTTCAGATATTAATGCCAGCTAACATCTGATCCAGGCCACAGTCTTTGCAATTACTTGCTATGTGTCAGAAAGCTGGACAATGTGGTGCTGGAGTATTGAATATACCATAGTAGGCTAGGAGAGCAAACAGGTTCATCCTAGAGAGGGTGAGCTCAGGTTGCTCCTTGGAGACAAGAATTCCAAAACTTCGTCTGAGATACTTTGGACATGTTGCAAGGAGAGACAAGTCCCTGGAGAGGGAAGTCATGCTTGGGAGGGTGGAGGGACAGTACAGAAGTGGAAGACTCTCAATGATATGGATTGATTTAGCAACTAGGATAATGGTGGTAGGTATGTCAGAAACAATAAGATTGGCACAGGATAGATCAGGGTTTATGGCTGTTGTACTCAGCGTCACTGTGAATCACAGGTGACTTAATGGCACATAACAACAAAACATCTCTATCTGCAGCATTATTTTTCAAGATATTAAATGTCTTACTCAAATATCATATTATCAAATAAGACTTTTGTGACAATCTTATATTAAATTATAATGTCCAATGTCATTCTATAACTCGTGTCTTATTTATCGAGTGCCACTAAAAGATAAATAGTTCATATAGATATATTTAACAAACAAATTTATTCTCTTGCAATTTAGAATACTAGAAATCCAGGATACCAGCTCTGATGGTTCTCTGGCACAAATCTTGTCTGGTTTTGAGAGTTTTAGATCCGACATTTCTGAGAGATTTTCATGGATATTCATGTCACTCTTCCTTGAGTTCTAGCAGGTTCTCAAAGAAGAGATCCTGGAACCAAAGGAAAGGCTTTTCTTCTCCTTCTCAATAAGTTTTTCTCTTTTATCTCTTATAAGATAAAAGGTGACAGAGGCTACATTCTAAAGAAAACAAAAAAAACAAAAACAAAAACAAACAAAAAAAACCCAAACAAACCCCTTATATTATTCCAGTTTTGACCTGAGTATAACATCTCACTCTAACCTTCTTACAAATGATTGGCTAATAACATCCTATCACATCACAACATTACACAACCCAAAATTACATCATCATATGACTGCCAAATCAATGTTATTGGTTATTCCTGTCAACCTGGTATGTGTTTTGGAGAGACACAAGTCAATTCATGTAATTCTATTCTCTGTCTCATTGCTGTCACTTTAGAAGATTTTCATGGACAGTAAATCACACTGGAAAGAGATTGCTTATCTTTCTTCATTGAAGAAAGATAAGCAATTGAGGGATTCAAACTGCTTGCCTGTAGTTTAACAAAGCAATGTCTTATTCACTTGTAGGCCAAAAGAGCTCTGTTGGTGTTTTGTATTACACCCTTTAGTCCCCCAAAACTCATGTCCTTACCACATGAAAAATAATTCCACCTCATCATATTTAAAAAATATTCAATCAACAAAAGTATAAATTTAATCCTGTAGAAAAAATTACTACTCACCTAAGAATCTAAATATAGTTTATCTGTTTTCATAGTGCAGTGCTGTGGAGGCACAAAGGAGACATTTACATTGCAAATGGGAGAAATTTGAAAGAACAGGTTAATGTATAACTAGAAAATAAAAATCTAGTAAATTTTTATTTAGTCATCTATGTTAGTTATCATGGTATGCCCATATAGGTAGCAAGCAGTCCTTTTCCCCAATGTCTGAGTGTTGGCCATGGTCTCTGGATTCTCTATCCCAAACTTCAGGTTCACCTTCTAGGTCCACTGGAATGTCTGCCCCCTCAAGTTTGAATGATCGCATTCTCATACTCTGTGTGGTAAGCATGTCTCCCTAAACCCTACCCAGGTCTTATGCCTATCTTCTAGGTTTTAGATAGCTGTTTTCCCCTTATTTCCTAGGAACTAAGAAAAGGCAGCCTCAAATTCTAGAACTGAGTTGGTGACTATCTAACCCTAATATTCAGGAGACAATTGATCATAATTAATGGTGGCTAACCTTGAGGAGAATGGAAATCCCAGAATACTTTATTGTGCTTATGCAAAATCTATACATGGACCAGGAAGCAGTCCTCAGAACAGAGCAGGGAAACATTCCATGTTTCAAAATCAGTAAAGGAGTACATCAGGGATGTGTCCTATCTCCATACCTTTTCAATTCATATGCAGAACAGATAATCTGGGAGGCTGGGCTTTATGAGGAGGAATGTGGCACCAGAATTACAGGAAGACTCATCAACAAGCTACATTATGCA
>NW_006399828.1:11484105-11485821 GCF_000299155.1 Elephantulus edwardii
AGGGTAAAATCAAGTTTCTCCTTGGAGGCTAGAATTTTGAAGTTCTATCTCACATACTTCGGGCATGTGGCCTGGAGAAACAAGTCCTTGGAAAAGGAAATCATGCTAGGAAAGAAGGAGGGCCAGTGCAAGAGAGGAAGACCCTGGATGAGGTGGATTGATACAGTAGCTGGGGCAATGGGGTTAAGTGTGTTGGCATCAGTGAGACTGATTCAGGACACGGCATGCTTCAGAGCTGTTGTACACAGGGTCGCTATGAATTGGAGGTAACTCAATTGCATATAACAACAATGATGCAAAACGCTGAACTCCTAGAAGCTCTGGCCCTGCCCTTTGAGACTCCATAGATTTTGGCCCTACTTTCTCAGAATAACTAGCAATGCTTCCACGTTCTTTGACTCTTCAGCTTTTACTTTCATGTTTCTTAGCTTTTAGTCTAATCATAACCCTCTTTTCTGTACTTTTACAAGTGATCTCCACACCATTAATAAGCTTATGCTCAAGGTCTCCGCTATTTCACTCTGTGGGTTGGAAAGCTTAGTTTCACTAACAACTTCCCAGAGACAGTCCACCAGAAAGCCGCCTACTTGAAGTTACTTAGTGCTCTTATTGTGCTGGTGAACTGCCAAACAGTCTTGTACTCAACTTCACATTCTGTTGCCTCTGTTTCATTGCAATTTTTCTAACCATTGGCACAATCTCTGATATTACAGCTTTCTTCCAATCCCTTGCCAAAACTTGTGGTATCCATAATTTCACCAAAAGTTTCCTCAAAGCAATCTAAATGGGATTTGTTTGTTTATTTCCACTTTTAAATTCTTTCAGCCTCCACTCATTATCAAATCCCAAAACATTTCCATATTTTAGGTATAATTTAGAGTTTTTTTTAAGTGCCATTAAGTCACATATGATTCATAATGATCCTATGAACAACCTATCTGAACCCTGTCCTGTTCTGTGCCATCCTTACACTTCCTGACACACGAGAGACCATTGCAGCAGTCACTGCGTTGATTCACCCAGTCGAGGGTCTTCTTTTTCTCAAATCCTCCATCTTTCAAGCAGATCTTCCCCCTCTGATGAGTAGATCGTACAGCAATAGGCCCAAAGTATGTGAGACATATTTGCCACCAAGGAGCACTCTGGGTGCATTTTCTCCAAGACATATTTATGTGTTCTTTTCACAGTCATGGGCTATTCAGTACTTTTCTCCAACACCATAGCTCAAAGACATCAATTCTTCTTCTGTTATCCTACTTTATTGTCCAGATCTCAAATGCATAGCTACTGATGGAAAAGACCCAGGTCTGAATCAGGCATGCCTTAGTCTTCAAACTGCCATCAAGTCAGTTTCAATGTCTTAGTTTAAATGCCTCAAGGTTCAATATTGAAGTTGCCTATGCACAAAATCTTGAACTATGCAGTAATCATAAAAGATGATAGCTATGACTCCCGTATCAGATATATCATTATAAAGTTATTGAATGTTTATCGATCTTTTTTACCCATATGTATCTAATTTAACAAGTTCGTTTTGTTTATGGTGTGAGATGTAGTTCTTGTTTTAGTTTCCTGCAGATGCATGCATAATTTTGCCAACATCGTTAGTTAAAGAGATAGTAATTTTTCCAGTTAATGTGTTTTGTCTTTGTCAAAGATCAGTTGACCTCAGTCGAATTTTTATTCTTGACTCTTTTTCACAATCAAGGATGCTTT
>NW_006399828.1:11487701-11488617 GCF_000299155.1 Elephantulus edwardii
ACACTGCAATCTTAAAGGTATGTGGTTGAAATTCACCAGCTGGTATTCAGGAGAAAAAAGAGCAAGCTCCTTCTGTGTAATTAATTGCTTCTGAAAACTTGCTGGAGACTCAGCTATGGGTCAGTTTCAAATGAAGGTATACAGCAACATCTCACTACCAGGAATCTCCTTACAGAAAACAGAGACAAGACACAAATAGATAATTATACATCGAGTGCTTGTTACAGCAATATTCACTATATCTAAGAGATAAGAAGCAGCCCAAGTGCTCATCAACAAACAGACAGATCAGAAATTAGTATACACATGCAACACAGTGTTATGCAGCATTGAAAAACAATGACAATCTTGAGACTCATTATACAAGCTGGATGAGTCCAGAGGAAAATCATAATGAGTGAATTAACTCAGTCACATTTTGAAATTAATAAAATTATGGGGCAATGGAACCAGGAAGAGTTGGCTAGAAGAACAGGAATTTAATGGCTAAATATAGACCTAGGCATTGACATAGGTGAAGGGAAAGCAATCTTGAAAAAAAAATGGATAAAAATTTATGCAGCTAACAAGTACATGCACAATATAGTACATGCATGAGCAAATATAAATTAATTTATAATTTTAGTTAGATGATTTTGAAGATTTTAATATCTTTCTTCTTGGAGAAGGACATCATGCCAATATAAGAAAGGAAACCATCAATAATATGGAATGTCATATTGAATGTATTAGTGAGCTCAAGTATATCAGCTATGACAAGGATGGGGCATAGGTTGAAATCTTTTCTATAATTTTCAAGGGGAGGGAAGAGGAACGAACTGGGGGGAGGGTAGAGAAAATAGTGCAACAATGAATGAAAGGAAACCCCAAATCTCTGTAAATATTTTAAAAAATTAAATAATTCAATAAAAAAACT
>NW_006399828.1:11488962-11496943 GCF_000299155.1 Elephantulus edwardii
TTATTACGTAAAAATACAGGATGAGCTCTTAGGTCTTCACTTTCAAGATGACAAAGAATAGTACAATGGTTGTGCCAAAAAGGGCCATGGCCACACGCAGCCTATTTGCTGAATGAACAGTGCCTACCCCCTGCTCAAACACAAAGCAATTAAGAAGTTCATAATTCAAAATATAGTAGAGGGAGCTGCCCTCAGGGATATTTCCAAAGTCAGTGTCTTTGACACATATGTACTGCCAAGGCTCTATGTAAAACTGCACTATTGTGTGAATTATGCCATTCATAGCAAGGTGGTAAGGATCTGTTCTCATGAAGCCTTGAAAGGACAGAACACCTCCATCCAGACTTAGACCTGCAGGTGCTGCCCCACGGAAGTCCATGTAAGGATTTGATTCCTTAAAGGCTCGGGGGGCGGGCGACACAAAAAAACAAAACAAACTTCATCTGAATATAAAATGAAAAAAATTCTATTTCTATTATATAAACTCATTTCAGTTTTATAAATTCATCAGAAAAGAAAATGGAAATTATACTTAAAAAAGTACAGGATGCTTAGTGAAAGTTAGATTTTAGAGAATGATATTTTAGTATTATTATTACCCAAGTAATTGATTATTTATCTAAAATTAGTATTTAAGGGGCACCTATGTTTTATCTGTCGTAATTTAAGAAGTTCTTGTGGTATATTAGTAAAAGTGTTCAGCTGCTAGCTAATCAATTGGTGACTTGAACGCAGGCAGTTGATTCTGTGGATCATAACAAATTATGGCTAACAGTGAGCAAAATGGGAATCCAAGAACACTTAATTGTGCTCATGAGAAACTTATACCTTAAAGAAGAAGCTGTTGTGCTAACAGAGCAGAGGAACATTTCATAGTTAAAAATAAAGGAATCTGTGTATCAGAATTGTGTCCCTTCACCATATATATCCAATCTATACTCCGATCAAATTATTTGAGAAGCTAGACTCTGTGAAGAAAAATGTGGTATCAGGTTTGGAGGAAGATCCATCAACAACCTACATTACGCAAATTAGCATTGTTTGCTAAAAGTCAGGAGGACTTGAAATATTTGTTTCAGAAGATCAAAAATGGCTGTCTTAAATATATACATCGCATTTCAATGTCAGAAAAATGAAAATTCACAGAGTAGGGGACCATTATATAGATGGGGAAAAGATTAGAACAGTCAATGACTTTACCTTTCTTTTGTTGAACAATCAACACCCTTGGTACCACGGATCAGGAGAATTGGAGATATATTCTATTGGGTAAGTCTGCTGTTAAGGACCGCCCCAAACTACTTAAAAGCAATGATGACAGTTTGAAGAGTAAGACAAGCCTGATTCAGGCAGTGGTCTTGTCAATCACTTGCCATACATCTCAGAGCTGAACAGTTAAAAAAGAATAATAGAAGAAGAAGAAATGCCTTTGAGTTATGATGCTGGTGAAGAGTGTTGGGTATCCCATAGACTGCAAAACTCCTTACCACTAAGCCATGAGAGTTTCCTAAACAAAATATGTTGTTGTTGTTGTTAAATACTGACGAGTCATAGATGACTCATAGCGACCCTATAAACAAAAGATCTGAGCATTTGTATAACTTTGTTCGTTTCTCTAAGTTCATAGAGTTTCCAGAGGCAAGCTGTTTTGAAAGTGGATGTCACTCCCGCTTCCAAGCTTGTTTTAGTTGGAAAGCTCCACCAAACACTGTCCACCATAGGTAACCATTCTTGCTTATAGATATCCCATAGACTGCCAGAAGAACAAGCAGATATATGTTAGGAAAAGTACAGTATGAGCACTACTTGAGGCAAAGATGGCAAAGCTTCATCTCTCATAGTATTGGCATATTGTTAGGAGAGCCTATTAATTGGGTAGAAACACTATGCTTGTAAATATTGAGGATGAGAAATAGAGTAGAAGACTCCCAACCAAGTTGACCCAGAGACTGCATCAGTGGGCTAAATTGTGTTAGAGAAGATGAGGCTGGCACAGGTCAGAACAGGATCCAGGTCTATTTTTTCCTAGCATCTCTATGAATCATACCTGACTGGATGATGCCTGTCAACAAAAACCACCACCATGTTATGAGGTGAGCTCTGGTGGGTTAGTGTAAGCAATTTTGCTGCCAACACAATGGTATGTGGTCTAAATCAACCAGCTGTTCCGTGGTAGAAAGATGGGCAATCTTCTCTTACGCAATTGTGTGAGGCCAAAGGAGGGTCTGTTATGGATTTGTTCTCACTAAGTAGCAACACAATATTATTAACTACAGTCTTCTTGGAAATTTGAAAGTTAAGATCTTTTGAATTATTTATATTTTAATCATAAAAGTTGAATTTCATGCATTTGTGGTACATTATTACTGAGTACACATTAATCAATTGTTTGCCATGTTAGCACAGCTGCAATGATTAATTGAAATCTCTACATATATTTCTTTCTGTGTTCAAAACAGTATTTAAAGGAGGATCCCACTTTTATGGTGTGTTGTGTTAGAGTATGACATACAGCCCATGTATGCTGCTTATTGTTCAAAAATAATGGTCCCTACTAGGTTATATATGACATGCTTTCAATTAGCTTATCCTTTTTTGTTTTGTTTCATGTTCTGTCATCTTTCAAAGTTCTTATAATTCTCAAATGCATTTCTACAGAGTTAAAACCAACTCATAACTGATCCTCCACCAACTTTTAAGAATTTGTAAATCCCAAGGACCCTGCGCCCATGCCATGGCAGTGGCGCTGGCGGGAGCTGCTGTCTGAGCAGGGGCTGGCGACGGAGCGACTTTAGCCGGGGAGTCGGGGCCCAGGGAGAGGCGAGACAGCTGCCCGGACGCCTGGACGGCTGGAGCCGGCTGGGCTCTGGTGGGAGAGCTGTGTCTGGTCACCATGACGACGCCTGCGAATGCCCAGAATGCCAGTAAAACGTGGGAACTCAGCCTCTATGGGCTGCACCGGACTCCGCAGGAAGCCATCATGGATGGCACAGAGATTGCCGTTTCCCCTCGGTCGCTGCACTCAGAACTCATGTGTCCCATCTGCCTGGACATGCTGAAGAATACAATGACCACCAAGGAGTGCCTCCACCGATTCTGCTCCGACTGCATCGTCACAGCCCTCAAGAGCGGAAACAAGGAGTGCCCCACCTGTCGCAAGAAGCTGGTATCCAAGAGGTCTCTTCGGCCAGACCCTAACTTTGATGCCCTGATCTCAAAGATCTATCCCAGCCGGGAGGAATATGAAGCCCACCAAGACCGGGTGCTCATCCGCCTCAGCCACCTGCACAACCAGCAGGCACTGAGCTCCAGCATCCAGGAGGGTCTGCGCATGCAGGCCATGCACAGGGCCCAGCGAGTGAGGCGGCCGATGCCTGGGTCCGATCAGACCACAACGATGAGTGGGGGGGGGAAGGAGAACCTGGGGAGGGAGAAGGGGATGGAGAGGATGTGAGCTCAGACTCTGCCCCTGACTCTGCCCCAGGCCCTGCTCCCAAGCGACCCCGTGGAGGGGGTGCCGGGGGAAGCAGTGTAGGGACAGGGGTTGGTGGCACTGGCGGGGTGGGTGGGGGTGCTGGTTCTGAAGACTCTGGTGACCGGGGAGGAACTCTGGGAGGGGGAACCCTCGGACCCCCAAGCCCTCCTGGGGCTCCAAGTCCCCCAGAGCCAGGTGGAGAAATCGAGCTACTGTTCCGGCCCCACCCCCTGCTCGTGGAAAAGGGAGAATACTGCCAGATTAGGTATGTGAAGACAACTGGGAATGCCACAGCGTACCATCTCTCCAAGTACCTGGCCCTGCGCATTGCCCTTGAGCGGAGGCAGCAGCAAGAGGCAGGGGAGCCAGGAGGCCCTGGAGGGGCTCCCTCTGACGCTGGAGGACCTGATGGGGGTGGCGGGGAGGGCGGGGGTGCCGGAGGCAGTGACGGCCCTGAGGAGCCTGCTTTGCCCAGTCTGGAGGGTGTCAGTGAGAAGCAGTACACCATCTACATCGCCCCTGGTGGTGGAGCTTTCACGGTGAGAGTTGTGTTGGGGGAGAGGGGTAGACAGAACCATACCCTGACCTAACTCACCAGCCCTCTTCTCTCCATTTCCATCTCCCTTATCGCTTCTTTTTCTTCCCTGGCATGCCACTGTGTCCCCCTGCTTTCCCCTCCATCTCTTTCTTTTTCTCTCTGTCCTTGCTCACCTTCTGCTTTTCATTTCCTACACCGTCTTTCCAACTTTACTCATCTTTGCCTCTCTTTTCCATCCCTTCCCTAGACGCTGAATGGCTCACTGACCCTGGAGCTAGTGAATGAGAAATTCTGGAAGGTGTCTCGGCCTCTGGAGCTCTGCTACGCTCCAACCAAGGATCCAAAGTGACCCTGCAAGGGTACAGCCAGAGGACGGGGACCACAGGGTGGCCTGTGTCCCGGCCTCCTACCCCAGCTTCTCTGTCCCCCATTGCCCTCCCAACCCAGCTGACCAGCAAAAGGACACAATTGAGGAAAAGTCGCTTTTATACAAAGTATCTATATCAGATTCTTCTATATTGTACAGAGAGGGGCATGTGCCCCCACCTACTGCCTTTTCTATTGATGCCCAGCTTCCAGTCTGTATAAAATGTTGGGGAAGGTGAAGAGCCCTCCCCATCACTCCTTCTCCCCAAGACAACAAATTTGCTTTTTGTTCCACTTTGAAAAAAAAAAAAAGAATCTGTAAATCCCATGGAAGGAGATTATCCATGTTTCTCTTTACAACATATGGATCCATTTCTGATAGACTAAAGCTGTCTGTCTTTGGGTTAGTAGCACAACTCTTTAACTATCAGGTGACCAGAGATCTTTCATAATTTAAGCCATCAGAATAAAATTAATACATAGCTTTCTTTCTTATGAACTCATTATTTTCATGATATTTTTGTCTTGATGATTGCTTTCTTATAAGTATTCATTTTACTATTTCTGTTATGCCAAAGTTGAAATAATTTTATAAACCATGCATTTAATTCAGTTTGACTAAATCCATGAGCAAATTCTCAGTTATACAAGTTCAGTTGGACAGAAAGCATGAAAGAATTATTTGATGATGCAGTTAGAAAAGATTGAGAATCAGAATAAACTTAAAAAGCTTGTAACAACAATGGTAATAGTAGGACTTGCCCAGACATTTTATGGAGAAAAAATAGTCAATGAAGACTCAACAACAGAACCAAAATCCTAGATTGAAGTTACATATAAAAAAAATATGTATTTTTCTGCTAAATCACCACGTTAAATCATATCAAATTGTGGTAAAAAAAATCTTCATTGCCCTTCCAACATGTGCATTGCTACAATGTGATTGCCTTGTTCAACTGTAGTAAAACTCTAATAAGTTGCTTTTCTTTTCAAATTTTCTTTTATTTGGGTGAAATTATTTCTAGTGGGGTAGTCCACAAAGGGTTTTGCAGTTTATCCCAAGGAGATACTTCTCTAGAGGTAAAAAAAAAAAATAAATCCACTAGTATCTCCTTAAGAAAAAGATGAGCAGTCTCCCACCCCCCATTTGGTTTAGTCTCTGAAAATTCATTAGAGCGACTGTTAAGTGTCAGTACTGATTCAATGGATAGGAATGAGATAAATTATTTGAGGAAGTGGCAGTTAACAGTAGATGGATAGGGGTTAAGAATAACTGAAATAATGGTGAGGAAACAGAAGCAGCAATGAGGAGGTCGAGGAGATAAGCAGACAAACAGTAGAATTCTGAACACTGAGAACAGTTGGATTTACTATCACTGATGAATGTATTTAGTAAAAGACTGTGATTTAAAACACGAATTTGTCAATAGATCCTAGAACTCTTTATCTTGGAATTGGGAATCCATTAATTGGGAGTAAGTTATGGGAAGGTTAGCAAGACTATAACTAGAATCAAGAATTTCTGGTGCTAAGCAAAACAGCCATCCATTCATTCTTATTTTACCATGCAACTTAGAATGATTACCAAGCCAAGCATGGCCTAGTTTCTGAAGACATCATGATGAGCTTTAGATGTAATATATATACTCAACATGGTCTCATCACAGTAATGTCTATGATGAGAGCTTTGAGAAAAAGAGAATACAAATTCTATAGACTAAGATGTCTAAAGAGAGTCACACTGTTAAACCAAAGGCTGAGCTTCTTTAGAGCTTAAATCTATCAATTATTCCTTGGGGAAGGACACTTAGTCTCCTTCTGTGCAATTTACAGCCTTGGCACATACAGGAGGGTCAGCTGTGGGTCATTTCTGCCTCAATGGCAGTAAGTTATTTAGTATAAAATATGAAAAAGCATTTCAAATCCACTTGGGAAATTCGTTTTATTAAACTTTAGTCTGATATGTTTATAACTCTCAGTAACCATCTAGTTTGAATAGGAAAAAAGAATATGTTCAACTTTATATTTCTCTTAAATTCTTTAAACCCTTTATCAGTATTTAGTGTTATGTTGACATTTAGACTCCCTATTGCTAAATAACAGAAGCACTAACAGGTAAAAAAAAAAACTAGAGCAAAGACTCAGACTCATGGAAATTTCATCCTTTTAAGAAAGACAAAACTATGTATAAAACATATATTTATTCTGAATATTCAGTGATTCCTTCGAATACTTAATAATTTCTATGCTATTACATGATGAAAATATACAGTGAAATCATAATTATGCTCTATTCATTCAACATTTCACATTTCTATGTCTTTATAGAGGTGCAAATATAGTAGGTACTGACTTTTAAAATTCAATTCTTTTTTATCAAATATAAAACCTTGAGTACTGTATATCTGTCACAGATTTGTATTTACTTCATTACTCTTAAAGACAAAAAGAGGGCAAATTAAAGCAAAGGAAAGAGAAAAGTTACTGTAAAAAAATTAGTTTTTAAAGTGTAGAAATATCTGTGGATTTTGTTTTCCTCTATTGTTCATATCTTTGCTACAACGGATAATTAAAACTTTTCTACTTTGCAATTAGAAATGAAGTTGAAGAGCACATCAAATTATTCACAATTTATATTAAAATATAGCTCATCAACCCACTAAATATATAGTGATAGGACATTCAAAGCCATACATTTGGCATTTGAAAGAAATCTACCCACATCTGGAGTGATTTGGGATAAATTATTTAGTGTCCTTTCTGTCTTTAAACTATTTTTGGTAAAGTCTCCTTTGCATAATATTGCAATCAGCCTTTGAATGGGTAATGGTAATATAGTGGAGGGGGGTAATCACCATCTCTAGGCAATTCTAGAGAAAAATCATACAATCAAGAAAAGAATAGAGAAACTGATGTTGAGGTAATTAGTCATATAAATAAATGAAAGTTGATAAATTTTGAGATCATTAAAAAATTACAGGTTTTAACTAACATTTGATTTTGAGAAATTCACTACTTAAAAGTAGACTATCATAAAATTTGTCTCATGAAATTTTATGTAGCTATAAAATATTTCTACTATAATATTATAATGATGATAGGCCAAAGAAGTATGAAGTACTTCTATTAGTTCTTGGTATTGACAAATAATTTTGATTCATCTGAATTTGTTGTTGTTGTTGTTATGTGCCGTCGAGTCGTTTGCGACTCATAGCGATGCTATATACAACAGCCCTAAACCCTGCTCTATCGTGTGCCAATTGCACTGCCTCTGACAAACCCATCCCGATTACCCCAGTCACCGAATCAATCCACTTCATAGAGGGTCTTCCCCTCCTACGCTGTCCCTCCACCCTACCAAGCATGATGTCCCTCTCCAAGGAGCTGTCTCTCCTTACAAAATGTCCAAAGTATGTCAGATGAAGCCACAGAATCCTTGCCTCCAAGGAGTAGCCTGGTTTAACCCTCTCTAGGATAAATCTGTTTGTTTCCTTTGCAGTCCGTGGTACATTCAATACTCTTCTCCTGCACCACAGCTCAAAGGCATCAATTCTCCTTCTGTCCTCCCTAGTCATTGTCCAACTCTCTGATGCATAACAAGC
>NW_006399828.1:11498137-11499704 GCF_000299155.1 Elephantulus edwardii
TGCCAATTCCTTTCGATACAATGACTCAGTATATTCTTTCCATCTTCTTTTAATACCTTCTGGATCATTTAATATTCTGTGTTAAGCATCCTTGATTATAGCAACTCTAGTTTTGAATTTGTTTGTCAGTTCCTTGAGCTTAAGAAATGCTGAACGAGTTCGGCCCTTTTGATTTTCCGACTCTAGCTCTTCGCACATTTCATTCTAATATTTTGCTTTGTCATTCCATGCTGCCTTTTGGAATCTTCTGTTCAGTTCTTTAGTATCTTGAATTCTTTCTTGTGCCTTCGCTTCTCTATGCTCCAGTGCAATCTTCAGAGTTTCTTCTGACATCCATTTTGGTCTTTTCTTCCTCTTCTGTCTTTGTAATAACCGTTTGTACTCTTGCTGGATGATACATTTGACATCCTCCCACAACTCATCTGGTCTTCGCTTATTAGTGTTCAAAGCCTCAAACCTATTCCTGAGATGATTCTGAAATTCAGGTGGGATGATATCAAAGTCATATTGAAAATATGACTTTGATTTCATCTGAATTTGTGGATAATATTAATTATGTCTGCTTTTCAAATATAAAATTCAGAGAAATCTGATATTTTATATATTTGTTTTAGTATTGTAATGTAGTAAATGTCACAAATTCAGGGCACCAAAACTCTAACTCAACTGAAGTTGAATAAGTTCTTAATAGCAATGCCCTTCATTGAATTTTCCAAGTTGTAAATCTTAAGGAGAAAAGACTACCCTTCTTTCTCCCATGGATACTGTGATAGATTTTATATTGGAGATATCTGGTTTTGAGATTACCAGAACAATTCCACAAGGAATATATAACAGAGTTCCCTCGGAACATTAAAGTCTGAGGATAAATTCGAGCAATGTTTGAGCATGTATCATTAGACATCTTTTTTGGAAACATTTATTTTTGTTGTTCCTTGAGAATAAGTAAGAATTTACTTATAGCTTACTCTCCCAGGAGTTTTCTGATGCTGTAGCTCACACAGGAAGAGACTGACCATCTTTCTCCATTGGAGTAGCTGGTGGAGTGAAAACATCTGTCATTATGTCTTTGCGTTGGCAATGCAACAGAACTCTTAGAGAATGAATAAGCAATACACACAAATATTAATGTTGTTTTTATTAGGTGATGTCAAGTACAACTAATACAGATCCTATGAGCAATAGATCTGAACCTGTCCTATCCTGTATCATTATCATCATCTCTGACATACATGAACCCTTTGCAACAGCCCTATGTCAATCCATCTGGTTGAGAGTCTTCTTCTCTTGTCAACCCTCCACCTTTGTAAGTAAGGCATCGCTCTCCAAAAAAAAAACCTCCTCTAGCAGAATAGTAAGAAATTATTTTTAAATAAAGACAAATATTGATACACAACTATTGTATTTTTGGAAGTGTTACTTGAATTGTTGTTTGTTGTTGTCTGATGCCGTCGAGTCGTAGATGACTCATAGTGACCCTATGAACGAACAGCATGAGCCCTGTTTGTACATAGAGTTTCCGGACGCAAGCCATTTTGGAAGTGGATGCCGCTCCTGGGAAGCTCTC
>NW_006399828.1:11502221-11502716 GCF_000299155.1 Elephantulus edwardii
TTGGCTCCACAGTCAACAGTCTTGGCACCAGCAGCCAGGATATTAAAAGGCGCATTGCCATGAGAATGTCTGCTGTTAGGGACCTCTCCAAAGTACTGAAGAGCAATGGTGTCTCTCTGAAAACTAAGGTACATCTGATATAGGCCATGGTTTTTGTAATCATTTGTAATGCATCAGAGAATTGGACAACGACTAGGCAGGATAGAGAATTGATGCCTTGGAGCTGTGGTGTTGGAGAAGAGTATTGAGAATACCATGGACGCTTGGAAAACAAACTGATTTGTCCTGGAAAGAGTTAAACCGGGTGGCTCCTTGGATGCAAGGATTCTGAGGCTCCGTCTAACATAGTTTGGACATGTTGTGAGGAGAGACCGGTCCTTGGAGAAGGACATCATGCTTCGGAGGGTGGAGGGACAGCACAGGAGGGGAAGGCCCTCTATAAGGCGGATTGATTCAGTGACTAGGATAATCTGGATGGGAGTGTCAGAGACAGAC
>NW_006399828.1:11503170-11508183 GCF_000299155.1 Elephantulus edwardii
GATATAAAATATATTCTAGGTGTTAGAGCTATCCAACAATGAAATAAACTCCCTTACAAAGTGATCAACTTCTTATCCTTGATAATATTCAGAAGGATGATGTTGACTACTCATCAGAAATATTGTGGAAATTCTCTTTGCACTGGGAAGAACACTCACTTATTTACTTCTGGGGGAAAAAAAAATCTCTTCAATTAAGGAATACCTGAAAAAATATTACTGGTGCTAAAATAATAATACACTTACGTTCATTTTATTTCCTCCAACAATCAAAGGCATTTTTCAAACTTAAATGTGAATATATGTCCACATATGAAATAGCAAAGGCCATGTTAACCACTGATTATTTTATTTGCAGGATTCTGAGCAAGAAAGAGCAACAAATTTTTCTTCTCTGCCACATCACTGAGCTTTAAAAATAGAAGTAGTTGCTTATCCTGCTGAGAATATTGGTCTGAGTTATTTTATTTATCACTTAATCTATGTACATATCACAATGTAACTCTTGTTTTCTTAGAAAATATTGATAGGTGTATGACTTATGTAACTCAGGAAACAAAATGAGACTAAAGCATGCAAATTGTTATAAAATAGTACAAAAGTTATTATTCTGAATCATTTCTTTTTCATTTAGCATAATTTATCTTGTTCAAAGAGCGATGTGTAAATTTCTTGTCACTTAAACATGTCTCTATGAATATAACATCAGTTGATAAGTTACAAATGTTCTATTTCTTAATGTCATTGGGAGTTCTACTGTCAACATGATTTTATCTGTTACCATGCACTCATATATTATTTTATCTCAAGATTTCCCATAGGTAGCTCTTCATAAAGTATGTTTCTATGAGGTTTGACTCCTAAAAATGCTGTCTTTACTGATTGTCTCATTTCCATCTACCACATAGTGATTTAAAACACACACACACACACACACACACACACACACACACACCCCAACTATTCTTTAACTTTCAAGAAAATATCTCTAAATTTTTCTTTATATTTTAAAAATAAGACTTTGTTGTTGTTCTTGTTGTTGTTATGTGCCGTCGAGTCAGTGACCATATGTACAACAGCCCTAAACTCTGCCCTTTCTTGTGCCAATATCACTGTCTCCCGCACACCTACCCTCATTACCCCAGTCACTGAATCAATCCACCTCATACAGAATCTTCCTCTCCTGCACCATCGTCTACCCTCCCAAGTCAGACATCCCTCTCCAAGGACTGGTCCCTCCTTGCAACATGTCCTTACAGTATGTCAGATAAAACTTCAGAATCTTTGTCTGGTTTAACCTTCTCCAGGATGAACCTGTTTGTTTTCTTAGCAGTCCATGGTACATTCAATACTTTTCTCCAGCACCACAGCTCAAAGGCATCAAGTCTCCTTTTATCTTCCCTAGTTATTGCCCAACTCTCTGATGCATAACAAGTTATTGCAAAGGCCATGGCCTTTATTAGGCACATCTTAGTCTCCAGAGTGATATCATTGCTCTTCAGTACTTTAGAAAGGTCCCTAGCAGCAGACTTTCCCAACACAATATGTCTTTTAATTTCTTGGCTGCTACTGCCAAAAGTGTTGACTGTGGAGGCAAGTAAACTAAAGTTGTTAACAATCTCAATCTCTTCACCATCCATCCTGATGCTTCCAACTGGCCCAGTGGTGAAAATATTTGTCTTCTTGATATTGAGCCTCAATCCATATTGGAGGCTGCAGTCCTTGACCTTCTACAGCAAGCATTTCAGGTCCTGTTCAGTTTCAGCAAGCAGGGCTGTTTCATCTGTATAATGCAGATTGTTGATGAATCTTCCACCAATCCTGATGCCACACTTCTCCTCATGCAGCACACCTACCAAAGATACAAAAACTGTAAAACTTCATTAATAAACAAATAAAATAACAAAATTAATAAACGATTAGAATGAAAACTGTTGAACTCACTTAGTGTTAGAACTATATTAATCTATTGTCATCAAGGCAAATATTTATGAGTAATAATTATTTATTGTAGTTAATGCGTAATCATTTAGCTACACTAGCATATGTTAATATCTTGACTTTCTCTTTTATTCTGATTACCATAATCTTTTTGATGAATATGCGAAGCTTTGGTATTCGGTTCCTGGCAATAATGAGTTATATAATTAAAGCCTTTCCCACTCTATGGGGTTTTTTTTACCCTGTTGGAGAAGTTTTCAATGTGCATAGGGATTTGATTCCTGGAAGGTACATTCTTCTATATTAGCCTCTCCTGGTGTAGGGTTTTCAGGAGGCTTGGAAGAATGTTCATGTTATGGATTAGGACTTCTAGAGTTCTTCCAAGCTTCTCTCTTATGAAGTTTATAGGCCTTGTTTTTAGTGCTAGGGCCTTGACCACTTTATGTTGGTTTTTGGGTATGGTGTGAGGGGTGGGTCTTGCTTGAGTTTTTTGAAGATAGTTTTCCAATTTTGCCAGCACCACTTGTTTAAAAGGTTGTTGTTTTCCCACTTGACTGATTTTATCTGCTTGTCAAAATCAGTTGACCATAGATAGATGGACTGATTTCTGGGTTCTCAATTTTATTCCATTGATCTATGTGTCTATCATTGTACCAGTACAATGCTTTCTTGACCACCACGCCAGTGTAGTAGGATTTGAAATCAGGGAATGAGATGATTCCTACCTTGTTTCTCTTTTTAAGGAGTACTTTACTTATTTGGGGTCTCTTTCCTTTCCAGATGAAATTGGAAATTGCCTTTTCCATCTCATTGAAAAATGGAATTAGTATTTGTATTGGGATATCATCGCACCCCAGTAAGAATCACAAATGTCATCAAAACAGCAAACAACAAATACCTAGTGGAAGGAGTGGAAAGCAGTATAGTGCTTTCTCAAAAAAATTGTAACAGAAATACTATTTGACACAGCAATTCCACTACTGGGAATATACCCTGAAGAAGCCAGAACTGCCACTCAATCAGATATATGTATAACATGTTTATTGCTGCATTTTTCAAAATACAAAGAAATGGATAAAAGTAAACTGCTTATCAAGAAACAAATGGATAGAAAAACTGTCATATTCACACAATGGAATACTCTGCTGCATTGAAAAAGAGGCAACTCATGAAATATTATGCAAAATGGGTGACCCTGGAGGACATTATGCTGAGTGAAATATCTCAGTGACAAAAGGACAAATACTGCATATTGCAATTGTTATAAAACAAGACTGACATTGAGTTTGGGGGTAAACTGAGAAAAGAGGATAAATAATGGATAATGCATTGAAATAGATGCAGGAAAGAACTACTTAATAGGAATAAATGATTAGGTATTTGCATGACAACAGTCCAGAATAAGAGCTGCATAAAAAAGAGGAATGGGATAGATGTGGGGAATTGTACAGCAATGAAAGATTGTTGGGGTTTTTTTTAATTTTTCAAAGAGAAAAGTGATCTGGTGTGAGGGAGAGTCAGGGAGGATAATGTGCAAAGATGAATAAATGGAAATCCAACTTCTATATAAACTTTCATTAAAATATCAATTAAAAAACCAAGAACTAAACCAAAAAATAAACAAAATCCCATCAAGCACTCGGAGACAAAAAAGCCATCTTCTGTAAAGATCTACAGATTTGGAAGCTGCATGGAATGATTGCATAATTCAGAATCTACTTAACCACACTGGGTTTGTTTTCAACAGATGACAAGTGATTAGATATATTATTGGCTCCTCTGACTCTACTGAAAATCAATGTGTCATCCTGATTTTAAGAATAATTTTGTAACTATATTCTTTCTGGTGAGAAGTGATTGACAACTCCTTTAAAATATAGAAGTCTCTGTGATGGCTAAACGGTTGAAAGATTTAATTTGTATGGAAAAGTTAAAGGTCAAATCCACAAGATTCTCCTTAGGAAAAGCATGAGGTCCTCTACTTCTCCAAAAAATATACAGCTTTGAAAAACCAAGGTGGCTCCACTCTAACTTATAGTATTGCTATGTGATAAAATGAAACAATGGGTGTATATATTTCTTTATTTTAATAAATTGGAATTATATACAAGAAAGCATTTTAGGAGCCATATCTATTAATCTCTACTGTTGATTTGCATTTATTAAAAAATTGACTATACTTTTATTTTGATGAAATAAAAACAAATGCACAAATTTACTTAAAATTAAACTAGAGTAATTGGTTTTTATTCTTTTGGTTTCTTTAAACTTTAAAAGAATTATTTCTGAAACCTTTCCTTCACTATTTTATTATATATTGATTTGCATACAAAATTCATATACGTTGCATTTCATTTACATCCAATGTGTTTCACACATTCTTTCCTTCACACTATGTTTCATATATTCATTTCCAAACACTGTGTTTTATAAAATTAACCACCACTGATCTATGCACACTGTTTGGATGTCTTTTCAGGCCTCCACTGGATCTTTCTGGATTTCATCTCCCCTCCCTCCACCCACCAAATTCTACAACAACCCCACAATAATACCCTGTCTCCTCCTCAACTTCTGCCTTCTGTCCCCCTCTTCTTCTCCCTTTGGAGTTTATCCATATCTTAAACAGTTATTCTTCAATTTATACAATAATGGACTTAAGTAGTATTTGTACTTAACACATTAGAACTCTCGCACACTACTGGTGGAATTGTAACATGGTACAACCACTGTGGAAGGCAGTTTTGTATTTCCTGAAAAAGCTGAACATAGAGATGCCTTATGACTCAGCGAATCCCCTACTAGGAATATACCTAAAAAAATCAGAGAGCTGAAACCCAAATGGAGGTTTGTACACCATTGTGCATAGTAGCGTTATTCACAATAGAAATAACATGGAAATAGCAAAAATGTCATCAACAATCAAATGGATTGAAAAATTGTGGTACAGTCACAAAATGGAATATTATTCAGGAATCAGAAGCAAAAATTTTGAAAGATACAAAACACAGGAGAGGCTAGAATGCATTATGTTTAGTATTCTGCTTTGTCATTCCGAGCAGCCTTTTGGAA
>NW_006399828.1:11509778-11510404 GCF_000299155.1 Elephantulus edwardii
AATTCCATTACTGAGAATATACCCTAAAAGAAATCAGAACTGTCACTGAAAGAGATATATGCATGCATATGTTTATTGTTGCATTGTTCACAATAGCAAAGAAATTGAAACAACCCAAATTCCCATAAACAAATGAATGGATAGAGAATTGTGGTATGTTCACACAATGGAATACTTTGCAGCACTGTAGAATAGGGAACCCATAAAATGGGTAACCCTGAAGAACATTATGCTAAGTGAAATATCTCAGCCACAAAAGAACATATAATGCATAATGTCACTGTTATAAAACAAGACTGGCATGGTGGTTGAGGGAAAAACTAAGAAAAGAGGGGATAAATAACATACACTGCATTGAAACAGATGAAGGAAAAATCTGTTTAAAAGGAATATATGATGAGGTATTATTTACATGACAACAGTCCAGAACAAAAGGTGCACAGCAAAGTGCACTGGGAAGGAAGGGAGAGGAAATTGTGCAACAATGAAAACATTTATTAATTTTTTTTTCCAAAGACAAAAGTGAACTGGAGGGGGCCAGGGAGGAAAATGTACAACAAAGAATGAATGGAAATCCAGGTTCTCTGTAAACTTTCATTAAAATCTGAATTAAAATTTAAAGTGTA
>NW_006399828.1:11510504-11526596 GCF_000299155.1 Elephantulus edwardii
TAAAATAATATTTTCTATATTTTACTTACTAAGTTCATATACATTGTGTTTCACACTATTCTTCATTCACAATGTGTTTTAGACAATCATCCCCATGCATTGTTGTTGTTGTTGTTTAGTGCCATCGAGTCATTGATGACTCATACCAACCCTATGAACGAAAGATCTAAACACTTTTATAACTCTCATGGTTTCTCCAGGTTTATAGGATTTCCAAAGGCAAGCTATTTCAGAAGTGGATGTCATTCCTGCTTCCAAGCTTGTTTTAATCAGGTAGCTCCACCTAAAAATGTCCACTATGGGAAACCATTATAGCATTTGACATGTAAATGTCACAGTGTTCAGCATCATAGCAACTATGAGTTACCTCTGTACATCAAGTGGACAGACCAGGGTTATATGACTTAGAAGAATGTTTGACCAAAAACAATTAAAAACAGGCCGAAAGGCCTTGAATTAAAGTCACTCACCCATCAAATTGTGTGAAACTATGATTTCACTCCTACATCTCTTCACCTCTCTGCTTCCACTCCTTTTTTGCTTGGGTCCCCATACATGTTTTCTTAGATATCCCTTTATTTTTATAATAATGGTTTTATGCAATACTTTTCCTTATGAGAGTAAGTTAATCCACTCAGCATGAAGCTCTCCAGTCTCTCTGAAGTTATGTAGTGTGTTTTTTAAAAAAGATAATTGTTCCTGAGTGTGTCATTGTATTCCATTGAATTAATGTGACAGAATTTCTCAGTCCATTTTGCTGTGGCTGGACATTTTTGGGTTGTTTCTATGCTTATACCATTGCTTTTCCTAATAGTCCATGGTATATTCAATACTCTTCTTCAGGACCACAGCTCAAAGACAATAAGTCTCCTTCTGTAATCCCTAGTTATTGTCAAGTTTTCTGATACACAGCAAGTAATTGTGAAGACCATGGCCTGGATCAGGCACACCTGTCTCCAGAATGACATCATTGCTCTTTAGTACCCTGGAGAGGTCCTTGAGAGCATACTTTCCCAAAGCAATTAGTATTTTGATTTCCAGGCTGCTAATACCAAAAGTGCTGATTGTGGAACCAAGCAAACTGAAGTTGTTAACAATCTCAATCTCTTCACTATCTATCATGATGTTGCCAATCAGCCCAGTCGTGAGAATCTTTGTTTTAGATGTCAGGGAGTGCTATGCCTCCCACTTCATTTTTGTTTTCAAGTTTTTGTTTTTGTTTTTTTTGCTTATTCAGGGTCTCTTTGCTTTTCAAATAAACTTTCCAAGTTCCTTTCCTGAGAAAAATAATTTCTTTCTTCTAATCCAAGAACAGGGTATTTTTTTCCCATTTATTTAGCCTTTGTATTGTTTCTCATGAAAGTGTTTTGTAGTTTTCTTTGTAAATGTCTTTTGTGTCTCTAGTTAGGTTTATACCCAAGTATCTTTATTTATAGTTAGGTATTGTAAATGATATTGTTTTCTCGGGTAGCTTTTCCATTTTTTCTTTGTTACTCTAGGAAAATCTCACTGACTTTTGTGTATTGATTTTATACCCAGCTCTAACAGTTTTGTGTTTGGTTGGATTTTTTTTATTATTATTGTGTTGATTCTTTGGGGTTTACTATATACAATATTATATCATCTGCATAAAGTGAGAATTTAACTATCCCTTTACTCCTGTCATATGGCCCTTGTAAGTACCTCCAATCAATATTGAATAGGAGTGGTGGAAATGGGAATTCTTATCTTGGTCCCTGTTCTCAAGGAAGATATTTTTAGTCTTTCTTCATAGAGAATGACATTGGCTTTTAGTTTTCTGTATATATCATTCACTATTACTTCTATTCATATTTTGCTTAGTGTTTTCATCAGGAAAGGATGTTGGATTTTGTCAATGTCTTTTTTACATCAATTGCTAGGATCACATGGTTCTTGTTATTTACTTTGTACAATGTGATGAATTATGTTGATTGTTTTTCTTATGTTGAACCATCCTTGCATACCTATCATGAAACTCACAAGTTTTAAATTCTCTTGGTCAGGATTCAATGAAGGAAGATTAAATTTCTTTGTGCATGAATAATGTTTTTCAATAGGGCAGAAACAAATGCTACTGTCTAGGGAAAACACAAAACAAAACACATTTTACATTCCTATCTTGGATAACAAAAAGTGTATAGAATAATATTGTTTCTTCACAAGAAAAATACTGGTAACCCAATTGCACAAAGGCAAAGCCATGGAAAGACTCTTCTCAGACAGACATTCAGATGGTCAATATATACATGAAGAAATGCTCAAAATCACTGTCAATAAGAGAGATGCAAATCAAAGCTAGAATGAGAAAACTTCTCACTATCATAGTAGTAGTAAAGTTTAACAGGACAGCAAGCCATAAATGTTGGAAAGGATGTGGAGAGATTGTAACTTTCATACATTGTTGGTGAGATTGTAAACTGGTACAACCACTCTGGAAGGCTGTTTGGTGTATCCTCAAATAGCTGAGCATAGAAACTCCATATGACCCAGCCATTCTACTACACTAAGGAATTCAGAACTGAGACACAAATGGAGATTTATACAGTAATGTCCACACAGTGTTATTCACAATCGCAAAAAATAGTCTTAATGTCCAACCAAAACTGAGTGGATTGAGAAATTGTGGTACATTCACATGATGGAATACTGTGTAGCACTCAGGAGCAATGGTTTTGAAAAATACTGCATAACTTGGGAGTGGTGAGTGGACTTTAAGTCTTTAACGACAAATACTGCTTAAGGCCATTATTGTAAAAATAGGAGGATAACTAGTAAAATGTGTTTAGGGGTTCAGGTGGAGAATGAGTGGGAGCAGAGGGGTAAGAGTGGGTGGTGGGAAATCACAACGTTGCACAGTTCGGTGGGTGGAGGAAAGAGGTAAAGGAACTGGGAAAAAACGAGCCAGGACCTAAAAAAATGGTATAATGGTGGGCATAGTTCAATGGTGAGTAATTTTATAAGAAAACAATGTAGGAGAATTATTGTATTAAATGCAATGTGAATTAAAGACAGTGTGTTAAATTTTGCTATTTTGACTGGGGTGAAATGATATCTCATAGTTGTTTTAATTTGCATGTCTCTTAGGGCTAGGGATTTTGAGCATTTCTTCATGTGTTTGTTAGCCATCTGAATGTCGTCTTCGGTGAAGGGATTATTTACCTTTATCTTGTTGTGGTGCTCAAGTATTTCATAAATTCTGGATATAAGTCCCTTATCTGATATGGTATTACCGAATACTTTTTCCCAGTCAGTGGCTTCCCTTTTTACCCTATTGGAGAAGTTTTTGGATGTGCATAGGGATTTGAGTCTTAGAAGGTCCCATTCATCTATAACAGAACAGCAAGCAACAAATGCTGGCGATGTTGTGGAGAAACTGGAACCCTGATTCACTGTTGGTGGGAGTGTAAAATGGTGCAACCCCTGTGGAAAGCAGTATGGCGCTTTCTCAAAAAGTTGCAAATAGAGATACCATTTGACCCAGCAATTCCACTACTGGGAATATACCCTGAAGAGACCATGGCTGATATGCAAGCAGATATATGCACACCCATGCTTATTGCAGCTTTATTCACAATAGCAAGGAGTTGGAAACAACCTAAGTGCCCATCAACAAACGAATGGCTAGAGAAGCTGTGGTATATTCGCACAATGGAATACTATGCTGCATTAAAAAACAAGGAACTCATGCAATATTATTCAAAATGGTTGACTCTGGAGAACATTATGCTGAGTGAAATATCCCAGTCACAAAAGGACAAATATTACATGATGCCACTGTTGTAGAATGGGACTGTCCTTGGGGTTGGGGAGAGACTGAGTAAGATGGGTTCAATAATGTATACTGCACTGAAACAGAGGAGGGAGAAAACTGTTTAAAAGAGATATATAACTAGGTATTTCTGTCATCACAGGAGACTAGAGTGAGGGCTACATGGTGGAGGGGACCTGGGGGAGGTTTTGTAAAACAATGAAAGAATCTTTTCTTTTACTTTTCCATAATTTTTGGACTCATGTACTTATAACTTGTTAGTCAAATCTGTGTCTTCTAGGTTGCAACACCCCCATGATACATCTTCAAGGATATGAACATGTACGGCCAAGCACAATCAATAAGAGTGCATCTAAATTCCAAAATCAATCTCCATAATAGTCTATGTGTTTCCTACTGCCAAAGGGGCCCTTTAGAGTAGTGAGAGAAGATCTTCAGCCTGAAACCCACAGCGTCCCTTTTCAGCAGGAAGTAGCTAAGAGAATACGCCATCCCCTTTTCCTTATGACTCAGGGTGAAGTCTCTCTCAGGGAGGAGTGATAGGGAATGGCAAAGGACACACTGACAAAGAAGATTAATCAGAACTGGCTTTGACAAGCACTGTGGCATTTGGACAAGAACAAACTGGGAGGAGGGTAGAGAGAATAGTGCAACAATGAATGAATGGAAACCCAAAATCTCTGTAAATGTTTATGAAAATTAATAAAATATAATTAGAGAAAAAAAATAAATACCTCAAACCTGAAAAAAAAAGACAGTGTGAAAAACAATGTATATGAATTTTCTATGCAAATCAATGTAATATTTTTGTTTGTTTGTTTGTTTGTTTGTTTTTTAAATAGGGTGTTGATTATAGACCTGAGCAAGCTGAAATTTTTAACAATATCAATTTCTGTTCCAATTATCATGATTCTGCCAACTGGCCGGCAGTGAGAATCATTGTTTTCTTGATGTTGAGCTTCAATCCATATTGAAGATTGTAGTTTTTCTCCTTCTGCAGCAATGTCTTCAGGCTTTCCTCAGTTTCAACAAGTGAAGTTGTGCCATCTGCATAATGCAAGTTGTTGATGAGTCTTCCCCAAATTCTGATGCCACACTCCTCCTCATGAAAATCGGGCTCTTGAATGATCTGTTCCACATACAAATTGAAAAAATTTGGAGACAGGATACATCCAGGATGTACTTTTTTCCCTGATTTAGAACCATGCAGGATTTTCTTGCTCTGTTCTGACAACTACTCCTTGGTCCAAGTATAGGTTCTGCATGAGCACAATCAAGTGCTCTGGGATTCCCAATTTTCTCAAGGTTAGCTACAATATGTTGTTAGCTGCATACTCTAATGCCTTTGCATAGTCAATGAAAGAGATAAGTATTTTTCTGGTACTCTCTGTTTTCATCCAAGATCCATCTAATATGGGTAATGATGTCCCCAGTAGTACAATCTCTTCTAAGCCTAGCTTGTATTTCTGGTAGTTCTCTGTCAATGTACTGCTCCAGTATTTTTGGATAATATTCAGCAAGATTGTACTTGCTTGTGATATTATTAATATTATTTTATAATTCCACACTCTATTGTATGTTCTACACTTTAAAAAAAATTGGAATAAATATGGATCACTTCCAGTTGGTTGGCCAGATTGTTGTCTTCCATATTTCTTGGCACAACCTGGTGAGAATGTCCAGGTCACCATCTCTTTGCTAAAATATGTAAATTGATATTACATCAATTACTGAAGTCTTGTGGGTTTTTGCTCTGTTTTTGCCAATTCTTTCAAAGCAACTTGAACTTCTTTCTTTAATATCATTGCCTTTTGGTCTTTTGCTGTTTCATTAAATTCTTCTTCATAAGCCAATTATTTTTTTTTTTTGTACAGTGACTATGAACAAAGGTGACAGTCTAAATACTAAGGTGCACCTAATTCAGGCTATGGTCTTTGCAATTACTTGCTATGCATCAGAAAGCTGGACAATGACCAAAGATGACAGAAGAAGAAATGATGCCTTCATGTTGTCGTGCTGGAGTAGCATACTGAACATACCATGAACTGCCAAGAGAACAAATAGGTCTGTCTTGAAGAAGGTGAAGTCAAGTTGCTATCTGGAGGGAAAAATTTTGAGGCTCTGTCTTTTCTACTTTGGGCATGTAATCAAGAGAACCCAGCCTTTGGAAAATACATCATGCTTTAGAGAGTGGAGGGACAATACAGGCAAGGAAGATCCTGGATGAGATGGATTGACAGTGACTGGTGGAATAGGGGTAGGTATGTTGAGACAGTGAAATTGATTCAGGGTAAGACAGGGTTCAGAGCTACTGTACACAGGGTTGCTATGAGTTACAGGTGAACACTATGGCACATAACAACCACCAAAAAATTGAAAATTATATTGCTTTCCTACTTTTCTTTTCTTTGCTTTCTTTGTTACGATAGAGGAATCCAACTGATTTTTATATAGTGATCTTACATCTTTCCACTATTCAAATTTGGCCTACTAGGTCTAACAAGTTTTTACATTGAGTCCTTAGGGTTTTCTGGGTACACTTTCATATAATCTGCATATAAAGACAGTTTACCGTCTCTTTAGTGATCTAGATGCCTCTTATGTCCTTCTCTTGTGACACTGTCCTAGCAAATACTTTCAATACAATATTGAATAGGAGTGGTGAAAGTGAGCCCCTTTACCTGTTCCCTATTCCCAAGGGGAATGCTTTTAATCTTTCTTCATTGAAAATGATCTTGGCAATGATTTTGCACATATATTTTTCATTACATTGAGGAAATTTCCTTTTATTACAATTCTGTTCAGTATTTTAATCAGGAAAATGTGTTCTATTTTGTCAAAGACTTTTTCTGCATCAATTATTTGTATCATGTGTTTCTTTGTTTTTTTACTTATTAATGTGATGAATAACTTTGATCATTTTTGTAATGTTATATCATCCTTGCATTTCTATTATAAATTATACTTTGTCACTATGAATTATATTTTCATATACTGTTGAATTCTATTGTCCAGAATTCTGTTAAGGGTTTTTTCATCTATAGTCAAGAGAGATAATGATTTGTGGGGTTTTTGTAGTTGTTGTTGTTTTTCTAGTAATATGTTTGCCTGGTTTTGGTGTTAGGGTTATAATTGCTTCATAGAATAACTCTGGGAGTGTTCCTTCCTTTTATTTTATTTTTTTTTCAAATAAGTTCACTTGGATAGTTCTTCTCTGAATATTTGATAGAACTCATCCATGAAGGTATCTGTGTCAGGATTTTGGGGGAATCTTGTTATACCTGCTCAATTTCTTATTTTATGATGGATCTGTTCAAGAATTCTACATCATAATCATGGAGTCACACAATTTGGTGGTGGTGGGGAGTAAAATTGGAAGGATCTGGTGTGAAAAACAATGTATTAGAATTTTATAAATAAACTAGTATAAAAATAATGTAAAATAGAATTATATTAAAGATTATTTTAAATACAACATAAATGAAAGATTGTATACAACAATGTATATGAAGGAAACACATTGTAAAGGCATTAGTATATGAAAAGCAACAATTTTTTTTTAAAAAGCATTTTACATGTCAATCCATGTGGGCTGTGAGCTTCAAGGAATTTACCCATTTCCTCTAGATTTCAAATTTATCAGAATATCATGTTGTTGTTGTTGTTATATGCCATTCAGTTGACTGTGACTCATAACAACTTTATGAATAATAGCTTTGAAAGTGATCCTAGTCTGAGTCAATCTCAATTTCTCGGATACAGCTACTCCCATTACACTAGTAACTATGTCAGTCCATCTCATCCAGGGTCTTCCTCTCCTATGCTGACCTTCCATTTTTCCAAAAATGATGTCTTTCTCCAAAGAATGGTTTCTCCTGGCAACATGCTCAAAGCATTTCAGAGAGAGCTTCAAAATGCTTGCCTCCATGAAGTAACCTTGTTTCACCCAGTTCAGAATTGTTCACTTGCATACAACGGTATCTTCAATATTCTTCTCTAGCACCATAACTCAAAAACATTAGTCATTCTTTTGTTATCCTCAGTATTTGCCCATCTCTGTTATGTATAACAAGTAATTTTTAATACCATGACCTGTATTAGGCAAATCTTAGTATCTAAACTGATATCATAGCTCGTCAACATTCAGGAAAGGCCCTTGTCAGCACACTTACCCAGTACAAATTGTCTTTTGATTTCCTGATTTTTTTTGTCCCAAGAGTGCTGATTGTAGCGCTAAGCAAGCTGAACAATCTAAATCTCTTCTCCATTTATCATGATGTTAGCAATTAGCCCCATGGTGAGAAAATCTTCGTTTTCTTGATGTTGAGTTGCAATCCATATTGATCATGGCAACTTTTGATCTTGCTCAGCAATAACTTCAGGTCTTCCTCAGGTTCAGCAAGCAAGGCTGTATCATCTTCATAACATGTTGATTATGAGTTTCCCTCTAATCCCAACATATTCCAATATTCTTCTTCATAAATTCCAGCCTCTCAAATGATCTGTTCTGCATATATAGATGAAAAGGTATTGAAAAAGGATACATCCCCAACAAAATGGTTTCTTGATTTTGAACCAGGTAGTGTTTCATTGCTCTGTTCTGATTACTAGCTCCTGGTCTAAGGATAGATTTTTCATGAGCACAATCAAATGTTTTGAGTTTCCCATTCTTCACAATGTTAGCCACATTGAATTTGTTGTTATCCACACAGTCAAATGTCTTTATATAATCAATAAAACACAAATAGACGTTGTTCTGGTACTCTCTGCTTTCAGCCACGATCCAACTGAGAGTGGCTGGTATTGATGTTATTAGTGCCATAGCCTCTTCTGAACCCAGCTTGTATTTCTGATAGTTCTTCTTTGATGTACCATTCCAGTCATTATTTTAGCAGGATTTTATGCACAGAATAATCTTCATTGGGGTTTTGATTGTGTGCAATATTAGTGGTATTGTTTGATAATTTTCATAATATGTTTGATCACCTTTTTTTTTTAAACGGGAATAAATATGGATGTCTTCCAGGTAGTTGACTATGTAGCTGTCCTCAAGACTTCTTGGCACAACCTGATGAACATGACCAGGACTCCATCTGTTTGTTTAATAAGTCAATTGATACTTCATCAGTTCCTGGGGTCTTGTTTTTTGCCAGTTCCTTCACGGTAGCTTGAACTTCTTCATCACCATTTCCTTTTGATCATATGCTGTTTCATGAAATACTTCTGTGTCAGCCAATTCTTTTTGGTACGGTGACTCTGTGTACTCCCTTCATCTTTTGATATTTCCTGGATAATTGAATATCCCATAGTATAGAACAAGGAAGAAGGGATAGTGGTTGAAAATATGGACTTAGTGATGGAAATGAAGCTGGAGACAGAATGATAGAATTTTGTACAATCAATGATTTATTCATTGTTAGTACCATTTAAGAAATAGAAAAACCCACAAACAATATCTATACACATGGACCTCACCTAATGGACTACACAGGAATCAAATTTACTACATTTGTTGAAAGAATCCTAGAACTTCAGTGTCAGCTGTGAAAATGAAGTGACGTGCTGATTGTAGAACAGACCATCAACTGCTCAGATACAAGTTCAAACAAACCAAGGAAAATTAAAACAAATCCATAAGAACCAAACTTTTACTTTTAATCTATCCAATCTTAAGTTAAACATCATCTCAAGAATAACTTTGAGGTCTTGAGTACTAATGAATAAAGACAAAGTTAGCTGTGGGAAAATATCAAGAATATAATCCATGAAGAATACAAAAGGTCATTTCAAAGACAGAGGAAGAAGAAAAAACTGAGATGAATGTCAGAAGAGACTCTGAATATTTCATTAGAACATCAAGAAGCTAAAGCAAAGGGAAGAAATCAGTAAATTAAGGAGCTGAACAGAAGTTTTCAAAGGATAATTTGAGAATACAAAGGAAACTATTATAACAAAATGTGCAAAAAGCTGGAAATCAGAAAATCAAAAGAAACAAACTCTTTTGGTATTTCTTAAGCTGAAGGAACTGAAGAACAAATTCAAGTCTCACTTTACAATTCTTATAGATGTTGTGGACAGAATAACAGAGTATAGCTTTTCATAATATCCCATCATTATAAACTTAATTACATCTGCTATTATTGCGATGCCAACTCTATCATTTCTTACTTATGTCTTCTCTTCTTTTGGTAAGTTTGCCAATGGTTTGTCGATTTTATTGACCCCTTTAAAGAACCAACTCCTGGTCTTGTTGAATTCTTTTTCTGTGTTCTATTTCTGCTATTTCAGCTCTGTTGTTAGGTGCCATCTAATTGAGTATAATGACTCATAGTAATCCTGTGAAGAAAAGATCTGAACCCTGTTCTATACTATACCATTTTCACACTTCCTGACACATTAAAGTCCAGTGCAGAATTCAATGCATCAATCCACTTGGTCAAGGGTTGAAGCCTTATCATCCTTATCTCCAAAGAGCACTATCATTGCACCTTCTCCAAGACATATTTGTTTGTTCTTTTTGGCAGTCTATGGGATGTCTGTTGCTCTTCTCCAACACCACAGCTCAAAGATATTAATTCTCCTTCTGTTATCCCTATTTTTCTAGCCCTCAGATGTGTAGCAAGTTATTGGAAGGACCATAACCTTAATCAGGCACACTGTGGACTTCAAATTGACATAATTACTCCTCAAGAACTAGAGCTAATATGAAACTATACCTGGTCCAGAAGGCTGTTGTGTGTATAGAACAAAGGAACAGTAAATGGTTTAAAATTTAAAAGGGAATGTGTCAGGGTTGTATTCGAAAAACTGGACTCTTTGAAGAGAATTGTTGCATCAGGATCAGAGAGAGACTCATCAATAACTTGTGTTATGCAGATGACACAATCTTGTTTGTTGAAAGTGAGGAGGACATGAAGCACTTGTTGTGGAAAATTAACAAATGCAGCCTTCAGTGTGGATTGCATCTCAGTGTCAAGAAAACAAAGATGTTTATCATTGGAAAGACAGGCAACATCATGATAGATGAAGAAAAGTTTGAAACTCGCAACAGCTACATTTTACCTAGATCAACAATTAACACCCTTGGTACAAGCAGTCAGAAAATCAAGAGAAGCATTGCACTGAGAAAGTCTGCACTTAGGGACCTCACCACATTATTGAGCATTTCATTGATAGTCATTATAACTTCCTTTCTTCTGAAGCTGAAGTGTTATTTGTTGTTCTTTCCTATTTGATGGAAGTGTTAAGTTAGTTATTAATTTTTATTTTTTTCTGTGTTCTTTATGTGTGCATATTGCTATTAATCATCCCTTGAAGACTGCTTTAGCTATATCTCAGAGGTTTTGTTATGTTGTATTTTCTTTTTTGTGGTAATTTTATATTTCCTTTTTTTAATTTATTTATTCTATAACCTAATTGTGTTCTAGCATGGTGTCATTTAACTTCCACATAGATATTTTTGTAAAATTTATCCTCTTGTCATTAATTTATACTTTTATGGAATTATTATTTGAAAGTATACTTTGCATTATTTCAATGTTTTTGAATTGTTGAGGATTGTTTTGTGTCCCAGTATACTATCATTTTTGGAGAATGCTCCATGTGTACTTGAGAAGAAAGTAAATTGACTTGTGGTTGGTTGTGGTACCCTGAATATAGCCACAAGGACAAATTGCTGATTTTATGGTTTATATCTTCTACATACTTAATTTCTTTAGAGTTGACTTATCCTTTGGTGAGAGTGGTTTGTTAAAGTCTTCTACCACAATTGTGGTGACATCTATTTCTTTCTTCAATCTACTAACCATTGTTTTATGTGTTGTTTTATTGTTTGGTGCATAGATGTTGACCAAGGTTATATATTCTTGATCTTTCAATCACTATATAGTTTCTTTACTCATAATGGGCCTTTAATCATTATATAGTTTCCTTATATTTTATGATGGTTTTCATAAAGTCTACATTACCATATTTAGTATGGACACTCTTCCTTTTTGGTGGATGTCATTTGCTTGGTATATTTTTTCCTAGTCTTTAATTTTTAGTCTATCTATTTCCTCTTTTCTTATATGTGTCTCTCATAGGCCATACATTGGAGAGATTTGTTTTTATATCCATTCAGCTATTTCTCTTTTTTAGTGCATTTAATCCATTTACATTAAGTGTATCTATTGACAATACTGATTTTATTGTTTCCATATTGTTATTTCTTCTGTTGTTTCTGGTTTCTGTGGTCCAGTCACATTCTCTTGATGTTTCTGTGTGAAAGCCTTTCCTTAGACTTTCTTGCAGAGTTGGTCTCATTTCCACAAATTTCTTAAGTTCCACATTTTCTGCATAAAATCTTGGTTTTTCTTCATATTTAATGGACAGTTTTACTGAGTCCTCTCCTCTCAGCCGGCAATTACTTTCTTTCAACCTTCTGTACATGCCATTCCATGTTTTCTTGCTTGCATAGTTTCTGTTGAGACATCAGAATTTAATTTGTTTCTCCTTTCTAGGTGACTTTGATTTTCTCTTGCTGCTTTTAGCATTCTTTCCTTATCTTTGATTTTGGATAATTTGATTATGATATGTCTTGATTTTCTTTTGGGATCTAGTCTGTTAAGGGTTCACTGAGCTTCTTTAATGTACTTCATGATACCTCTGAAGTTCTTTTCTAGTACCTCTTTCACAATATTCTCAAAGCTTTCCCTGCCATCCTCATGTTCATAAATTCTGATCATACATATCATCCTTCTGATTTTATCACACATGATTCAACTATTTTCATTATTTTCCTTGTATCTTTTGTTTTTCTTCTGAGGCTCCGTCTAACATACTTTGGACATGTTGTGAGGAGAGACCGGTCCTTAGAGAGGGACATCATGCTTGGGAGGGTGGAGGGACAGCACAGGAGAGGAAGGCCCTCTATGAGGTGGATTGATTCAGTGACTGGGATGGTTGGGATGGGAGTGTCAGAGACAGTGCGATTGGCACAGGACAGAGCGGAGTTTAGGGCTGTTGTACATAGGGTCGCTATGAGTCGCAGGCGACTCGACGGCTCATAACAACAACAACAACAACATGATCCCTTGAGGTTCTTGTTTTACAACTCACTGACTCTCTGTTCCATCTCTTTGTTCTGCTTTTCCCCCTCCAGCATCTTGGAAACTTCTGCCATTTTAAGTCTTGTTATTTTAGATTTTGTTTCTTGAATTTCTGTTCATTCTTATACTATGTTGGTTATGTTCTTTCTGTCTAGATTAATTTTTTAATTGCTTCTTTTTTACCTATAGTATGAATTCTTTCTTCCATCTTTTGAAATCTCTTCAGTAGTTATTCATGTTCTTCCATGTTACTATATTTCTTCTGTCTCTGAATCTCTGGGTATTTTCTTCATTTATGACTTCCATTCTTTGTCCCATCATTTTACCTTCTTTCATAGCTGTTCATATAACTCTACATCAATGCATTTCTTCTGCCTCTCTGCATATGTGTTATTCATTGAGTCTTGCAGTAGGCAGCTCCCTATCTAGTACTTCTGTGTCCCCAGTTATGAGATGAAGTCTCTCACCTGATTGCAACCTCTTCTCCTAAAGTCTATTGTCCTGGATGATTTTTAAACTGCCTCCTTCATTTTTATTCCTGATTAAAATTAAATGTCATAGTCAATCTTGTTAAATAACTAACAATATATGTGTGCTATACAAGAAAATGATATTCTTTTTCATAGCATTATGGAAGCCAGAGTGGCATCTACTTCCTAAACAACGTGCCTTTGGAAACTCTATGAACTTTGATAAATGGTGATAGTTATAGAAAAGCTTCAGGCCTTTTGTTCATCGTCATGCTCAACTCGATGGCAAACAACAACAAAACAACAACATCAGATCCTTTTTAAATATATCTTATATAAGGACCTCTGGTAGCATGGTAAAAAAAACTCCTAATCAAGGGGTCAGTTATTTAATCCAACTAGCCACTCCACAAATAACTTGGTTGGCCTGGTGGTAATAATCCACATTGTGAATCCAAAGTTATGTGATTAGAATCCAGTAGTTGCTCCACAGGAGAAAAATAGGCAATCTCCTCTCATGAAATTTACTACCACTGAAAACATGCTTGAGGGTAAGATATGACTTAGTTTACCACAACAGAAAACAATAACAAGAAGCCACGCCATGGAAGAAAGCTAGGGCAGCCTGCTGTGGAAACACTATCCTCCAAAGTTGTAATATGCTGCAATCAGCTCAATGTCAGTTAATTTGTTTTTCTAAGTGGTACAGACTGGCATTTAAATTTTCATAGATGATAATAAAAAGATGATAGATAGATAGATAGATAGATAGATAGATAGATAGGACACTTACATACATACATACATACATACATACATACACAGAGCAAGACACATATGCTCTCCTGCTTGTAAAAGCCTTTGAATTCTATCTAATTTTCTATTTTAAATGTGCCCTGTGCGTATAAAGTTTGGACAGTTTAACATTAAAATTCATGCTAAAATTCATTGAAATTCATAATTATTTCTCCTCTAATGATTTAATGTGGAAATAGAATATTAAATATTAATTTTGTAAAAAAAAAAGGTTAACAGATTCTTAAGGAAAATAAAATTATGTGAGTTTTTCCTAATCTAAGAGTCATTTTTAGGGGAAAAAAATAGATCTTTATAAAGTATGTTTACATTGTGTGGGGCAAGGAATTTCACCTTATTTACTTGCCAAATTTCTTATTCTTGATTTTCAAGAATGCTTGGACTTACCTTTTCAGCAGGAAGTAGCTAAGAGAATATGCCATCCTCTTTTCCTTATGAATCAGGGTGAAATCTCTCTCAGGGAGGAGTGATAGGGAATGGTAAAGAACACACTGACAAAGGAGATTAATCAGAACTGGTTCTGACAAGCACTGTGGCAATGGGACAATTAAAACAGACTTTCAAGGGGGAAAAAAAGGAAAAAAAGGGGGGGGAAGAGAGGAACGAACTCGGGGGTGGGGTAGAGAAAATAGTGCAAACAATGAATGAATAGAAATCCAAAATCTCTGTAAATTTTCATTAAAATTAATAAAATAAAATTTAAAAACTTAAAAAAGAATGCTTAGACTCTATTTCCATGAAAATAATTCATCTTGATTAAGTAGAGTGGGGTATAAAATGTGCCAACTAAAGTTATGAAACATATTGACCTTTTAAACTGTGGGTCTCTTGGATACATGCTTTCCACCCTTATTAAATTTCCTGTAACCTTGTACCTCACTGCCTAACATGCTATCAGTTCAAATTATACAGATGGTTTTCTAATAATGCCAGCGCCATTTCCTAAAGAGAATGTCCTTTCCCCACTTAACTGATTCCATCTCCTTGTCAAAGATCACTTGACCAAAGGTGGATAAGATGATTTCTGGGTTCTCAGTTCAATTTCATTGATCAATGTGTCTGTTGCTATACTATTACCATGCTGTCTTGACTACCACAGCTACGTTGTCAGATTCGAGGTCAAGGAGTCTTATGCCACCAACCATGTTTTTCTTTTTCAGTATTGTTTTGATAATTTGAGGTCTCTTTCAATTTCATATAAAATTGGAAATTGCTCCATCTTGTTGAAGAGTAGAATTGGTATCTGTATTGGGATTGCAATGAACTTGAAGATTGCCTTTGGTAGAATTGTCATTTTAATGGTATCATCTTTCTTTCCCATGAGCATGGTATTTTCCCCCCCACTTCTCCAGATCTTTTTTTTTGTTTGTTTCTGTGGCAATGTTTTGTAATCATCTGTACATGGGTCATTATGTCTCTAGTTAGATTTACATTACATAACATGGATGATTCCTGAGGATATTATACTACGTGAAATATCTAAGACACAAAATGATAAATACTACATAATACTGCTGTTATAAAATATGACAGATGTGGAAGTTTGGATAAGGAATGGGAAAGAGTACTGAGATAATGAACACTGCATTAGAACAGATTAGGGGAAGAACTGTCTAAAAGAAATATACAATGATGCATTATATGCATTAAAACAATATGGAACAAGGAGTGCATAGTGAGTGGGGTTGAGGGATGGGAAGGAGGGTATAAAGGGTAAAATGATGAAAAAATAAAAGGAAAACAAAAGAAAAAACTTATACAGGAGTTGTTCAAGTGGTTCTTGTGATGCTCCATGGAATTCTAGTGGCCTAGTGGGTAGCTTAGTTCTCAAACTGACATCATTGTTCCTCAGTCATTGGGAGAGGTCCCTGAATACAGACCTTCCCAGTGCAAGACATCTCCTGATCTCCTGGCTGCTGGTACCACA
>NW_006399828.1:11529781-11531577 GCF_000299155.1 Elephantulus edwardii
TTTTTCCTTGTCTTTTCATCTCCAGAGTAATATATCATATGGTCATCAGACTCAAAATGCCCCATGCCATCTGCTTTATTCTGAGTAAAGCAGATACTCAACTAATAAAGAGACAGACCCTCAAAAAATTAACTTACACAGTGCCTAAAACAATGAGCTCAAAAATTGCAGTGATTCTTAGGATGATGTTGCAATGAGTCAGAGTAAACTCTATCACATTTAACAACATATATATATATATATCCACACACATATGTTGTTATGTTTGTGTAAATCTGTATTTGTTTTGAAAGCCATAACAATTATAAATTAGTGTTGCATTTTATTTAAAAAAACCACAAAATAACTTTATATGGTTTTATATGGTTTGAATTATTCATAGTAGGAATATAATTGCTACTTTCTATGCTGGCTTATCTCCAAAGGCTTTCCATTTTATTGTGTCATACATAAGCATAGCTGTGATTTGGAACTCACTCTATGACACCTAATAACAACAACAGACAGCCAACTTTGCCACTAATGCATTTTCTGGGTAGAATACCAAGGTATCTTCTATCTCAGCATTTAAATGTGTATGCCTGAATGAATCATTATTATATGCATGCTTGAGGGCAGTGAACTCTTTTTCCATATTGGCATGGTGAAACCTTTAAAGAAGTCTTGTCAGATTGTAAATATTTGTGCATGGAATATAAAAAAGTTTGTAACATTGAGAACAGCAATGTTTTCTCTAAAATGTAAACTGATATTAAAATCATTTGCTGGAAAAAACAAAACAAAACAAACAAATACCCACCTTCTAATCTGAGTACTGGATAAAAGAAAAGGTTAAAGAAATGAATGAGTATACATTTTTAACTATGTTCACAGGTTGTTGTTGTTTATTGCCATCCAGTCGAGCACAACTCATAGTGGCCCTGTGAACAAAAGGCCTAAAGTCTTCCTATATCTACTGTCATTTATCAAAGTGCATAGTTTCCAGAGCCATGTTGTTTAGGAAGTGGATGCCACTCTGCTTCCAAATCTGTCTTAAACTAGGAAGTCCACCAAACACTGTCTACCATGGGTAACTGTTACAACATTTGACACCCCAATGGCACAAGGTTCAGCATCACAGCAACAGTTTTTCATCCTGTTGTTTTACAGTTTTATACCTGTATATATTTGCATTAATTGCTGTTGTTGTTGTGTGCCATTGAGTCAACTACAACTCATATCCTCCAAATATCTTGGCAAAACCTGGTGAGCATGTACAAGGCTGCATCTGTTTATTGAAATATATCAATTGGTATTTTACCAATTTGTGGGGCCTTGTTTTTTGTCAATTCCTTCAGAGAAGCTTAAACTTCCTCCTTCATCACCATTGTCTCTTTATCACATGTTGTTTCATTAAAATCTTCTGGGTCAGCCAATTATTTTTGATACAGTGACTGTGTACTCCTTCTATCTTCTTTTGATAATTTCTGAATCTTTCAGTATTTAGCCCATAATATCATTAACTGTTGTGATTTGAGGCTTACATTTGTTCTATTCTTCATTATATTAGACATGCATAAAATAAAAATATATTTATATGATTTTGTAACTACTTTCAATTGACATTATACCTTGATATTTAAAATATTTTATGTCTCCCATCTATTAAAGTGAAAAAAAACTTTCTTATAAACCTATATTCTCCTGAAAATATTTTTTCTATGCCTTATAGCAAAATGACTATAAGGATATATGCTATTTCTACTTACTTATTTCTCATTTTCCCTTGTATTTGGATCATGTTGATATTGGTGACT
>NW_006399828.1:11532409-11549871 GCF_000299155.1 Elephantulus edwardii
TGCAGAAAGAGAAGAAAACTTGAAGCACTATGTGAAGAAGATCAAAGACTACAGCCTTCACTACAGATTACATGTTAACATTAAGAAAACAAAGTCTCACTATTGAAACAATAGGTCACCTCTTCTACAGCACAACCACTCTCCCACCTTTGCCTTTCTTTTCAGCTGTTCCAGCAGTGTTTGCAGGTGAAGTAAAAATTCCTGCAGTCTATCCATAAAGGAACTACCATGACATCAAAATCTCCATATGAAACTCATATGATTCCCCTCAAATAACAAAATTTATAACACTAGTAGATACAAAAGTTAAACACACTTCAACACAAAGTACAGTGAACTGTCTGGAAACTCTGGTGAGTGTGACCTAAAGAAATATCATTGTTTCACTGTGTTGATGATTTAATTATCATTTACCTGTCATTGATTTTTTGTCTTTACTTCAAGTATTATCACCACTGACTTTATTTAATATCTCCCTTACAGGCTCAAGGAAGGTCTGTAAACTATGTCAAACTTCAGGACTTTGGGTTAATTGTCAAATTTTTCCCTATTGACTAGTTTAAAAGAACAAAAACTATTTCTGCAGGACTAATAGAGAAAAAGCTTATGTTCTTCTTACAAAATCTAAGGACTAAAAGTCTTTCTAAGAATATTGGGTTATTGGAGGCTTATTATTCCACAGTTAGCTCAGATACTTTGTCCCTTGAACAAATTAAGTATGTAAAGGAGTGGTTTGGGATTAACTAATGAGGCTAACTATTTTATAGGAAGTAGTATAAAATCAACCAATGGTAACAAAAAAAAAAAAGAAGTTCAATCTTCAATCAAGGAATTAGGGTGGGGGAACCAAACAACAATAACAACAATAAACAAACCAACCCAGGAACTGATAAAATACCAATTGACATATTTCAACAAGCACATGCAAGCATGGATATACTATCTAAGTGGTGCCAATAAATCTAGAGAACTTCTCTCATGAGACCTTTTCCTCTCTCAATACCTACTCATTGGGGTACCTTACCTTCATTCAGCTGCAAGACTCCAAGACCTATGTGGTATGGCTGTCTCATGAGCCTTTTCTAGCCATCACTTCCCCTTTGTCTGCTGAAGGGTGTGGCCCAGCCCTGAACCACTTACTCCCTGGCCAGCAACAGAAACATTGCCTGCCATCTTGAGAGACTGCCGTTTTAGACCACAATCCCACTCAGAGCACTAGATCACTGTCACCACTGCCTAAAGACTCCAATGCCCTGCCAACTGAAGATCACCCAGCTGCTGTCCCCGCTGTCCAGCACCAAGAGTACCAACATAATAGGTACTTTGGCCTTAAACACTGCTATGTCACTACATCCCTGTAAATCCTTAAACTAAAGCAGGAAGAGAATGCGGAGAGACGCAGTTTCTAGAAGATGATAATCATTCTGCTCCAGGTGGACTGTTGTTCCCAAGTGGGGAGCACTGATATACAGGTCCTTCATAAAGCATTTTAATACTCTGGGTTATTATATAGTTATGATAACCTAAAATCTACTAAAAAAAGACTCACATAATGTGACGAAAGCAATAGGCTGCCTCAGTCATCATGAATAAACAAAATAACTCTTCTTCTAAAAAAAAAGACCTAATGAATAAACCAGATAGAGAGAGAACCAGAAAAATATGTTGTTGTAGAGTTACTTGAACTGCCACAGAAAAAGATGCAAATGATGGAAGAAACAATGGAATTCATTAAGAGAGCAAATACCACAGGGACAGAAATCTAGGGGCGGGAAAAATATACTGATGAGGAACAACTTGAACAGCTGTGGGGAAAATGCAAAAAATGCAAAAAAGAATTGATTGTATAGATAAAAAGGCACAAAAACACAACAAATCCTCCAAGAACAGAGGAGGTACAGCCAACAGAGTACTAAAAATAGTAGAAATTCATGAAAATGCAATCCAGAATATTAAGACCCAAAGGGCAAAAGTGTCCAACCTACTGGTAGGATGAAAACAATATAGGTGAAGAGATGAAGCAGAGTCAGTGATCTGGAAGACAAGAACCTCACTGCACACATACTAGAAGAAAAATTAGAAATAAAACAGAAAGAAAATGAAGAAAACATGTGTACCATGTGGAATGACATCAAAAGGAGCAAAACACATATGATTGTAATTTCAGAACATGGGAGTAATGGGGAAGTTACTGAGGAAATTGTGGAAGAAGTACTAGAAGAAAACTACCATGGTATTTTGAAGAACAAGAAAATACACATTCAGGAAGCACAGTGAAAACCAAATAGACAAGACCCCAAAAGAGAAACATCAAGACATACCATTGGTAAATTCTCCAAAATAAAAGTAGATAATGGGATGGCATATACAGAAGATTGAAAAGATACAATTATCAGCCAAGAATCCTATACCCAGTAAACAAAACCTATCAAGTATGAAGGAGAAATTAGACCCTTTGCAGAAAAGAAAGAACTTAAAGAATTTGTGAAAACAATACTAAAACTACAAGAATTTTAAGTAAAATTCTTCATATAAAGATGACCAAGGAAAATGGATGGACCATACATAGTAAACAGAAACAAGAGAAAAAGAAACACAGCAAAATGGTAACAGTAAAACCTTGCCTGATAATAATCACACTTAACGTGAATGCAATAAATGTGATAATTAAGAGAAAAAGAGTAATAGAATGGATAGGGGGAAAAAGATATCTATATGTCACCTCCAAGAGACATAACTAAAAAATGGACAGAAAGACTCAACATCAAAGGCTGGAAAAATATAACAAGCAAATTGCAACCATATTAAAGTAGGAGTGGCAAAACTAAACTCTAATAAAATAGACTTCAGAATGAAAACCACCATAAAAATAAGGAAGGACATTACAAACTGATTAAAGAAACAATAGCAAGAAAATATAACCTTGCTCAACATTTATACACCAAAAATAGGCTTGAAAAATACATAAAACAATTAACAGAATTGAAGAAACAAATAGACAGCACCACAATATGGTAGGAGAATTCAACACACCATCACAACCAAAAGATTGGTGATTGCTGTTGTTGTTGATTGCTGTCAAGTTAAGCATGGCTCATAGCAACCCTATGAACAGAAGACCTGAAGCCTTTCTCTAACTATCATTGTTTCTCAAAATTTGTAGATTTTCCATAGGCATTTTGTTTAGAAAATGGATGCTACTCCTGCTCGATAGAAATTTAAGAAGGATGCAGAATATCTAAACTATACAATCAACCAACTCGACCTTGTGGATGTATTCAGAGTCATAGACTTAAATATGAATCACCCTTTACTGAGATTATAAATGAAAGATATTTGGGAGATGTTATTAAAAGCCATGGAATTTCAAAACAACTATGAGATATCATCTCACCCCAGTCAGAATAGCAAAATTTAACAGAACAGCAAGCAACAAATGTTTTGTAATTTTACTCAAATAGGTTTTTTTGTGTTTCTAGTTAGATTTATTACCAAGTATTTAATCTTGTGATTACCTATTGAGTATTGTTTTTCTTCTCTCCAGTTCTGTATTCTCTTTGTCACTGTAGAGAAATCCTATTGATTTTTGTATGTTGGTTTTGTATTCTGCCACTTTGCTGAATTGGCCAACTATGTCCAGTAGTTTTCCTGCTGAGTCTTTAGGGTTTTCTAAATATACTGTCATATTGTCTTCATATAGAGATCATTTTACCTACTCTTTTCCACCAAATTCATTTTTCAAGGAGACCAAAAGATAAATTTTCAATTTTATTTGGAGAGACAAAAAAATCCCAAATAAGCAAAGTGCTTCTGAAAAACAAATATCTTGTAGGTGACAGAGCACTCCCTGAACTCAAAACCTACTTCAGAGCGGTAGTAACCCAAACAGCATGTTATTGGTATAATGACAGTCACATAGACCAATGGAACAAAATTAAGAACTGAATAATGGACTCCTCTATCTACAGTCACCTGATATTCAACAAGGAAATGAAAATCGATCAAATGGGGAAATGATAAACTCTTTAACAAATGGTGCTGACAAAACTGGAACAGGATCCACATCTCACACCACACACAGTTATCTACACAAGGTGGTTCAGAGACCATGGAATAAAGCCCAAAACCATAAAGCTAATAAGAGGCAAATGGAACCAAGCTTAGAAGGCCTAGTTTATGGTATATAGGGACTGCCAAATACAGCAAACACACAATCTGAAGCATATAATATTGATAAATGAGACCTTCTAAAGATTAAATCTCTGTGTTTATAAAAAACTTTTTCCAACAGGGTGAAAAGAAAACCAACTGACAGGGAAAAAACATTTGTCAATACCTTCTCAGACATGGGTGTCATAACAAAAAACTTTACAAATCCTACAGGGCCTCTAGAAGAAAAAGACTGATAATCCAATTACAAAATGGGCAAAAGCACTGAAAGATTTTTCACAGAGGACATTTGGATGGACAAAAGACACATGAACAAATGCTCCAAATCATTGACAATAAGAGAGATGCAAATCAAAACCACAACGAGATACTATCTTACCCAGTAGCAGTGGCAAAGTTTAGCAAGGCATCAGATAATAAATGTTGGGTAGGATGTTACTAAATAGAAACTCTTAGACATTGTTGGTGGGATTGTAAAATGGTACAAACACTATGGAAGGCAGTTCAGCGTTTCCTCAAAAAACTGAATATAGACATTCCATATGACTCAGCTATAACACTGCTAGAATATACCTGAGAAAATGAGATTTTAGGCACAAACAGAGACCTGTACACCAAAGTTAGTAGTAACAATATTCGCTATATCAAGAACATGGAATAGCCCAAATTCCCAACCATAATGGCATGGATTGAGAAACTATGGTATATTCACACAATGTAATACTATGCAGCACACAGGAATAATGAGTTTGTAAATTACTACCTAACAAGGGAGGGACTGGAGACTATTATGCTAAGTGAACTAACTCAGTCTCATAACGACAAACACTGTATAAGACCACTATTTTAGAACATGTATGAGGATCCAAGGAGAGGGAGAGGGGGCTTAAACCTAGGGAAGCACAATTTTATGGGTGAAGTAAGAGATTGGAAATGGAAAGGGTAAAGGTCTGGTGTGAAAAACATTGTATATGAACTTTATGACCTTTGTATGTAAATCAGTATAAAATATTTTTAAAAAAACGGCATTCGTGGAAACAACAAGAATGAATGTAGTTATCTACATGAGCAAGAATACAAGTAATGGATCTTATTGTTTGCTATATGTCTACAGATAATACCTTGTCTCTTCCTGGGACATAGTATAGACTCATTTCTCACAGCTGACCCTCCAGTGGATTTTCAGAAGCAGTGAATTTCAAGGGAGGAACAGTGTAGCAGCTAATGGATTAAATTGTGTGTCTTTGAGGTTGCATCAGCTTCTAACCACTAGGCTACCAGAGAATCCCTTACATATTCTAAAACCACTGCTTGCATTTTGGTTGACAATATTATTTGCTTTTCTAAGTACCTATAACTGCTTTATCTTCTTGTTGATAAAGTGGTGGAAAATATTCTCCCCAGTTGGGATACTATAACTCCTGCTATGAGAAATGAATCAGAATGCTGGGTACATAGAGAGCTCCCTATGCCTTCTAGAGTAGAACTTCCTTGACTGATCACACTGTCTAATGATAGCACCTGGGCCTGTCTGAAGAAGTTGTGGGATCCAGACTGTTCATTTCTGAGCCATTTTTCTGTTCCGCGAATAAATTTATTCCCTACCAGGAATTATAAACAAGTTTTCTGAATGGATCAGGGACAAGTAAATAGCTCTTGTTGTTGTTGTTGTTGCTGTTGTCATCATTGATTCCCATCAAGTCGAGCACAACTCACAGTGACTCCATGAACAAAAGACCTAATGCCTTTCTATAACTATTGTCATTTCTCCAAGTATATAGATTTTCCATAGGCATGTGATTTAGGAAGTGGATACCACTCCTGCTTCCAAACCCATTTTACAACTGGGAGTTTGACCATACACTATCTGCATTGGGAAACCGTTATGGCATTTCACATCCCAATGGCACAAGGTTCAGTATCATAGCAAACCCAGATTACCTCAATACAGAAAATTTGGCAACGATTGATGTACAAAGTAGAAGAGTGTTCCTCCAAAATATAACACCACCAGTCTCAGTTTGATCTGATTCCTACGTATACTATTAGGTGAAATGCATGTGTATATCCTGCGTTTATGTTTCTTATAATATTTGCAATGAATAAGTTGTGGATTGTGAAAAATTCTATCATTCTATCTCCAGCTTCATTTCTGTCACTAAGTCCATGTTTTCCAACTGCTGATACTTCTCTATTCCTAACTTTAGTATTCCAGTTGCCCATTATTATTAATGCATCTTGATTGCATGTTCAATCAATCTCTGTAAATGTTGACTAAGTTGGTAGAAATCTTCTATTTCCTGCTCTTTGGCTCTGGTTGTTGGTGCATATATCTAAATGACAGTGGTATTCACTGGACTTCCTTGTATGCATATGGCTAATATCACATCCTGTCACTAACAACATTGTATTTCAAGATGGATCTAGAAATGACTTTTATAACTATGAAAACAACTCCATTTTTCCTCGCCTTTTCATCTCCAGCATAGTAGATCACATGATCCTCTAACTCAAAACATCCCATGCCAGTCCATCTCATTTCACCAGTACCTTGTATGTCAATATTTATGCATTCCATTTCTTTCTTTACAATATCAAATTTTCCTACATTCATGGTTCTTACATTCTATGTCCCAATAATTAGTGTCTGCTTACAACTGTTCCTTCTCCTATGTGTTTCCATACTTAAGGGCTCAGCCTCAGTTGCCATATTTGCTAGTCTAAGTGTACTTTGTTTTACAAAGGGTTTTCAAAGGACTACTATTTTGGAAGTGGATGGCCAATCCTTCTCTTTGGTCTGTATTAATTTAATTGCTCAGATTTAGAACTTTATCTGATAGACAAGCATTTTACACAGAAGAGCAGATTAAAGATATTTCCCAGTAGTAGGGGAAAAAACCCAATAGATTCCGCGTTGCCCCCCCCCCTGCAAAGTGTGTCTTGAGACACATCTTTTCCTGCTCCACCAGCATTTACATCTACTCCCACCATTCAACATCAATATCTCCATCCCGCACTTGATGTGATGGCCTGTATGTCAATCTTTCTGGGCTTCTGTGATCCCTAACACCTCAAGCTGCTGCCAGTTTCTTCCTCTGAGGACAGTATCTCTTGACTTCATGAGTTTTGAACTTTTGCTCCAGGAATGACTTCTTGTGCCTTCTGCTCCATTTATGCTACAGTAGTTTCTTGAGGGAGGATGATGAATCCTGAATGGTATGGGGTCCACTGAGACACCTCCTGCCACACGCGTTGTACCCATGTGCTTCACCGATCTGCCCCTCTCTGTGTGCTCCAAGATTTGAAGGTGGACTTGACCCATGGGCTTCTGGAAGATATAGTTATTTGTACCCATGTGGTATGGGATCTGCTGAGAAGCTCAATATCAGCTGTGAAAACTAGGCCAGATGCTGAACGTGGAACAGACCACCAACTACTCATAACCAAGTTTAAGCTGAAGCTGAGGAAAATTAAGTCCACAGGAACCAAAATTTGATCTTGAGTCTATCTTGTATGAATTTCAAAACCATCTCACAAACAGGCTTGAGGCCTTGGACAATTACTTAGTGAAGACCAGATGAGCTATGGGAGGATATCAAGAATAACATTTAGGAAGAATGCAAAAGGTCATTACAAACACAGAGGAGGATGAAAAGACCAAGATGGATGTCAAAAGAAACTTTAAATATTGCACTGGAGTGCCAAAAAGACAAGGCAAAGGGAAGAAATTAAGATATTAAGGAACTGAGGGGCAAGCCAGGCTGCTCCTGTGAGGCAAGGATTCTAAAGCTTTATATGACATACTTTGGACATGTTGCAAGGTGATATCAGTCCTTGGAGAGGGATGTCATGCTTGAGAGGGTGAACGGACAGTGCAGGAGAGGAAGACCCTCAATGATATGGATTGATTCAGCCACAGGATAATGGGGGTAGGTATGTCAGAGACAATAAGATTGGCAAGGAATAGAGCAGGGTTTAGGGCTCTTGTACATAGGGTCTCTATGAATCACAGGCAACTTGATGGCACATAAAGACAACAACAGTCTCAGTTAGTAGTGGCCAAGTGTTGTCAGGTTAAATATGACTCTTTGCAACCCTATGATAAAAAGACCTGAACTTTTTCTACAATTAACATTATTTCTTTATGCTGGTAAAGTTTATACAATTTCCAGAGACATATGGTTTATGAAGTGGATGTCATTCCTGCTTCTAAACCTGAATCAATCTGGATGTCCCTCAAAACACTGTTCATGATGGGTAATCATTATAGCATCTGACACAGTTTAGCATAGTGTTTAGCATAACAGAAACTCCAACTTATTCAGTAGAGTAAATAGATTTCTATACCACTTAAAGAATGTTAATGCTAACATTAATAAACCAAACACAGGCCAACACAAATCCGAAAACTTTCCTTAGGTGATCCTCATCAAGATGCAAGAACCCAACTTCTAGAGCGGAGCCATTGTACAGGTCCCTCTAGGCCAGCTACAGACTGAACCTATCACTAGGAGTTTGAAAGACACCCAGTAAATGCTGTTGGCTGTGATAAACCAAGTATTCTCTCCGTCCTTGGGTCCTTGTTGGTTAAAATGGACAAGCAAAACTTCAGCCAGCTGACATCCACTTGTGAGGGAAAAACCAATAACAAACTAAACATACTCCAATACAAACCCAAGAAACCAACTTTTAGAGTCACTGCACAGGGGCCTCCAGGCCAGCCACAGCCTGAAATACCTCTTACCCTAGGGATGTTCTATAAACTATGGTCTTGAGTGGCTACTTTCAGTTTATGTGCAACTAGCACAGAATTCCCTCTGACAAAGATTATAAAGAGTCAGTATGAATTGTATTCACAATTGAGATAGTAGCCCACAGAAGCTTGTTGATGTATTATCCTAGTTAAAAGCACTACCAGGCTAGGTCAAAAGACAACTTAAAGGGATTTAGCTTGAGGCTGTCTTTGGATCTATGGCACAAATGGTGACCTTACTCCTCTTATGACTAGGCTGACAGGTGTACTTACAGATAGTTATACATTTCTAGTTCTATCTATTTGTGAGAAACTACTGGTAAAACTTAATAACCTAAATATTTTAGATAGTACGTATCATAAAAAGAACTATATTTCATGGTAGTTCTAAACTCTATTTCATTCTGGAACTTTCATATATGGATATGGAATCAAAGGTTAAGGCTTTTACAGAGCTTAAAACTACTATAAACCAGACTCATTAGTGTGTTACAATGCTTTTGGCTGAACCTCAACAAGTGCACAGAGTTGTCTTGCAGAATCAAATGACCTTTGATATCTTAACTGCAACCCAAGAAAGACTTGTTTGAATCCATGCTGAACACAGTTCATGTATTCTTAATTATAAGCTTAACATTTCCAAAGCCTTCTAGGAGATACAGGTACCTGATACTGTTAAATAAAAATGTCTATACATCCTCTCATAGCGTCAGTATGAGTTGGAAACGACTCGATGGCACATAACAACAACAACAACATGCATCCTATTTCCCAATGGCTAAACTCTCTCCTATAAACATGGTGATTTAAAAATGTTAATTTGGGCCTCTTATACATACTAAATATTTATTATAAACAAATGCTATATCAGGATATGAATGAGGCATGGATACAAGCTGGAATTAACCTGAAGCACTAAGGCAAACTTTAGATGTTTACAGGGGTAGGCACTAAGGCAAACCTTAAGTGTGTACAGGATTCTTGTATTGCATTTGCTAACCCTCCATCCTGAGTCAAGTATAATGCTTTCAATAGAAAGAATTTACTTTCATTTGCATAGAATTCTCTTTATGATTTACTCCCTGACAATTTTCAATAAAGTCACAGGGAAGCAGAGATCAGCATTTCAGTTGTGCGCTTCAGTTGTTCGAGAACTCTAAGAACTGTGCACCTCCTGCTTTACCTTTTTACTTACATTCTTGGTGTTCTGTATCGTTATTAATACTTATTAATATAGTTTACCCTCAGTCTACAACACTTCATTTCTTCCATTTGTTTTGGCAAAACAAAAGAAAAAGACGCTGAAATAAAAGAAATTAATAGATTTCAAAGGGCAGCTTTAGAAGACAAGGTGAAATTTTATAATGGAATGTGCTGAAAGCAAGAAATGGAGAATAAAAGAAGGACTATTCTATTCTAATCATGTGAATTTTAAAAATTCTTAACATTTTTAATTATGTATATATTTCTAACAAAATAAAAATGATTCATCATAAACTCAAATAATTTTATATTTAAAGAAGAGAAGAACTTGCTTGGCATTTCTCAAACTCAAAGACTGAACACCAAATTCAAGCCTTGAGTTGCAATACATAGAGATACAATGTTGTTGTTGTTGTTGTTTTTGTTGTTAGGTGTCATAGACAACTCATAGCGACTCTATGAAACGAAAGGCCTGAGCACTGTTCGTACATAGAGTTTCCGGAGGCAAGCCATTTCAAGAGTGGATGTCATTCCTGTTTCCAGGCTTGTTTTAGTCAGGAAGCTCCAGCCAACACTGTCCACTATAGGTACACATTACCACTATCGGCACATCAATATCACAGTGTTCAGCATTGCAGCAACCATGAGTTACCTCTGTACAGCAACACACAGGCCAGTGCTATACCATCTTGAATTTGAACAATTTGAACACAGCCGAGGGTCCTTTGGACTTGAGGCTGCCTCCTGACTTAAACCCTAGGCCAAACCTGGCTTGACTCTCTCCTGGGGACAGAACAAACCTGCACATCAAACACAGGCCCAGAAAAACACTTGATGCAACTCCAAAAGCTTGCCATAACTCCTGCGCTCGCACCACCATGCTCGCTCTGGCAAGGAGAAGTCACTGAGAGATACAACAGGCAAAGTATTTGATGACTCTGGAAACATCAAAAGAACATAGAAGAAAATACACAGAATCACTGTACCAAAAATAAATGGCCAATGTGGAACTATTTCAGGACATACCATATGATTAAGAGCCAAAGGTAATGAAGAAGTTCAAACTACATTGAAGGTACTGTCAAAAAATAATGACAGAGGAAACTGTAGAATACCAATTGACATGTTTCAAATAAGAGATGCAGCCCTGTATGTGCTCACCAGTCTATGACAGGAAATTTGGGGGACAGCTGCCTGCTCAACTGGCTGGAACCAATACATATTTTTTCCATTTCCAAGAAAGATGATACTACAAAATATGGAAATTATTGAACAGTATCATTAATATCACATGCAAGGAAAATACTGTTGAAGACCATTCAAAAATGGCTAGAACAGTATATAGACAGAGAACTTCCAGAAGTTCAAGCTGAATTTAGAAGAGTCTGTAGTTCAAGGATTATCATTGCTGGTGTCAGAGGGATCTTAACTGAAAGCATAGAGTACCAGAAGAAAATCTATTTGTGTGTTCTGACTAGGTAAAAGTCTTTGACTATGTAGATCAAAACAAATTGTAACTAACATTGAGAAGAAGGGGTGTGGGGTTTCTCTTTCAAAGATGACTTTCTTCACCATTGCTTGATTTTACCAAGTGGATGGAGGGGAATATGTGACTAGGATTTGTTAGCCTATCCAAAAGGATTGGCCACCTCACCACTTTACAAGGGTGTTTACTAATCTTGCCATTAAATTGAGTGATCTGGCAACAGAAGGAGAGCTTTCTTCTCTGCCAGCAAAGAATCAGCAGCAAAAGAATGCAACTCATCTGTTAGGACCAGAGCAACAGTCACAGTGGCTGAAGCAGAGGACCAGAGTCAACTTGAGATAGAGCTGACCTCTACCCTCCATGGACAGAACCAGAGCTAAGCTAAGAGCTTTTGTCCATTTTTTTTAGAAAGCTAGGGGATGGTGTGTGTGAGTGGTTAGTACAGGGGGAAGATCCTTTATTGACAGGACGGAGCACTTTGTAATACTGGCTGAAAGCTACAGAGCTCAAGGGTGAGGTGCCTACAAGCACATTTCAAAAGCTATCTACTTAGCTAAATTTACTTCCTCAGTATGGTTCTGTGTGGTCTGTGAGTTATTATATGGGATTTTTGACCCAGTAAAACAGTTAAGATTGGTGTTGAAATGAGCAGAAGGAGGTTACGCAGCACTGGAGACATGTCTGAGCTCATGGAAATTGGTTTTATGTTGTTGATGCTGTTGATGAGAATAGTTTCCCTTCGTGAAATTGATAATGACCATTCAGCCTTTTGCTCTTTTTGCAATAAGAATCCCAAAATACTCAATCATGCTCATGCAAAACTTATTTGTTAGAACAAGAAGCTAAGACCGTTGTGTGAACAGAGGAGAGGAACGCTACGTGGCTTGAAAGTAAGAAAGGAATGAATCATGGTTGTATCCTTTCTCGATACCTATTTAATATGAAAGCTGAGCAAATTATTCAAGAAGCTCAAACTTATTAAAAAGAATACGTCATCAAGATTAGGTGAAGACTCTTCAACAATTCACATTACACAGATGACAAAATCATGCTTGCTTAAAATGAAAAAGACTTGAAGCTGTTACTGCAAAAGATCAAAAGTGACAGCTTTCAGTGTGGATTGAATTTTATTGCCAAGAAAACAAAAATTCTCACCACTGGACTCTTAGGCAACAATATGATAGATGTATGTGGAGTTCCAAGGTTTATTCAAAATGGCTTTCCTAGCCATTGCCTGACTTTGCCATATAGATAGGTGGGAATATGTGAATATGGCATGTTAATCCATTCACAATGGGATAGGCTAGTCTCATCAATCTACAATGTGATTGGCTGATTTCATCATTAAATTGAATAGATCCAGGAGCAGAATTGGAAGCTCTTCCCCACCAGGAAAGAGCTAGCAAGAGAATGTATTGTGTCAATTGGAGCCAGAGGAACTTGTGCCAGACAGACTAGAAGGGCCTACAGGAGCAGGAGTTATATCAGCCACAGTGGAGAACCACAGACCTGATGTGAGGTGGGACCTTGGGAATGCTACACCACTAGAACCAGAGCTAATAGCCTTTGCCCAAGTGTATTGGTACTGCGGTGGGGAGTCATAATTTACAGGACTAAGAACTTTGTAACAGTGGTCTAAAGTTGTGAGACTCAAGGCTGAGCCACAGAAAAGAACATTTCAGAAGCTCTCCTGACTGTTCTCAGCTACTAACCTGTATTAAGATCTTTTGACTTCCCCATGGTGGTTCTGTGTGGTGTGTGCGCTATTGCGTGGAATTTCAGGCCCTGTAAGGCAGTAAGACTGGAGTAGAAAGAGGTACAGAAATTTGGGAAACATGTCTGACTTCATGGGATTTGGTTTTGTGCTATTAAAGCAGTTGCTGGGGATAGTTCCCTTTTGTGAATTTGGTAAAGATATGGCCATTCTCACATGGCCCTTGTTCTTTTAACAATGGGGAAAAGACTGAAAATGTCAACAACCTCATATTACTCGGATCTACAATTAATACTCTGGGAACCAGCAGTCAGAAGACCAGGAGATTTATTGAATTAAATGAAGTCACATTGAAAAATCTGCTGTCCGGTACATCTCCAGAGTACTAAAGAGCAATGATGTCAGTATAAAGAATTTGGTGTGTCTGATCCAAACCATGGTTTTTTTTTAATTACTTACTATGCATCTGGAATTTGAACAATGACTAAGGGTGATGGGGGTGGGGAAGTATCAATACCTTTGAGTAATTGTATCCAAGAAGAGTCCTGAACATATTATGGACTGCCAAGAGAAAAAATTGGTCTTTCCCAGAGAAAGTAAAACAAGAGTACTTCTTATAGGCTGGGATCATCAAACTATATCTCACATATTTTGGGTATGTGGTAAGAAGAGCTAGTCTGTAAAGAATAGCTTCATGTTTGGAAAAGTAGAGCGTCAGTGTAAGAGAGGAAGACGCTGAATGACATGGATTGTCACTGAAACTGCAGCAATAGGCTCATGCATTTTGAAGTTGGTAAGGAGAGCACAGAATAAGGCAGGGTTCACATCTGTTGTTGATAGTGTCATTATGTGTTGTACTTGACCCACAGGCACCTAACAACAACAGCCTTAAAGTGAATCCTTTTTTCCTCTCAGGTCTAATGTCAGAGCTTGGGAGCTTATGGCATTCAGAAGCTCCTCTTTGATGTCAGAACTTGGGAGCTTATGGCATTAGGAAGCTCCACTTTTCTTTATTCCATTGATATATAGTTTGATTATTGCATAACTACTGGGAGTCTGAAAGTACATACTCTACATCTATATACTACCCTTCTAACTGGGGATCATTACAAACACAAAGACAAAATCAGACTATTTCTTCTGGACACAGAATTATTACCTTTCCCATATCTAAGTTCCCCAACACAATAAATTTATGTCATTCCACTTAACTTTTGTATAGGTTTTCAGTCTTTTTATGAAGACTTGTACTGACGACTTTATCTCCTAGATTTGAACTCCAACAGCAATATTCTTACTTATTGTTCATAGGGTGGCTATGAGTCATAGGTGAGTTGGCAGCACTTAACAACAAGAAAGCATTGAAAAAATATCTTGTAAGAAAAAGTAAATAATAAAGAGTATAAGACATACACTTTTGGAATATTTTGCCATTATGTATTTTTGTAATAGTACACAAACATTGTTTAGTTTTTTCTATTTTTTCAAATTTCTCTCTCTTGTGGGGGAGTTCTAGTATAATAGTTCATAATGTATTGCATTGCTAACTAAAAGCTCATATATCTTTGGGGGATTGAATCTAACAGTGGTTCAAATTGAGAAAGATGAGTGGTTTCTTCCCATTGCAATGTACAGCATTGGAAACCTGGTTGTGATTTGCTGTGCTGTGAATCAGCTTATTAACAGAGAATTTGAGTTTGATCATCTTTTTAGTGAAAAATCATTTTTATCTAAATGTTAAAGTTGGTTCGATAAACATTTCTATTATTTTGTGAACTTAACACACATAACTGCGTGAAGCTAACATATATTTAAAATGATCCTTGTGCCTAGATTGTCAAATATTTGTGTAGTTAAGAAATGCAGGCAATATTTAATATTTTCAAATTATAGAGACCATCCTGTTATTCTCATGTGTGCTTAATTTAGTGAGCTCTGACTAGTATTAAAAAGAGTAGAAAAAAATAAGTATGAGTGAGTGAGAATAGCATATTTTTAGTGTAACCTTGTTACTTTTAGTAATGCTTTCATATATATATATGTATGGAATTTAGGATTTGCTCTGAAATTCAATTTTACTTGTGGTCACATTGAAAAATGTATGAAAGTCACAGAGTTTACCCAAGATTTTATGATTTCCCCAAGGTCTCAGAGGATCAGAGGTGAGCCATGATTGTAATCTACTCTCATATTTTATAGTGCACAGATTTTCCTCTCACATATAATAGACAAATTGTTGTGTAAAAGGAAGAAAACAAAACCATTCTAAAAAATTATTAATTTGGCTTTAAGTGGTGGTAAAGACTGGAGAAGAGAGCTAACATTCCTCTTGAATCCTAAATATGTTAAAAACAGAAAGTAAAACTAAGAGATCGTTTTATTTAATGAAATATTTAGTGTATGTCCTCCCTCCTCCTTTCTACTAATATACATTAATTTTGCTTAGGTAGATAAAAATAATTTTTTAGTTATATGTGCAATGTATTATTGAATATATTTAGAATATTAATCCATGCTTTATAGTAATTAACCATGTGTAGCTTCCTAAACAATATGCCTCTGGAAACTATGAATTTTGAGAAATAATAGTTATTGTAAAGCTTCAGGTCTTTTGTTCATAGGGTCACTATGAGTCATGCTTTACTCAATGGCAATCAACAACAACAACAGGTTTATGTAAGCAGACTCATACAGTATATAGCAATGCCAAATAATAATATACTCATATTTTATATTAAAACGTGCACATTATTACTATTAGGAGTGAAGAAAGAAACATACTCACACAGGAAATATTCTGGTGCTTGCAGAGGAAGAGGTAAGAAATTCTTTATATGCATATACAACATGCATTTTGGATATGCTTGTCTAATATTCTGCAAGTGAAAGATGATTATATATATATACTCTCAATCATATACATTGATTTTTGAAATTTAGAGTTTTATTTTTTAAGTCAGAATTACACAGCTAATTTAACAATATATATACAAATTGTTCTGTGACTTTGATTATCTATGGAAAAAGAGGTAAAAGAAGTTTGACTCAAGTAAAATGGGTAAAGTAAACTATGTCTGTGCTGTATTTAGCAAAGTTAAAACAAAAGCAGCAATGCAAAACTTTTGAGTCTTTTCTCTGGTTCTTAACTATGGATTACTAAGGAAATGTTTTTCTTTGTTGTCAAATTATCATATGGAAAGACTCTACTGAATAAGGGTGTCTAATAATTGGGTATATCAACTCAATTTAACTCATTCTTTTAAAACCAATTTGTAGATGATCCTTCTCTCAGTTTTGGGGAAATTGTAAATCGATTGCATACAAAGAATTTGAGCATTTTTCTCCCTCGGATAGCTGGTGGATTTGAATGTAGTTGTTAAGAAAGAGGTATGTTTTTACCTATAGTTAATTCTATTTTTTTAACTTTTAGCATAAAACTTCATTCCATCTTGTCAAACAAGATTTCGCTAATTTTCCCCACATAAGTAACCTTCAAAAACTGTTGAGAGTGTAAGAAGAGCTACAATTTTAATCATCCTTAGTAAACAATGAAGGAAGTAAAAATAACATTTGTGGAGCAATGTTTTCCATGGCCTTGAGATAATATTTGCAGAGTTAAATAAACACATACACAACAGAAGATTTCTTGATAGATTAGCTCCAGGAAATCTATCAGTTAACCTTATAAAATCTTAATATGTTACTGTCGTAGAACACTTGTGGCATATAGTCCATAGAGACATTTACTACTAATCCAAAAGTCTAGCTTCTCTTCCTGTTTGAATGAATATACCAGTTTTTCCTCCTGAGAAAGATGAGCAGTCTTCTGAGGAATTTACATCCTTGTAAGCCTAATGGAAGGTCATTTATGAATTAGAACCCACTTGTGAGTAAAAAGTGAAAGAGAAATAATCTTATAATGAGTTCTGGTGTAGTTCTCCATAATTCCTTGCAAGTTAAACTGGTAATCAAATGTCTTCCATATTGGTTCTAATCTATCAGTTGTTTCTCTGGAAAAAGATAACTCCTCCCCTGCCTATTTTAAATTCCCAGTTTCAGAAACAAAAGGTAGTGACAGGATGGACTGCACAAGAGTGAACTTATTTTCCTTTGGTTTTATTGGTGTGTTTTTTTTG
>NW_006399828.1:11552026-11553896 GCF_000299155.1 Elephantulus edwardii
TGTCCTGAGCTGCCTTTTGAAATTTTCTGTTCAGCTGTTTGATTTCTTGGTTTCTTCCTTTGGCTTCGGCTTCTCGGTGCTCGAATTCAATACTCAAAGTCTCATCTGACATCCATCTTTGTCTTTTCTTCTTCTTCAGCCTCATCAGTTAGATGAATATAGGAAATATTTGGAAGAAAATAATGAAATCAATGGTTGAAAAACCTACATCACTACTGCATTTGATTGTATTAGATATCATGACCAAATGCAGAGTATATACAGGAGTATCTATGTGAGTAGATTATTTGTATATTTTCTGTCATTGAATGAAGGATATTTAAACATCTACAGATTTTGGTATCCTTGAGCTTCTGAAACAGTATCTACCAGTACTAAAGAAAAAATGAATATGTACTTCAAAGTCATCATGATATTTTCTGCTGGATAAAAACCCTTTTTATCTGTCGCTCTATAGAGAACATTGTATTGATAGTCTCTTGAACTTGTATTTCCCAACTTGAGAAGTGCTTTTGATTTTCTTTTTCCTCCTCAGTAAAATGCCTTGTTTTTTCTGTACAGTAGTACATGAATACATTCTACTACTATACCTAAGGGGATTGGGAGGTATGCAGATGCAAATGGACATTGTAGCTTTAATGTTAAGTAGGCTCTAGGAAATGCATTTCTCTAGGCAAGTACTTTGATAACTTATAGTATGTGTATTTTAAGCCTCTTTTTAGTATAGTATTTTATCTTCTTTTTAAGCTTACTTTTTCCTCCTTTTTAATATACTTCTACAGTGAATTTTGAAATCCTTCTGGTTAGTCCACTTCATTGATATAAAAACCTAGTGACATAGCGGATTGAGTGTTCAGCTGCTAACCAAAGGGTTGGTAGTAAAAAATTTATCTGTCACTCCAAAAGATGATCATAGACAACTAGTATTAGATTTACACTTGCAAATATCACACTCACCATTAGTTAAATACACTCAAGTGTTGTGCCTGTACCTCCCGTTTCTCCTCCTTTTACTTTAAGAACTAATCAAAATATGGTTATACAACTTTCTGATTTTACTCTTTAACCATTTAATTTCAGACATCTGTCCTAGGAATAATCAGTTTCACTTTGGGGACTGGTTGTTCCCCATTCTAATGAACCTCCTGAGAGCCACACTAGATCATTTGGATTTTACTGTATAAAGATCTGAATTTTTTTCTCCATGACAATCACAATTTTTAGAGTCTATTCAGTTACTGATTGTACTGCATATTTTGTCTCTACACCTATAACTTACTTGCCTCTCCATCTCTTGTCCTTGCTTTTGGGTAAAGCTTGACATTTTTGTATCAAACATGCATTCTTAACACTGAAATTGTTTTGTCTGACAAGTTTCTTTGGTTATGCCCCAAATCCAGGTCCCTCAAGTCACCAAGGAGCCGACACAGATTGAAGAGCAAGAGGGAATTTATTTCGGATTTGAATCCAGACCATGAGCCAGACCAGGCCAATATACTGGGGAAGATGATGGTGGCCTCAAGCCCAGAGCGTCAAGCCTATTTAAAGAGGAAACCTGTGCAAACAGGGTGCTACAGGATTGGCTGATTTAAAGGAATAGCACGTGAACAGGGTAAGGAAAAGGGAACTGCCTGAGTGTTGGTGGCTGGAAGATGTAAGAGGATTAGAGAACTAGTGGGGGAAGGTATTGACGACCCCGGGTTATTGGCTATTTTGAAAAGAGCTGGCTCATTAGCACGAATATTTGGCATACTGTGATTGGTGTAAGGACCATAGAGGTGGAGTTAGAGTTACTTTCCTGTTGCTGAGGTCCTTTCAAGAAGTGAACTCGAGAAAAGCAAGGACAAGGGACTCAAGCGGCGGCCAGACC
>NW_006399828.1:11555279-11556289 GCF_000299155.1 Elephantulus edwardii
GGATGAAGATTCCCCAAACAAGCTGTATACACTGGTTACCTATGTACCTGTCACCACTTTCAAAAATCTACAGACCGTCAATGTGGATGAAAACTAAACAAATAAAGTTATAAAACTGTCAAAAAAATAATTTGGAAAGTGTTCTCTTATACTGTTGATGGGATGGTATAAATTCAGAATTCTCTAAATAAATATCAGTTATAAAACTATAGTTACATAGTTATAAAAATGATACCAGTTTTCTCTAGCCTGCCAAACTAGTTACCTGGTCTTAGAATTCTTTGTTTCCTTTCTTTAGTCGTGTAAAAGTAGTTTAAGTGGTCTCTTTAGCAGAGGAAATGCATCTTTCCTTGATCAGCTTTTACCTCTTTGAAACGGGTTTCCCCAGTCATATGTAAATTGTATCCTTACCGGTCTGTCAGGAGGGGAGGTGGGCCTTTCCTGAGGTAGCCTTTATCTTTTCAAAAACTGTTTTTTTCTCAGTCATGTCTTAACTCTTTTGTAGGTTGTCTGTTTACTGGTATCTGTGTGTGAATGGTTTGGGGTGGGGTTTTGTGTATTTTTTTCAGATGTAGAAATTCTTTCTTTTTACTGACAAAAGTGCATTGTTAAGTGAATTGTTGTCTTACCCTGGTATAAAAGACTAATGACCACCCCTGGACTGGGAGGCAGTTTTTTGATGGGAACTCACTGCCCTCCCAGATCTGCAATAAAGTGCATATGGATATTGCGATCCATCTGTCTTATTGACATTGGACTATGGAACGAACCCCTTGTGTTCAGTAACATTGGTCCCAAAGATGGTAATGATTGTGAGACCACGTGCCTACAGTTAAGGTAGCTAGAGATCCTTCTGCCAGTAGGTGCAAGGAAAGACAATTACCAAAAGCCCATATACTGAAGGGATGGGGGCAGAGGTTGGCAATGACATTTCAGAAAAAGTCATATTACTAAGGTTTAAAGAATACTACAGTGACTCTTTGCATAGTCAATGAAGCACACATTCCTCT
>NW_006399828.1:11557614-11558841 GCF_000299155.1 Elephantulus edwardii
TACACAGGGTCGCTATGAGTCACAAGCAGTTTGACGGCACATAACAACAACAAACAGTGACTCTGCAAGAAAAAAAGACTGACAACCCAAACACAAAATAGAAAAAAGACACAGAAAGGCTCTTCACAAAGCAAGATATTCAAATGGCCAACAGACACATGAGAATATTTTCAAAATCACTAGCAATTAGAGAGATGCAAATCTAAACAATGAGATACCATTTTACCTCCAGCAGCCATAGGAAAGTTTAACAAACACAGCAAATAATCAGTGTTGACAAGGATTCAGAAAGACTGCAAATCTTATGCACTGTTGGTGGGGTTATCATTTAATACAGTCACTATGGAACGCACTTTTGAATTTCCTCCAAAAACTGAGCATAAAAATCCAGTTTTGCTTCTGTTTTGTACCATTGAGTTGGAACTGACAGCTATCTAACCCTCCAGCAGATTCTCAAAGAAAGTGAATCACACAGCATGAGATTGTCCATCTTTCTACCATGGAACAGCTGGTGGAATCAAATGGCTTGCCTCTGGGATTGCAGCTTAGTTTCTTATAACTATACCACCAAAGATCCCTATTCTACTGCTAGGAATCTATCCCAAGGAAGTTAGAACTAAGATACAAATGAAAATATGTACACTTATGTTTACAGCGGTTGTTATTCCCAATAGCAAGGTGATTAGATCAGTCCAAATTCCCATCAACAAATGAATGAATTGAGAAATTATGGTACATTTACAAACTGGAATGCTGTACACAACTAAGGAGCAATGATTTATTAAAATGCTATATATTTATGTATGTATAGCATGGAGGAGTCAAGAGAGCATTAAGCTGAGTAAATTAAATTAGTCATATGAGAACAAATACTGCATAAAGCAGTGGGATGTAGGTAGTGGGATCTAAGGCAGTTTATGAAAAAGATTATGTCCTTTCTAGTACTCTGAGAACATTTGCATTTGAATGGATTTTAGACCCACTCTTGACTTTTTTTTCTTTACCAGCTACATAAAGTAATTCATATAGTTGATTTCATAAAGTATTGTGAAAATAAGAGGATACTGAGCAAGATATGTATACATGTTCACATTTTGGGAGGGGGAAAAGTGAGAGTAGAGAAAGGGTAATGGGAGAAGTGGGAATAGAAAAGGAGAAAAGTGAAATATCACTAGGATTACTAATATGCTAATATGTGGGGAAACAAGTGAAGGAATAGGAAAGATT
>NW_006399828.1:11559621-11560700 GCF_000299155.1 Elephantulus edwardii
CTTTGTCTTCTTGACATTGAGCCTCAATCCATATTGCAGGCTGCAGTCCTTGACACTCTGCAGCAGGTGCTTCAGGTCCTCCTCAGTTTCAGCATACAAAGTTTATGAATAGCACACAATATATATAAATAAATATATGTAAAACAATAACAATTCGTGAGGATAAAAAGATGTATTTTACAAATAAATACTTGAGATTATAGTTAGAAAGTGTATCATTTTATGTCTGCTCAGTACTTGATTAGAAGTATTAAAAGGAAATATTTGCCTTGGAGATAAACTTGCTAAAGGTAGAATTTGGTAGTGGGATCTAAGGTATAGTCTATGAAAAAGATTATGTCCCATCTCGTACTCTGAGAAGATTTGCATTGAATGGATTTTAGACCACTTCTGACTTTTCTTCTTTACCAGCAAAATAAAATATTTCATATAGCTGGTTACATGCATTATATAGACTGATTTATTGACAGTTGTATCCATTATGATATTTTGTGAACTCTTTATTCCCTCTCTAAAAGTTGAAATAATTTTAATTAGTGCAGTCTTTGGCATAAAATAATATAAAACATGAACTAAACAGTAGACTTTTGAAATTATTCTCACTGCAGTGATAAAGGAGGAAGTTCAAGATGCTCTGAAAGAATTGGCAAAAAATAAGGTCCCAGGAATTGGCGGTATACCAATTGATATATTTCAACAAACAGATGCTGCCCTAGTTGTGCTCACCAAGTTGTGCAAAGAAGTCTGGAGGACAACCATCTGGCCAACTAACTGGAAGAAATCTATATATGTTCCCATTCAAAAGAAAGGTGATCTGATAGAATGTGGAAATTATAGAACAATATCTTTAATATCACATGCAAGTAAGATTCAGCTAAAAATTGTGCAAAAACAACTGGAACAGTATATAAAAAGATAAATGCGAGAAGTGCAGGCTGGGTTTAGAAGGGGTTGTGGTACTAGGGATATTATAGCTAATGTTAGATGGATCTTAGCTGAAAGCAGACAGTAATAGAGGAATGTCTATATGTGTTTCATTGACTATGCAAAGGCATTTGACTGTGTGGACACAACTAAGT
>NW_006399828.1:11563366-11574904 GCF_000299155.1 Elephantulus edwardii
TATAGATATTATCATGTCACTGACAATATTGTACTTCAAGAAGTTCAATATCAAGAAAACAAAGATTCTCATTGCTAGACCAATGGGTAGCATTTTGATGGACTGTGAAGAGACTGAGATTGTAAACAGCTTCAGTTTGTTTGGCTCCACAATCAACACTCTTGACACTAGCAGCCAGGTGTGAGATCAGTGGCACTAACTTAAGCGGTTTGTGACCAGGAGGAGTTTCAAGTCAGATCTCTTTCATGCAGCTCAGCATAGCAGCTGAGGAAGCTATTCTTTTCCCTACTTGTATCTCTCTCTTCTAACTCTATTTTCCTGTTCGTCCAGGAATCCCCAGATGGAGGAACCTTGCTCTTGAGTCTGTTTTTAAGTCTTGATGGTTAGATATAGTCCATATTGGAGATTTTAGTCTTTGATCTTTGATCTTCTTCAGTATGTGCTTCAAGTCTTCTTCACTTTTTAAATGTTTCAATGTAGTTCAATTCATAAAGATCCATCACACAAGAGAACACAACTCTACTTGAGGTTTTTCCACAATCTCCTCTGGGCTTAATCCAAATGTTGTAGGCACTGTCTTTATCTGTCTTACTCATTATTCCAGATAAATAAAAATGTACATCTTTCAATATGGACTAGATTTTAACATTAAGAAAACAAATGTCTTCACCACTGGGCCAATAGCCAACATCTTGATAGATGGAGAAAGAATTGCAGTTGTCTATTATTACATCTTCCTTGGATAAACAATCAACATCTTTGGTCCCAGCAGTCAGAAGGTAATGTGACACAGTATTACGTTAGACTCCTATCAGGGATTTCTCCAGAATATTGAAGTTTAATGATGTCAGTTTAAAGACCAAAGAGTTTTTTATTCAGGACATGGACTTATTAATCACTGTTACACATCTGAGAGCTGTACAATAAATAAAGAGAACTGAAGAAGAATCGATGCCTTTTAGCTGTGCTGTTCGAGGAGTGTACTGAATATCTCATCGACTGCCAAAAGAACAGGAATGTCTTGGAAAAATTGCAACCAGAGTGCTCCTTGGAGGCAAAAATGGCGAAGATTTGTCTCTTGTACTTTGGACATGTTGCTAGGCGTGTCTATTCTTGGAGTGGGACATCATACTTACAAAAGTGGAGGATTGGCAAAAGGGAGGAAGATCTCCAATGAGATGGATTGATACAGTGACTGCAGCAATTGGTTCAAGTGTGTTAGAAATGAAGATGACACAGGCAGGATAGGACAAATACAGGTTTGTTGTCCATAAGGTCACTGAGTTGTACTCGCCTCAAATGCACTTAACAACAACATAGCAAAGTGAGAATTCCCTGGAGACTGGGAGGAGCCATCAGCAAGAAGAATATCTGTGGATGTCCTGAAAAGTCAAGTACCACTACATAATACAGGTATTTACAGAAATATATTTTAAACTTATGATGCTGATGCATAGTGAAGAGTGCAAGGAACCAGTTATATATACAGATTTTAAGGCTTCCTTACAGAGGAAATAACAATTAAGTAAGGAACTTAAAAGCAGAGTGGATGAACCATAGTTGTAGCAGTCAATTAATTTCTAGCAGAGGAAACAGTAAAAACACCCTAATTTTGCAACATCCCTGGAGCTTCTGAAGAATAGCAGAATTCAATGTGTCTGGAAAAGAGTTATTGAAGCTGAAATAATAGACAATGAAGTCTAAGAAATACTAGAAATCTTGTCTTCTAAAAGCAAGCAAACATGTTTGGGGAAGGGAATGACCCTCTCTGTCATTGAAGCTGAAAACTGAGAATTGACTTTCTGATCCATACTTCTTACCTAAAAAGATTCAAGCAGCAGGGGAGAAGAGCTTTGGTGTCATAGTGCATGTGTGATATTTTGGGGGTTCTGTGAAAAATTGGCTGCTCAAATTGACCAGTGGCCTGAAGAAGAAAGGAGGGAAGTCCTCCTTCACAGAAAACCCAATGACTTGGAATCATCTTGATGGCAGTAGGTTGAGTTAGTTTTTAGCAAATAATAATGTCTTTATGCCCACATAGTAAAACATAACCAGGTTTTTCAATTACTGAGTGTTTACCCTCTTGGCACCAGAGTCTTCTTCTTTCCCTTGCCCCACAATCTGTTAGAGATGGAGATAAGCATTAATCATGTTTCTGATTTGTCATCAGTAATTTTATATAATCCATGGGTCAGGAATCCACCTGTGTAGGCAGCAGTTTGCATTGCTGAATATATTTATGTAAATTAGATTATAATATCATGATAATATATTAATGTTTAATTAAATAAGTATTTTAGAAATTTATTAATTGCTGACTGGTATTCATTGCTAACAGAAATGTGTGTTATATTATTCTGAACTCCCTATGATAGCCCAGTGTTCACAGCACTTAATAATTACATTTGGCTTTAAGCCCAAAGCCAGACTGCTCAGTGATGCAATTTGTCACTTTAATGTGTAACTTCTAAATGATTTCAATGTGTTTTATGCATGTAAAAATTGCAGGACATGTCCCTGAAGATTGTGAGAACAGATTTTTGAATCACATGATGAATTTTTATTTCTGAAATATTGACTTTTCTACTGAAGAAGTAATATTGAATGCCCTATGGCTATGATATGTAAAATGAATACCCAAGCAGAGATGAGTGTTGCTGAATTGGAACTAACTACTTTATTCACTGACTGAGAGGAAATCACAAGAATTATCTGAACCTTTTGTTTTTGGTATAACACTTGTGGGTATATCTACTGTTTCTTTATTATAAAACAAACAGTTTAAACTAGTGCCTTTATAAACAAACCTTTTGTTAATTACTAACTCAGTGAAGAACTATTTGCAAAGCATATATTCTTTACATTGTTATCTGTGCTGGAAGGCATAGAAAAGAAAATTTAGTTTTTTTTCTCTGCTCTAAAGAAATCTAATAAGAAAGAGAGGGCTAAAACATGCAAAATAAAGACATAAAAAATAATGAATACTGGGTGGGGATGGGGTGGGTGGGAGAAAAGTGTGACAATAAATGAATGGAATTCCAAAATCTCTGTAGATGTTCATTGAAATTAATAATAATAATAATAATAAAATTTAAAAAAAGAATGAATATTTAAGTTCTAAATTTTCTGGCATGTCCTTATAAACTATGATATTAAAGCAGAGAGAAAAGACCAGTGTCATTAGAAATATTTCTAAAAGATAGAGTGAAATGAACTTGTATTTTCACATTTTCCTCATCACAGGCATGTTTAATCTACTTGGCAACTCCATTGTGGCATCAAAATACTTTTATGTCTTAGCCCTCAGTAGAAAATTGCAGAAAATAATTAAATGGTGATTAATAGTTTGACACAACTCAAAAACTCATTGTCTTCTAGTCAGAATCAAGTCTAGTTAAAAATCAAATAGTTGATTTTTATTAAGTTTGTGAGCCTATAAATTACACAAGACAAAAGTACCCATCTTTCTCTAGTGGAATTAGTGATGGATTTGAACATTCAGACAAGTATCATGTTTGGTTTAGCAACACAACTTCTTATGAAGTATGCAACTACAGCTACCTAATAGATTGGCTTGTCAGAGGAAAAGGAATATAATGGGCTATAATGATATAAGAAAGAGATAAAACAATAACAGTTGATTCACAGTGTGTTGTCAGGGATTTATTGTTCAAAAACAATTTCTAAGTCATTGATTTTGACTTTAACCACATGACTAGGTGGGGATGTGCATAAAGAAAGTATGAATTCATCATTATGGGATTGATTGGTCAGTTTCCCCATCCCACCAAGTTCAAACTGAGCATTTTTAGCAGTAAAAGATAGTAATCTAAGAATCAGCAGAGATTGTAGCTCACATTCTTTGGGGCCAACAATTCCTGTGCTAATCAGATTAAGATCTATATGAGAGCAGTAGATAACTCAGTGGAAAACCACAGAACAAGCTGACTAGTGACTGCTGCCTCACAGAGCCAGAGTTCAAGTTTAATGGAAGATTTAGGAGAGATGCTGTAAATTATAGGACTACACAAACATTGTAAAATGGACATAAGATGCGAGGATAAAAGTTAAAGCTAATAGAGAAGTTTTCTGACTGATGAAGTATATCCTCTTGCCAACCTGAAATGTATTCTGTTAATTTCCCTAGTAAACTCATAGCCATGATGAAGATTCTGTGATATCTGAGTGGCCACTGCAATATATATCAGACTCACTATTGAATAGTTAGAAGTAGGTGTGGAAGTATGGAGAAAGTGGCAATATGGGGATTAGTTTCTGATGGGATGGTTCCACTTCTTGAAATTAAGAAGTCAGATGCAGTCTTCCTCACACTGCTCCTGCCTTTTTTATACTCACTTGCATATAATGTTCTGATAACATAATACATCAGGGCTACTTTAATAGATAAATTCTTTTATACTGAGATTGGTAGGGAATTACTCTCATATTACTTGAAAAAAACATAACAGAACTGTGTAAAGGGTACTTTACTAATAGAAAGACATGAAAATTCATCAAAATAATATTTCTTTGTAGGCAAATTAGTCTAATTAGGAAAATACAAGTTATTCCTAGTATTCTTTATTATTTTAACAAACATGTTAACACCCTAAAACTTATCATATTTTATTCTTAATAAACTCAAGAACGTTTAGAGTAGGTTTGGTTTGAAGATATATTTTGCCTAGGTTACTATATTGAGTATGCTGAGCTGGGAAATTCATTGGAAACTGAGTAAGATTAGTGTTTTTATCTAAGGGTATAGATTAAAGGAATTCATTCAGCATATGAGATTGACATTTTTGAGGGGGTTAAGGTGCACTGAAAATAGAGATCTTAGATTTTTTTTTTTATAAAAATGAAAGTTCACAAAACAAATAAATATGCATCGTGGCTCCTGAGTTTTTATGTAACATTAGCAAGGCATTGGAAATGTGGTAAGGACAACTAAACTACTTAAAAAAATGGGAACTATGAAGAACCAATCAAGACATAAAGGTTGAAGATTGAAAGTTTTAGATAGAAATGAGGAGGAGCTAAAGTATTAAATTAAGGGGGAAAATAATAGATATTATGGAGTCTCAGACAAAGTCCGTTGGTGATTAATTTTATAAAACTTAATCCATGGGAATGGTTGTATGAAGCATAGTATGCATGAAGAATAATATGAAACACAATGTCTATGAACTGTGTAAGCAAAGCAATATAAAATAATTTTAAAAAGCTATTTTGGAGGATTGTACATAAAATATTTTAAATATTTGCTAAATTTGTTCTTACCAATCATCAGACAAGAATTCAAAAGCTCATTGCATTGGAGAAAAATCTATCACCAATTACCTCTTTAAAGTCTAAACAACAATGATGTTGCTTTAAAGATAGGTGCACCTGACCAATGCCATGGCATTTTCACTTGATTCCTATGCATCTCAATGTTGGACAATAAATGTTGATGACAGAGAAGAATCAGTGCCTTTGAATTTTGGTGTTATAAAGATTACTGAATATTATACTAACAATCAAAAGAGAACGTAAGTCTGCCTTTGACAGTACTCCTTAGAAGAAAAGATGGTGAAACTTAGTCTCACATACTTTGGGCATGATGTCAGAAGGGGCAGATTGACTGATGAAGATATCATACAGGGAAAGGTAGAGGGGTCATAGATAAAATGGAAGATCCTCAGGTAGATGGTTTGGCACAACTACTCTATAACAATCCTTTTACCAAAGATAGCCAACGCACTTCTGGGAGAAAAGTGTTACCTGACTAAGGAGATTATCGAGAGCTCTCATATCCCATCTTCTGTGACTCCATGGATTCCCGATGCTGTGTGAGGAGGCAAACCAAATTTGAAACCTAGACCCCAAAGTAGTTTTGAGACGGAAGATCTTTCCTAAAAGAGGATGTTAAGGTAGCTGGTGCCTTTCTGGGACTCAAAGGCACATAACAAAAACAACATACTATATTGCTTGTTTGTTTGGTTTTTATTTAAGCCTCTTGTTTAGAGCCAATAAGACTTGGGAGAGGGCCTTTGTAATTAAAATTCGGTTGTTATTATAGTTTGGAGGAACATTCTCTAAGTGGTACACCACTTTTCTGTCAGTATGCTGTACTGAGGTAACCTGGAGTTGCTATGATGATGAGCCTTATGCCACTGGTGTGTCAAATGCCATAATAGTTACCCATGTTAGAAAGTGTTCGGTGGAGCTCCCAGTTTAAGACAGGTTTGGATGCAGGAGTGGCACATACTTTCTAACAACATGCATCTGGAAACTTTATGAACGTTGAGAAACAACGATAGTTATAGAAAGGCTTCAGGGCTTTTGTTCACAGGGTCACTATGAGTCATGCTTGATGAGAAAGCAATTAACAACAACAACAATAACAACTCTAATGATGAATTCAAACATGGTGCAGACTGTGAAGATGGCTCAGGATAGAGGAAGGTGTTCACTTTGAGTTATAGTCAACTAGACAATGTCTAATAGCGACAGCATCACAATATCAAGACTTGTTGGCTACTGAAAATCTCATGGCTTGGGGAGATTGGCCTATGCAACTACTGGGGAAGGGGAAATCAAGCAGAAATGAAGGGAAATCAGATTATATATATATATATATATATATATATATATATATATATATATATATTGCAATTCACTATAACAGGATATGCATAACTGATTTCACTGGAGAGAAAAGAAGGAGAGAAGGAGAAGGGGAAAAAAGGGAAGAAAACAATCACATAGAGGATAAAAACCAAGGGGTTGACAGACAAGTACAGTAGAGGTAAGTGAGGGAGCAGAGGTTAGTTAATGAAGAGGTAGGATAAAGAAGAGAAATCCAGCAAGGTTTCAATAGGACAATGTACACAATGGCATTATACAATTGCAAATATTGTGATAACATTAATTATATATGTGTGACTGAATAAAACCAATTTTTGAAAATTATAAGGGGAAAAGTATATATATTTAGAATACAGCTCATAAGTCCAGAAAGAATCCTACATATTTTAATATTCTTTTTCTTTCTAGAACTAAATAAAATACTTATACAGTAAGCCATTGTGAAAAGATTTTTCATGAATAAATAAACAAATAAATGAATGAAAGAATGGATTAATGTATAAGGCACTTCTTGTTTGAAACAAGGATATCAAACACTAATCCAAATTTTACTAGTTGATGGCACTGATTCTCCTCTATTTCTTGAGCCTAGCAAGAAGATAGAGATTTCTGTTAGCTTACTAGCAAGGAATTGCACTGTCAATTCAAAAGTATGTAGTTCTAATTGACCAGCTTGTCTGCTGGGGAAAAAAAATGGAAAAATCTCCTCTGGAAAATCTGCTAGAGGGTCAGCTCTACCCAAGAGTACAAAACAACAACAGTATGAACCTGCCAATAAATTGTTTGGCTAACTCAGAAAAATACAAAAACCCAACAAATAAATACTTATTTTCATTGGCATTGGGAACTGAGACTCTTGTACCAATATAACTTAGAGAAAGTTTTCCTAGAAGAAGTGAGACTATAAAACAACAAATCAGTTTATTGCTTATATCAGAAAATTCCTAAAAATCATTTTACTGAAAATGACTATATGATGACCTAAACAAAGATGACACTTATCAAGTAGCAGTTTGTTTACATTATGATTTCCCTTTATTTGCTGCAAAATATTCTACCATATCATGAATTTTTAAAATCCAAATCACTTTTTTGTAAAGAAAAAGACACCTCATTTAGCTGAGTGGGTAAAGCATTGTACTGCCAATTCAAAGGCAAGTAGTTTGAATCTACCAGTTGGTTTGCAGGAGAAAGCTGGACAATCTCCTCTCATGGATTTGCAGTCTTTGAAAACTCACCAGAGGATTACCTATGAGTCAGTTCTGCCTTAATGGACACAGGAAAGCAAAAACAAAAGGCTTATATGGATATGTGCCATTTACCACCCCATCCCTGTATTTGTAGCTTACTTTTTCTTTCTTCCGAGATCTGCTCTTACTAGATTTTTCTACATAAAAATATAATCTATAGAGTTGTTTTGTTTGTGTGTTTTTTTAATTAAGACACTAACAGGCCAACAATAAAAATAGATAAATTATTTCAGAACCTTAGGTGTCTACAATACTTCATTAAATTATGACACAACTCTCACTGATAGGACATGGAGTACTGTTACAAGTAGCAGTACATGCAAGAAGGCAAAAGAACAAGATTGAGATAGCTATACAATTTCAAACTTAACAGGGTACATTCTAAGGTTCCTGTTAGCTGGTTATATAGTGGTAAATAATGAATCGTAAGAATGATTAAGGACACACTCAAGTAAGTTTTTGGGATCTCTGCCTATGACCAAAGGATGACTTGATCATTTTTCACTGCACTGTCACGGAAGGTAAAGCTACAAGGATGGCTTACTGGTTAGAAAGTATTCAAATAGTATCTGGGCCTCTGTCAAAGATCAGAGGATAGTTAGAACTCTGCTATTGCTTTTGTTGTTAGGTGTTTTGATTCATTTGTGACTTGTAGAAACCCTAAGTACAACAGCTCTGAATACTGCTCTAGCCTGTTAATCAATCTTTTTTTTTTTCTCTGACACACTCAACCCCATCATCCTAGTGATTCATTGAATCAATCCATTTTATCTAGCTTATACCTCTCTAGCCTTGTCTCTCTACCCTTCCAAGCATGATGTTCCTCTCCAAGGACTGATCCCTCCTTGCAACATGCACAAATTATATCACACAAAGTCTCAGGTTCCTTGCCTCCAAGGAGCAGTCTGGTCCCAACCTCTCTAAGACAAACCCATTTGTTCTCCTAACAGTCCAAGGTATATCAATACTTTCTCTAGCACCACAGCTCAAAGGCATCAACTCTCCTTCTATCTGATGCACAGCAAGTATTTGTGAGGCTTATGGCCTTGATCAGGTACACATTAGTCTCCAGACTGACATCATGACTCTTCAGTATTCTGGAGAGGTCCCTGATAGCACACTTTACCAATGCAATTAACCTGTGGATTTCCTGGCTGCTCATACCAAGAGTGCTGATTGTGGGTCCAAGCAAACTAAAGCTGTTAATAATCACAATCTATCATGATGCTGCCAATCTGCCCAACAGTGAAAATTTGTCTTCTTCTTGATGTTGAACTTCAATCCATATTGAAGGCTGCTATGCTTGACTTTCTGCAGCAAGCACTTCAAGGTCCTCCTCAGTTTTAGCAAGCAGGGTTGTGTCATCTGCATAATGCAGATTGTTGATGAGAACTCTGCTATAGGTCTCCACCAGCCAAATTCTTCAGATATTAAGCTCTGATAACCTTTTCTAACCTTGAAAGATCCACCTTAAAAGATGAGCTCATTGTTGGTAGAAATGTAAAATGGAGCAATTACTATGGAAGGCAGTATGGCACTTTCTAAAAAAGTTGGAAATAGAAATACCATTTGACTCAGGAATTGCACTACTGAAAATATGCCCTAAAGAGACCAGAACTACCACCCAATCAGACATATGCACATCCATATTTATTACTGTGTTGTTCACAATAGCAAAGAGATAGAAACAACCCAAGTGTCCATCAACAAAAGAATGGAAAAAGAAGCTGTAGTATATTCACACAATGGTATACTATGCAGCAGTGAAAAACAAGGAACTCATGAAATATTATAAAAAATGTGTGACCCTGGAGGACATTACGCTGAGTGGAATATCTCAGTCACAAAAGGACAAATGCTGTATAATGACACTGTTGTAAAACACGACTCATATGGGGGTTGGGGAGAAACATAGAAAATTGACTAATGTACACTTGCATGGAAACAGATGTGGAATAGAACTGCTTAAAATGAATATATGATTAGGTATTATTTGTATGACAACAGTCCAGAATGAGATCTTCATAGTAAAGTGGACTGGGATGGGTTGGGGAATTATACAACAATGAAATACTTCTTCTTTTTTTTTTTTAAAGAGAAAACCAAACTGGGTGGTGGGTGTGGGCAGGAAGTAAAATATGCAATAATGAATGAATGGAAATCCAAGTTCTCTATAAACTTTCATTAACATCTAAAAAAAAAAGACAAACTCAGACTCCCTTCCAAATTTTCTCTTTTATTTTACTCTCAGGCATTGACTGACTCTCTCAGCAATTTTGGAGTAAGTTCCAATTAATTTTTCTTTACATTTTTAATAGGTTGCTTTTTGATGCTTTGGTAACTTTATGAATCTTAATACCTTTCAATTCTGTTTTCTTGGTTATATTGCTGGCTAGGCTTTCTTGTCTGTGGTGTGTGTGGGTTTTTTTTTTTTTCTCTTTGTTTTGTTTTGTTTTTGTTACTGTTCATAATACTCAAATTAAAACTCATTGTTATTTAGTAGGAACCAATTCATAGCTGACCCACTAGTGGTTTTTCAGGCAATTTTAAATTGCACAACAGTTGTCCATTTTTTTTTCTCCCACCGAGCCGTTGGTGGATGCAAACCATGAGATAAGCACCACATTTGAGTTAGCAGCAAAACTCCCTAGGGACTATGCCACCATATCTAATATGCTATCTATGGTTATCATGCTGTTATTGTTATTGCTCCTGTGTCATCTAGTCAACTATGAACCATATGAACCTTATGAACAGATTTGAACATTATCCTCCTCTGTACTTTCCTTAAGATCTCTGATATGCCCTAGCTCATTATTATAGATGCGGTTTCAATTTATGTTTGAGAGTCTTCCTCTTTCTCTGACACTCTCCCTTTCTCAACATGATGTCATTTTTTTGAAGGACTAGTCATTACTGACAACATACTTAAAGTATGTAATTACACTGAATTTTTTAAAAATGCGTACTTCTAAGTTCTTAACAAACATCTATAAACATATATATAAAGTGATCCACTAGACTTTCAAATAAGAAGGATTTTATAGTATTATCCAAGGACTGAATGTAGATTTTAATGTTAAAAAGATCAAAATTCTGAATGTTGTACTACATGCATAATAAATAGAAAGAAACCAAGCAAGTAAACTATTATTAGTTATCATGAATAATTCACGTTCTAAAGCATCATCAATACTAGCAAGAAATAAATTTGTGATTTTAATTAATGTTTAACAAACCAGAACTATCCTGCCTTATAGAACATAATAAATGACAAGGATAAAAAGCACAATGTTTTTATAATTTAACACTTATTATAAATCAGGTTTTAAAAATGCATTTTGGATCTTCTTATTCAAGTCATTATTTGTAAAATTTGGATGAGCAAATTAAGTTCCAAGATTTCCTTAAACTGAACAACTCAAGTACCTTTAATATAATATCATGTTTTTCATCCACTTCCCAAGTAACATGCCTCCAGAAACTCTATGAACTTTGATAAACGTCAATAGCTGTAGGGGACTTCAAGTCTTTTGTTCATAGGGTCACTATGAGTCGTGCTCAACTCGAAGACAATCAACAACAATCCTTAACTTAATAAAGTGCAAAAATAATAGGGAAACAACAACCTCTTCAACAAATGGTGCTGGAAAAACTC
>NW_006399828.1:11576542-11578624 GCF_000299155.1 Elephantulus edwardii
AATAAGGGTAATATTAAAATAATTCATGTCCTCTCCTCAACACATGTCTTTCTGAAACCGAGGAAACAAAACAAACTTATCCTAGTGTCATCAAGTTTTATCTTTAGAGAAGCTGACTGCTCCATTTTTCTCTATTGTTGTGACTTGTGAGTTTTGATTAACACTTTTAATTTTCCTTAGTAGATGCAAACTAAACCTACAACATTACCAGGGGTCCTTCTAAGACTAGGAGCTAGTAGAATTTTATGTCAAGTTTAACCTGTGTTTTTGTGAAAGCTTACAAATCAAACTTTTTTCTTTCAGTCATTCTTCACATTTTGTTTTATAACATTTATCACAATTAATGTAATTAATGAGCTACAATGTCTAATTAGCCTTTTATTATTGCCTATTGCCTCACCCCTCACATAGCTCATCTGTTCATCATTTTTGTTTTCTTTTTATATTAAATTTTTAGTTTTTATTAACCTAGAATTCTTCACTATGAAATGAAGTGACAATAAAATGGTTTATTTTATGAACTTCCAAAAAAATTTATTTATTCTAAAAATAGACTACTCAACTAAATTTTTTCTCTTCAGGGTAAAATATTTATTTTTGTTTTTCTTAATAATAGGTCATTATGATTAAAATTACTAAGCAGTGAATCTCCCATTTCACAAATATTATCCAGTTGTACTCATCAAACTTAACCAACTTTGTCCAAGAAAAGAACAGGCACCGCATCTTTTAAATATTCATCATTAACTAGTTGCTAAAAATAATTCGTACAAATAGATACCTTAACTCATTTCAGGTTGTTGTTGACCATGCTCATATTGGTAATATTTTGGAAGATATTGATATATAGAGATTGCATTGGTTTAAGTTAGGACCCCATCTACATATTTGCAAGGATAGAACTATGATCCTCAAGATTTCCAATGGCCAACGTTTCTAAAATAAATCACAGGCTTTTCTTCTAACATGCCTCTAGGTGGACTCTAACTGCACTGCCAGCCTAAATAAAGTTACACTTTTTTTTTCTTTAGCTATTACCTTAGCCTCCTCTGGTCTCCAGCTACCTTAACTGCAAATACATGTGTGGTCTTGCAAATCATCAACAGCTGTGGGACTAGAATATGAGAGTGTTTCCCACGCTGAACAGCAAGATGAGGAAAAATAAGTATGACCTTGTTGAGAGCAAGACCCTGGTGACGGTGGTGAATAGACTGTAGCATTGCTGTCAGAGATGTGGCAGAGACTGTGAAGAAACTGTGGTAAGGTTAACCAGAGAAGCCCTGAGATAAAGGTGATAGATGTTTTTCCCAATGATGGAAGAGAAACTGACTTATAATTGCTCTGAGGCAAACTTTGATGATTGAGGAAACCAGAGGCTTCTTGGATTTATCTTGCTGAACTCAAAACAAGACTTTTACTAACTAAGGAATTGTGTTTGCTGTTAATCTGTTTTGAGACTGCTGGACTGAACTTTCATTAGGTGATATTCTTTGCCTCTCCCACTCTCCAACTCATTCCCCTTATAAACACCAATGTAGTATTACAACTGTGAGTAAAGTGTGCTATTAATGAATAAAAAAAAAAACAACAAAAGAAAACTCTTGTTCCTTACTGCTGGTATGATGCTAGAGGCACCATGGGGCTCACCTATGGACTCTTTATCTGTTTTCTGCTTTGAAGTGATGAAAAGCTATGTTATTTTCACTCCCGCTGGCCTTTTCAGAGAGACACTCAGTGCTGTTCTTCTATCTCGTTTTCTGCTCTCAAGACATTAACCTTCACTCAATGTAGTACAAAGTATATATGAAAATCAAGAGCCAATATAATCCTCAGTGGAGAAAGGCTAAAAACATTTTCCTTACAAAAAGGGACCAGACAAGTATTCTCATGTCAACACTTCTATTCAATATTTTATTGAAAGTGTTTGCCAGGGTAGTATAACAAGTTGTTGTTGTTATGTGCCACTGAGTTGTCTGCGACTCATAGTGACTCTTTGCATAACATTCCTAATTTCTGCTTTATCCTGTGCCAATCTTATTGTCATAAATTGAGGGTCTTCCTCTCCTGCTCTGTCCCTCCTCC
>NW_006399828.1:11581319-11591582 GCF_000299155.1 Elephantulus edwardii
TACAATAGCCAACCACAAATTGAGATACTTGGGCGTGAACCTAACTAGAGATACAAAAGACCTGTACAAAGAAAAGTACAGAACACTTCTGCAAGACACACACACACACACACACACACACACACCCCTAAATAAATGGAAAAATGTACTTTGTTCATGGTTAGAAAGACTCAGTATTGTGAAAATGACAATCCTACCAAAACCAATCCATATGTTAAACAGAATCCCAATGCAGTGAAAGATCTGATAAAGAGCTTCTGTAAAAGTATGCAGCAAAGAAAATCCTATGGAAGTTCAAAGAGTAAATTTTTTTGATGAACCATGCAACCACACATTACTCTGTTTCTCTTTCTGCCTACATACATCTTTAAGATTTACTAATGTCTAATGTTTGGTCACTGAGGTACATAATAATTGGGAAAGAAAGTTTTCTTAGTCTTCTTAGCCATGGTACAGGGAATTTTCACAAAGCAAAAGCTTACAGTTTACCTAAGTGTATCAACTCGACAAGGAGAAGACCAATAGTAGATTTTTATTTACGTCTCTCACTAATGACACAAAAGAAAATGTTCATGAAAGAGTCATCAGTTCTCCACCCATACTTAAGAGGTATTTTTTGTGATAAATCACCTCCCAATTTTTAAACTAATAGAAGTTACTTTATAGAGAATATCCAGGTAATGTATTCAGATCAGAAAGATGTAATTTATCTAGTTCAGGAAGAAGAGTGAAGGTGAAGGTGTGTTTTCTGTTTTGGTGAGGCTTGGGTGGGACTGTTGCTTGCAATTGGATGTGAGCTGACTGGATTTAGTCTTGGATTTAAAAAACACCTTTGAGCCCTCGGGGCTGATTTTGTTTTCAGTCAAACATTCTCCTAAGTAGTATAGTACTTGTCTGTCAATTTTCTGTACAGAGGTAACTCGAATTTGCTGTGATGGTAAACACTGTGACACTGATATGTCATATGTGATAATGGTTGCCCATGGTAGACAGGGTTTGGTGGAGCTCTCAAATTAAAACAGGCTTGGAAGCAGGAGCGGCATCCACCTCTAAAATAGCTTGCCTCCGGAAACTCTATGAACTTAGAGAAATGATGGAAGATATGGGTGTTCAGGACTTTCGTTCATAAGGTTGCTATGAGTCGTCTATGACTCGAGGGAACTTAACAGCAACCACCACCACCACCACCATATTAATTATAGTGGATATTTAAGAAATGGCTTCTTATCTATCTAGAAATTAACTACAATCTGTGAGCAACATAAAGATTTGGAATGTTGTTCAAATAGTTATGCTGTAGTTGAACATATTATGTCGTGCAACCAAAGTTCTCCCTATTCAATACTATTTAAATTCTGTACTATTTGCACTTGTTTTGACTTTATTTATAGTCTAATTATTAGGTGTTAAGGCCTGTTCTGAGACACAATTTTTCTTTGTACAGCATAGTGAAACTCGGTCAAATCTGTTGACATAATCACAATATCTGATGTGCTCAAATATAATTTTGTAGTCACTTTATCAATCCATCTCATTAAACATCCTTTACTTCTTCACTGCTCTCTACTTTTCTAAGTATGATGTCCTTTCCCAAGGACTTAGCTCTCCAGACTACTTGCCCAAAATATATAAAACCAAGTTTCATCATTCTCATTGTTAAAGCACACACTGATAATGCTTCATCAAAGAAAGACTTGTTCATTCATTTAGCTGCCCTAGCTATATTAAAAATTCTTAACTAATGTCACAATTACAGATTATCATTTCTTTTTTGGCATTCTTTATTCACTAGTCTGCTTCCTCTATAAAATTATTATAAGTGTAATGGCTTCAGTCAGGTGCACCTTAGTCTTTAAACTGACAGACTTGCTCTCTACTACTTTAAGGATGTCATTGCCAGAAGATTAGTTCTATGTAATACATTGCTTGATTTCTTGACTGTTGCCTAAATTGTAGAGCCAAGGAAATTTAAATCCTCATCAACTTAAATTTTTTCTCAATCTATCAAAATATTGTCCAGTTCTATGGATTTTTACTTTCTTTATATATTGAGATGAAATCCATATTTAAGACTGTATTCTTTTTGTATATTGCTGGTTATGATAAATTTTTCTCCAATCTTGATGCTACATTCTTGTCGTTATTGTTGTTGTTATGTGCTGTTGAGTCACCTACAACTCATAGCCATCCTAAATACAATTGCCTGAATGCTGCCTTATTCTGAGACAATCTTACTGACTGTGACATTCCTAATACCATTACCTCATTTAATATGTTAATCCATCTCAACAAGAGTTTTCCTCTTCTGTGCTGTCCTTCCAACCTTGATGTTCTTCTCCAAGGACTGGTCCCTCCTGGCAACATGCCTAAAGTATGTGAGACAGAGCTTTAAAACCCTTGCTTTCAAGGAGAAACTTGATTTCACCCTCTCCAAGAAAGATCTGTTTATTCTCTTGGTGATTCATGCTGAGTTCAATATTCTTCTTCAGAACCACAACTCAAAGTTATCAATTCTTTGAGTTATTTGATTCTTCATTCATCACTAGGAATTAGCGCTCTGAGACACCTTTGAGCTGTGGTTCTGGAGAAGAATACTGAATATACTATGGACTGCTAGGAAACAAAGAGGTTTTTCCTAGAGAGGGTGACACCAGGCTGCTCCGGAGAGGCAAAGATTCTGAAGCTTGGTCTAACATTCTTTGGGCGTGATGCAAGGAGGAACCAGTCCTTGGAGAGGGACATCATGCTTGGGAGGGTGGTGAGACAGCACAAGAAGGAAGACCCTCAATGAGATGGATTTATTCAGTGACTGGGGTAATGGGAGTAGGTGTGTCAGAGACAATAATGTTGGCACAGGATAGAGAAGGGTTCAGAGTTATTGTACATAGAGTCATTATGAGATGCAGGTGAATATAGCTAGGGCTAGCACAGCAACAACTGATACATAGCAAGGCATTATGAAGACCATTGTCTGGATAAGGTGTACCTTAGTCTCTATACTGACATTGCTTTTTAACACCTTGAAGAGGTCTCTGACAGCAGATTTTCCCCAATGCAATTCATATTTTGATTTCCTGACTGCCAATAGTGTTGATTATGGATCCAAGCAAGCTGAAATTATTAACAACCTCAATCTCTTCACTATCTATTGTGATGCTTACAATAGGACCAGTGGTGACAATCTTTATCTTCTTGTTGTTGAGTTTCAATACATATTAAAGACTATAGTTCTTGATCTTTTGAAGCAAATGCTTCAAGTCCTCCTCAGTTTCAGCAGTACAGATATTCATCCTTAAATCTGGTATCTGAGATTTGGACTTAGAGCCTCTTAAACTCTAGAGAGACTGGCAGTAACATAAGAGAATGGCAGCAGCAGGAGGTGGAAGGCATCACTTATGTTACTTGAGGCATTAGCCATCATAACAAGAATTGACTTGGCGAAGGGAGGTCCTGGATAGGTTGGCGAGAGTAGAAGTGGATGATGGTGTAGTGAGGAAAGAGACAGGACAAGGCACACAGGCAAAGCACAGAGGAAGACCAATACTGAATCTATTGGTTACTTCTGTAATGGGGAAGTGTCTTTCATCTGCTTCTTTCAATAAAACTCTTTGTTCTCATGTATCGTTCCAATGCTGAGTATCCAGACAAAGACAGATGATGAAGAATGATTGTCCATCTATTTCCAAAATAACAGGCTTTTGAAAACATTGTTATTTCAGTAGAGCGCACTTAGAGTAGACTTGTAGATATAGCATCTGAGCCTGAGCCCTTGAATTTGGAGGCATTCTCTACAACTATCCCTAAATACAGCAGCATTAATTATTCTCATATGAAACCTATACATAGACCAAAAAGCAGTTGTCTGAACCAACAAGGATCTGCTTATCGCATGGGTGAAAATCAGGAAAGGTTTCCATGAGATTTGAAATCTTTCTTCATACTTATTTATCGGCATACTGAGCAAATAATTTGAGAAGCTGGACAACATGAAAAGAAATGTGTTATCAGGATAGGAGAAAAACCCACTAATAACCTCCTTATGCAGAGAACATACGCTTATAGAAAGTGAAGTGAAATTGAAGCATTTTCTGCAGAAGATCAACAACTATATCATTCAAGATGGATTCCAACTCAATAACAATATAACAAAATCCTCATACCTGTACCAACAGGCAATGTCATGATAGGTGTAAAAATTATTGAAGATGACAATGACTTTATGCAACATGGATCCATAATCAAAACCCATGGTAACAGAAGTCAAGAGTTGAAAAGACATATTACATTGTAAAAAGCTGTTTTAAGTATTTCTTCAAAGTGCTAACCAGCAATGATGTCATTTGGAAGAATAAAGTAAGCCTCATGCAAGTCTTTTTGGGTTTTGTGAGTTTTGTTTGCTTGTTTTAAATTGTTTCCTATACACCTGAAAGTTGAACAATTAATGAGGGTGACCAAAATAGCATTAATACCTTTGAATTGTAGTGCTGGAGAAGAGTACTTAGTATCTCATTTGCAAAACAAGTAAGTTTGTCCTGGAGAAAGTGCACCCAGGTGTTCCTTAGACAAGGATGGTAAAACTTTATCTCTCATAGTTTGGACATATTGTCAGGAGAGGCAAGTCTTTGAAAAACGACATTGTGCTAAGAAAGGTAGAGATTCAGCAAAAGAGAAGAAGATCCTCCACAAACTGGATTTTAGAGGCTTGGTCTGTAGCAGCATCTCTGATGATGATGCAAGACAAACCAACATTGAAACAACACTCCCCTTCTCGGAAGATCCATTGTTGGTGTTACATACTATGGAGGTGGAGCCAACTCACAATTGACCCATCAATGGATTTTCAGAGGCAGTAAATAGCATAGGAAGAGACTGCCATCTTTCTCCTGTGGAGTAGATGGTGAATATGTACTTAGTGCCTTTGGGACTGCAGCACAGCATCTTACCCCTTGGACACCAAATCACTTTTATTACTATTTTATATATATATCACTCACCACCTTTGGCTTTGTAACATAGAATTTCTATACACTAGGACAACAGAGCTCTCTCATTGTTGTTGTTGTTAAGTGCCATCTAGTCATAGACAACCCATAGCAACCCTATAAATGAAAGTCTTGAATAGAAAAGTTTCATCTTTTCTCCAAGTTCATAGAATTTCTGAAGGCAAGTTTTTTTAGAAGTGAATGCCACTGCTTCTTCCAATCCTATTCTATTCAGGTGGGCCTCAGGCCAAAATACCTTTTTAAATATGGAATTAAATCCAGTCAGCTCACACTCAGTTGTGAGCAACAGCCAGTAGCATCCACTTCCTAAACAACATACCTCTGGAAACTCTATGAACTTTATGAACTATATATATATATTTTAGTTGGAAGTTTACAAATCACATTAGTTGGGGTTTGTTTTGTTGTGGGTTTTGTTTGTTTTTTTTTTTTAAAGAATTATTTTATCCTGCTATACTTACTGGTATACCTGAGTCTCAGTGTTAGTGGGATGGATGCATGCAGGTCTGAAGCATGGAAGGAGAGGTTGTATTAACCCTGATGTGTCCACTTGTCATACAGGGGTAACTTGTGATTACTGTGGAGCTGAACACTGTGACACTGATTTATCAAATGTGATAATGGTTACCCATGGTATGTGGTGTTGACTGCAGCTCCCCAGTTAAAACAAGCTTGGAAGCAGGAGTAGCATCCACTTCTGTTAATACCTTGCTTCCAGAAACCTTATGAACCTGGGGAAAGGATGAAAGTCATGCTAGTGTTGAGGACTTTTCGTTCATAGGGTCACTATGTGTGGCCTATGACTCCATGGCACTTAACAACAATACTTAGAAAGTTTGTATACATTGTTTTTCACATTGAATCTTTCCCATTTCCTTAACCCACTACTCCCTCTACCCATCAAATGTTGTGATCTTATGATTATCCCCAATCCTCATCCCTCTGCTCCCCTCTTGCTCTCCTTAGATCCTCATACACATTTTACTAGTTATCTATTTCTACAATAATGATCTTATACAGTATTTTTTTGAATATTATTTCTTTTAGGAGTGTATTTTTTCCATGCCTATACACTATATTTAATGCATTTCTATATCCACATTATGATTCATGTGATCATTCCCTTGCATTGTGTCTTATAAAATTAATCACCATTGATGTATGCCTACTATTACCTCATCTTTTTCAGATACCACTGAATCTTTCCTAATTCCTTCATCCCCTCCCTCTACCCATCAAATCTATAACCTTGTAACTCCACTCACCATTCCTCTCCCCTTCTGTCTTTGGACATTTACACACATCTTACTGATTCTTCTTCTTTTTTTTTACAATATTAGTCTTATGAAATATTTTTCCTTATGCCACTGTTATTTACTCAGCATAATGCTCTCTAGAGTCCTTCATGTTATATAGTATTTTTTTAAAAAAAATCCTTGCTCCTGATTCCTGCATAGTATTTCATTGTGTGAATGTACCATAACTTTTCAATCCATTCATTTGTTGATGGATTTTTGGGCTGTTTCCATGTTCTTACTATTGTGAATAGCATTGCTATGAACATAGGTGTGCAAATCTCTATTTATACGTCAATTCTATCTTCCTCAGTATATATTCCTAGCAGTGGAATAGATGTGTTATAAGGAATTTCTATATTCAACTTTTTGAGAAAATTCCAAACTGCCTTCCAGAGTGGTTGTAACAATTTACAACCCCAGAAACTGTGTGTGAGAGTTCCAATCTCTCAATATTCTCTCCAACATTTCTTGCTTGCTGTCCTGTTAAACTTTGCCACTGCTGCTGGGCTAAGATGATATCTCATTGTGGTTTTGATTGCATCTCTCCTACTGCCAATGATTTTGAACATTTCTTCACATGTCTATTGGCCATTCAAATGTCTTCCTCTGTGCAATATCTTTCTGTCTCTTTTGTTCATTTTATAATTGAGTTATCAGTGTTTTTATTGTAGAGACCCTATAGTAGTCTCTAAACTTTTGTGATGAGAGACCCTTGTCTGAGATGCCATTGCCAAACAACATTATTTTCTGTCAATAGGTTTTCTATACACTCTATTGGGAAAAGGAAAATGAAGAAAATAAAAAAAAATTAAGTGAATGACATAGCATTTTAAAACCAACTACAGTGGATCAATAAATAAAACAGCATGTACAGACACAATGAGACATAGATCAATGGAATATAACTGAAAACCTAGGAATGAACCCACTTGGCTATTGTCAACTGGTATGCAACAAGGGAGAAATATCAATGAAATGAGGAAATAATAACCACTTCCACTAATAGTGCTGGCAAAACTGACTGCTACTTGAAGAACTGAAGCAAGATCCACATTTCACACCATAAACAAAAATCAATTCAAGATGTATCGGAGACCCAAGGTTAAAGCCCCAAACCATAAGGATCTTAAGAGACAAAATATAACCAAACTTAGAAGGCCTAGATATGGTATACTATAAAGAGTCTGACAAAAACAGTCAGAAATACAAAACAAGGAGAGAATAACATCCATATATGGGACCTTCTAAAGATTAAGTCCTTGTGTGCATCCAAACTGTTTTATTGGTAATTTTTATAAGAAATAACAGCTGATACATGATGAAAGATAAAATGAAAATATGTCAAAATTTGTTGGCTGAAAATGAGTTTTAACTGGATACTCTATGCTTGGAAGTGTCAAGGGACAGGAGAAGAAGAGCTTTGATGGCATGGATTGACACAATAACTGGAGTAATAAGGGTAGGTATACAAGAGACAATGAGATTGGCTCAGGATAGAGTTTGCTTTATAGCTATTGTGCATAAGGTCACGATGAGTCATATTCAACTTGACAGCACATAAAAACCAATATTGTAATATTTTGAGTATATTACATATATGTCAATAACACATGCCTGTGTAAGTGTGTAGGATGCATATTAATGTGTTGTTGTTTTGTGCTGTCGAGTTGCTTGCAGCTCTTAGTGACCCTATGTACAATAGCCCTAAGCTCTGCTCTGTCCTGTGCCAATCGCACTGTCTCTGACACTCCCATCCCAATTATCCCAGTCACTGAATCAATCCACCTCATAGAGGGGCCTTCCCCTCTTGCGTTGTCCCTCCACCCTCCCAAGCATGATGCCCTTCTCCAAGGACCCGTCTCTCCTCACAACATGTCCAAAGTATGTTAGACGGAGCCTCAGAATCCTTGCCTCCAAGGAGCCACCTGGTTTAACCCTTTCCAGGACAGATCTGTTTGTTTTCCTAGCAGTCCATGGTATTCTCAATACTCTTCTTCAGCAACACAGCTCAAAGGCATCAATTCTCCTTCTATCCTCCTTGGTCGTTGTCCAACACTCTGATGCATAACAAGTGATTGTGAAGACCATGGCCTGTATCAAATGCACCTTAGTCTCCAGGGAGACACCATTGCTCTTCAGTACTTTGGAGAGGTCTTTAACAACAGACTTTCCCATGGCAATGCGTCAAAAATCAACTCTAATTCATTGCCATGGAGTACAGCCTAACCCTTTGTTAACTCACTGTCTGGTTTCACAGCATTACATTTTGCATGCCAAGAATGAAATGTTCTTTGTATTATGTAGAGTTTGCACATCTTAGTCCTTCAGAGCTACTAGGAAAGATATACAATATTTGAGTTAGTAGCACAATTCCCCTTAGAAAATGCCACCAGATCACCTTAAAGAATTCTGAAGTAAAGTAATATTTTGTTTTCTTGTTTATATTATATTACTCCCTCCTAAAAGTAGCATTTTTTCTTTTACTCTAAAGTTTCTGGTTTAATAAGGACTTGTTTATATTGAGAAAAAGATCCCAAACATCAAGCTGTTCACAAAAATAACCCACTATATCAATTTTAGAAAATAAATCTTAAAAGCTACTATACTTACTTTTCAAGGAGATGCATTTGACATACCAGCTCTCATACACAAAATGTGCACTGTTAAATTTTTGTTGGAACAAACTCACAAAGCATTTGTAGGGCATAACACATAGATTTAAGTTAACCCTGCTCTCAGACACTACTCAACTAAGTTGATATTGTCTTTGCAGTAAGGGAAGTAATCACAGAACTCATACATAAACGAAGGTAACTGTTTTTCCTGAATAACAAGAGATTATTTTTAAGACAGTGAATAAAAAAATTATATATGTGTGTGTATTGATAAAATGACTACCGGGAGTATAAAAGGATGTGAAAAATTGATGCAAGGCACAGGACAATATGAATTAAGGAATTAGAGAAAAGATAAGAATAGAGAATGAAGAGACTAGGAGAGAATATGGTGAAAAACTAGATCTTAGACAAGTACGTGGTTAAAAAAAAAAAAGAAGAAGAAGAGATTTCTAAACCATACTACCTGCTTAAGTATCAGCCTTGCCATTGGGTTGGCCTCTGCCATCCTCTCTTTCCTCAGCCGCTTTTTCAGCATCCTTGATCAACTCCAGTTGGTTATTCTCCAGATCTTCATTATCGTCATTATCCAGTAGGTCCCCCTCATCTGTACTCCCTTTCAATTCCATCTTCATGTTAGTTTCATCTTTCCTCAGGAAGTTGCTGCTCTGCTTCTTTTTTGTTATATCAGTTTTTCATCTCTACTCTTTGCTTACTCAGTTCCTTTCCCATTATTTGACCAGTCTTTCCAGCAGGGAATCTGCTTTCTGTTTTGAGTCCACTCCTTGTTAGTGGTCTGAAGGTCATCTCCTTTGAACATTGCAGATTTTAGACTTTGCAAATCTCACTGTCCATTCTTGGAATTGAAGGCACTTTTACCCCTTTGTAAAGTGTTTTCTGATACACATTGGTGTTTTGAGAGCACAACAGCTGAAGCAAAGGAGGAGGAGGAACACGTGAAGGGTAGCTGTACATCTTGTAATAAAAATCTCATTGAAAGTTGAAGTCAAAAGAAGAGTTGAGTAGAGGAGACAGAGAAGAGTGTTACAGTATTTACCCACGCATGTCCACTGCAGATTGTTTCACACTTGCTTTTCCCTAAACTCACCTTTGGCTCTGCAGCCAGATTAATATCTAAAATCTGGCCAGCAATTATTCCACCATCCTCTCTTGCTACAGCAGCAAGACTTTTTAATTTTTTTTTATTAAAGCACCAAACAAAAGCAAATCCTTTGTGAACAGAGCAGCCCACAATTTTGCCGTTTTTCGAGAAGATTGCTTCTGCATTAGATTTCTTCATCTCAAAAGTGTTCAGGTTTCCAGTAAGTACATGGAAGTTCTTCTTCT
>NW_006399828.1:11592198-11600870 GCF_000299155.1 Elephantulus edwardii
TTGGAGGCAAGGATTCTGAGGCTCCGTCTAACATACTTTGGACATGTTGTGAGGAGAGATTTGTCCTTGGAGAAGGACATCATGCTTGGGAGTGTTGAGGGACAGCGCAGGAGAGGAAGGCCCTCAATGAGGTGGATTGATTCAGTGACTGTAATAATCAGGATGGGAGTATCAGACACAGTGTGATTGGCACAGGACAGAGCAGAGTTTAGGGCTGTTGTACATAGGGTCCCTATGAGTCGCAAGCGACTCGAAGGCACATAAAAACAACAACAGCAACAACAACAACATGGAAGTTCATGGAGTGGAGACCTGCCTTGTTGCTAACATCGCTTGTCATATTGCCTGATAAAGTTCTTCACGCAGTTAAAAAAAAATTTGTAGATGAAGACAAGAGAAAGAAAAGAACTCTCACAGGAGGGGGAAGGGAGAAGAGATTAAACTATGAACCTCCTACTCCTGAGTACTGTGCATAGAAACCAACTACTGCTTCAGGTGAAGAGCATGGCTGCAATGGCTTAGTCTACTTTTCTTTACAAAATTTTAGTGATATATTGTATATAACCCAAAGTGCTTAAGAAACAATTTACATGTTTATTGGGAAAGGATTCCAACTCCTGAGGCAGTTTAGCTTGTGCTAACTAGATATATGATTTAATTCTGTTGTGGTAATTATTTGTCATGTTCGCATGAACAAACATATTTGTGATCATGAGGAGTGTAAGCCTGAAAACAAACTAAAATCAAGAATAATAAGGTAGACAGATAGGAAAACATCTTAGTACCTCTGGTATCACTGGCATAATAGATGATGCTTCATTGGGGACAATATTTATAGAGGTGACATTTTGAGTGAGATGTAGAAGTTCTATGATGCTAAAAATTATTTAACTTGCATACTTTTTATTTACAACCAGTTCTCCTGACATTAGTTCCCTTTCTGAGACAAATACTTAGTTCATTTTCTTACTGGGTAAAAAAAAATTAAAAAGAATAGTTTTTATACAAGACTTCTGTGATTCCTCTGTCAGTCTTCTATATTGAAAAAATGTTCATTATTAGGAAAATGATAGGATGTGTACATTTTTAACACATTCCACCATAAAAGTATAGGAAAGAATAATTGGGAAAAAAAGATAAATTACATAGCTATAGAGGTAGTCTGGTAAAAACATAAATTTATTCTTTCTGGTTTTTTTTCATGTGTTTGACAATATCACAATTGTTCTGCATTAGAGTCAGAACCAACTCATAGGTGACCCTCCATTGGGCTTTCAGCGGCAGTAAATTGCACTGTTGGAGATGAACTACCCTTTTCTCATGGAGCAACTGGTGGACTTGAACTGTAATAAAAAAAGTAGAATTTTTTTAAAATGCAGATAATAAATTGTTTGAACCAAATGTGATAATGAAAATTATGTCAACATCAATGATTTATTTATCATGAACACCAAACCTTGTTATATTTAGGGACAAAATAAATATTTTTGTGAATGTGTCATCTAATATATATTGATATTGCATTGCAGCATAATGCCAGAGATCTATAAAAAAGAGGGGGAAACCCAAGTAAGCAAAAACCCAAAAATTCCAAAGTACCATATCATAATAAAGACTCAGAAAAACCCAATGCTATCTAGTCTATTCCAACTCATGGAAACTCTTCCCAAAGCTGTCAATTTTGCTGTGAGCTGACTGCTTTTCTTTCTTCTATAGAGAAGCTAGTGATTTTGAACAGTATCTTTTCAGTAAGCAGTCCAGCACCAGGACTCTTTCTTCTAGAGAATCTCTTTCAATCTATGTGTAACTGTAAACTTACTAAATTCATTAAATAAAGTGATATGTATCCCAAAGTAATGCATTATTCACTAACACCATATTTATTATCATATTGTTGTTGTTTTTATCATATTACATTTACAACTATAGAAAAACATTCATATCACAAAATACAGATTTGAAGTATAAGAATATTATAAGAAATTATACCAGAATGATTCTTAATGATATACTAATTTAATCAGTTTATAAGAAGTTAGATCTTCAAAAAGAATTCTCAATTGTTCAGAGACCAAATCTATTCTGCCTTTAGTATAGAACGGATTGGAAAGTTACAAAATATGCACACTAGAGTTTAGACAATGAATACAGAGTAGGCAGCCTCACTTTAATTTCTTCTAGTCAATTTCACTTTTAGTTCTCATGAAAGGTACCTGAACTGCCAGTAGAATATTTAAATACTAAAGAGAACCATTTTTACTTATTTAAGATCCTAATATGATTTATATTAATTCTCCATTTTATGCTATCATGAGATTTAGGAACTACATTTCCTAGAGTGCTTTTTCTTGAAACTCTAAAAGAACTTTCATGGATCATAAGCAGCATTATTTGGTGGGAATGCAAGAGTGTAGAATATTTTAATAGAATAAATTTGGTTTAAGTTTGACATACATTTTTTGTTAAATAAAAGACCCAATATTTAATCACTAACAAGGTATTACTATGGGTTAGCAAATTGGTTCAGCCAATTGGCCCTTCTGAAAATAAACCCCTTATTGAGGTCTATAAATGGTCAATTAATTACTTTTCACTTCCTGTCCTTTCATTTTCACACACCCTTGAACTTACATGTTCAGAAGAACTCTCAAAATTTACCAGTGAATAAAAGTGCCTGAAGATTTTAGTTGTCATTTGTGAAAGTTTGTAATTCACCACTTTCTGGCATTCCCTCTTTCCTTCAATTGCTATAGGTTCCATTAACCTGTGCTGTTTAGTGATGATACTAAAAAATACCCTGTAGCTTCTTATATTTATACTGCCATGATTTGTCAAAAAGTATTTTTTCAATAATAAAATTTTGTTGAAGTACTGATTTTTTTTCCTTACTAGAATATAAAATAAAAGTAGAAAAAAGGAAGTTAAGAAGACAGTAAGGGAGTGAAAGAAGAAACAGGGAGAGAGGAAAGAAATAAGGATGGATGGAAGCAATAAAGGAAAGGTGGGGGAAACCCCAAACAAACAACATATACAAGAAAATTACATAACATTCATTCTGTTTATGAATCCACTTCACACATCATGGTGGTTTTAATGTATTGAATAAGCCAATGATCTTAAAGGTTCAAATATTGAGAGATAATTTTAAATATTTATTACAATAACATCCTTTACTGTAGTTCACTATAATTTATGGCATTCAGTGCCTTTGTGAATTATTGCTGCTATAATGAACATAAGAATAATATTCGTTCACTGAAACTTCCTCCCATCTGCTTTGTTCTGTCTCATAGCAACTCATGAGTGTCAAAATATTAGTTGAGTCACTCTAACCTTTCTGATAATTAACCTCTTATGAGATCTATAAACGTTCAGTTTCTTTTCTTTCACTACAATTCTTTTCATTTTTGTTTACATCCATTGGGTTTCTGAGATTATAAATTACAAAAATAGGGAGGATAATTTTCATTTTTCTCCTAATGGATTCAAATCTCAGAAATTTTGCAGGCTTTGGGTTAACAGTAAAATTTGTTACATAATATGCCATTGAATTGATTACAGCTCATAGTAACCCTAAGAACAACTCATCCATCTGAATCTTACACTACCCAGTGTCATCCTCATTTTCTCTGTTATACATAAGTCCATATACATTATTTACGGTGACTGTATCAATCGATCTTGTTCAGGATCTTTTTCTCTTTCACTGACTCTTCATCATTCCAACTATGATATCCTTATTCAGGGACTGTCATCTCCTAACAACATGCTCAAAATTTTTGAGACAAACGTTCACTATTATTGCCTCCAAGAAGCACCCTATTTGAACTTTCTGTTATATATATTTGTTCTTCTTTCAGTCCATGTTTGTCGTTATTGTTAGGTGCCTTCGAGTCGCTTGCGACTCATAGCGACACTATGTAGAACAGCCCTAAACTCTGCTCTGTCCTATGCCAATCATACTGTCCCTGCCACTCCCATCACGATTATCCCAGTCACTGAATCAATCCACCTCATAGAGGGCCTTCCCCTCCTGCGCTGTCCCTCCACCCTCCCAAGCACGGTGTCCTCCAATGACTGGTTTCCCCTCGCAACATGTCCAAAGTATGTTAGACGGAGCCTCAGAATCCTTGCCTCCAAAGAGCCACCTGGTTTAACCCTTTTCAGGATGAATCTGTTTGTTTTCCTAGCAGTCCATGGTACCCTCAATACTCTTTTCCAGCACTACAGCTCAAAAGCATCAATTCTCCTTCTGTCCTCCTTAGTCATTGTCCAACTCTCTGATGAATAACAAGTGATTGTGAAGACCATGGCCTGTATCAAACGCACCATGGTCTCTAGAGAGACACCTTTGCTCTTCAGTACTTTGGAGAGGTCCCTAACAGCAGACTTTCCCATGGCAATGCACCTTTTAATTTCCTGGGTACTGGTGACAAGAGTGTTGACTGTGGAGCAAAGCAAACTAAAGCTGTGAACAATCTCAATCTCTTAACCATCCATCCTGATGCTGCCAATTGGCCCAGTGGTGAGAATCTTTATCTTCTTGACATTGAGCCTCAATCCATATTGGAGGCTGCAGTCCTTGACCCTCTGTAGCAGGTGATTCAGGTCCTCCTCAGTTTCAGCAAGCAGGGTTGTGTCATCTGCATAACGCAGATTGTTGACAAATTGTCCACCAATCTTGACCCCACATTTCTCCTCATAGAGCCCAGCCTCCCAGATAATCTGTTCTGCATATAGGTTGAAAAGGTATGGAAATAGGATGCATCCCTGGCATATGCCCTTCCCAATTTTGAACCATGCAGTGTTCCCTTGCTGTGTTCTGACGACTGCCTCCTGGTCCAAGTATAGTTTTCACATTAGCATGATTAAGGGTTCTGGGATTCCCATCCTTCTCAGAGTCAGCCACAGTTTGTTATGATCCACACAGTCAAATGCCTTTAAAATTCTCTCCACAACACAACTCAAAGGCATTAATTTTCTTCCGTCATTCTTAGTCATTGTCAAAATTTCAGGAACATAAGAAGCAATTGAAAAGACTATGACTTGAATCAGATATACCTTGTTGTTGTTTGTTGTTGTTAAGTGCCGTCAAGTCGCAGGCGACTCATAGCGACCCTATGAAGGAGAGTCCTCAACGCTTGGGTGTCTCTCATCCTCTCTCCAGGTTCATGGGGTTTCCGGAGGCAAGCTATTAAAGAAGTGGATGCCACTCCTCCTTCCAAGCTTTTTTAAATTGGGGAGCTCCACCCCACTCTGTCCGCATTGGGTAACCAGCCATTAACACATTTGACACATCAGTGTCACAGTGTTCAGCCTCATGACAACCACAAGTTAACGCTGTACAGCAACTTGTACACCAGGGCTATACACCTAGAGGAATGTTTTACCAACCCGGCACACCCAAATGCTGGCAAAGTCCTTCCGTCAGACCCCCAGTTCATCTGGCATGTCCACTCTGTCGACCCCCACGTGGGTCCCAAAGAACACCAAAATTGCCCTGAGCCCTCAAACATGTCGTGCCTCAAGGAGCCAGAGTCTGGATTCAGCTGACATTAAACCTCCCAAGACTGCTATTAATCTTAGCAGAACAAATAATAAAAACAACTGGATGCAGCTGGATCCTTAGCCACAACTCATAGCAATCCTATGAACAATAGCTTGTCCTATCCTGATCCAACCTTACCATCTCCGACACACCTGATCCCATTGCCAGTCACTGTGTCAATCCATTTCATCCAAGGTCTTCCTCTCCTGCGCTGACCCTCCACCCTTCCAAGGAAGCTATTCTCCAAAGACTGGCCTTTCCTAACAACATGCCTGAAGTATGTGAGATAGAGCTTCAAAATCAGATATACCTTAGTCTTTCAAATAACATCATTACTCTTTAATATGTTATAGATGTCCTTAATAGGATATTTATTTAGTGAAATACATCTTGTGATTACTCGACTGCTGGTACAAGATGAAATTATTGACAAATGCATTTTTCCCCTCTACCTATTGGCTGACAATTTTGTCTTCTTGATATTGAAATGCAATCCATATTAAAGGCTCATGATATTGGAATTTAACTAAAGAAACCAACATCATGTTGGTAAATGTCTACCTTTTAAATTTGATTTAAATATAAGGGTACTTAGTCACTAAACATTTTTAGTTTTGTTTTCAATTGGGTATTAGGAGCTTGTCCATCGTTTTGCTGCAAGGGACCAGGTGGGGTTGAACCTCCAAAGAGAAGCTGCCTTTGAATTAGCAGTACAACTCTCTACAAACTATGCTACCAGAGATGACTTTATATGTAGATTGTATGCTTAAAAAACAAAACTCTAACGTTAAGACCTTCTTTGTAACGGCAACTATTTAAGACAGAATGTAGGATTTGATCTGTTTTTCCCCCCTTACTTGAAAATGTAGCTCATTTCATTATATTTAGGAAGTATATTAGGACAGTGTTCATTATATTTAGGAAGAATGTTTTGATTTCAGCAGAGTAAAGGGATTTCTTGATCTAGATAATTAAACACATATGGCACCAAACAACAAGAACAAGAAGATTATCTGTAGATTAATTTCTAAAAACCTTTTTTTCAATTTACTCTATGCCTCTAGATTGAAGGAAGATAAATATAAATTTTGCAAAGTATCAAATGTGTATTGTGAGTATGACAGGATTCCTATTTTTAGGTACATGTATCATGTTTAGTTCAATACTGGATCTCAAAAGCATTCAAAATGGTATTTAATTAAATAATAAGTATTTAGTAGGAAAAATTTTATTCTGACCCAAGGAAACTTCATTTGTGTCAGAGTAGAACTGTGCTCCATTTGGTTTTCTTTTCTATTTCTTTCCTTTTTTTTTTGGCGGTGGGCGGGGGGTACCATCAAATCGGATCTGACTGGTATAGGAAGAGATTGCCCCTCCTTCTCCAGCAGAGCATCCAGTGGATTTGAACTACGTATCTCTGGGATTAGAGTGCAGCTTCTTGCTGCTACGCCACCAGAGCTCCCTTTCCATTGGATTTTCAGTGACAGTTTTATCACCTGTTTTATCACATTTTATCTCCAAATCTGTTTTGCAAGCCACTTCTAAATTAAATCAAAGATACAAACTTTAGGATAGCAACGATGCACAATAACATTTTCCAATAGCCAGGTATCATGCAAGAGTTATTCCTTATTAGAATTGATGTCTTTGACTTGTGGTGCTAGAGAATATTCAATATCCTGTGAATGGTCAAAAGAACAAACAGATAGATATTAGAAAAAGTGCTGCCAGAATGCTCCTTGGAAGCAAACATGGTGAAGTTTCATCTTTCATACTTTGGGCATGGAGCTAGGTGAGGGTATTCCTTGGAAAGAGACATCATTCTTAAAAAAGATAGAAGGTCAGCAAACAAGAGAAAGACTCCCCACCCCCTGAGATGGATTGACAAGATGACTTCAGCAAAGTGTTCTAGTGTATCAGAGATGGTGAGAATGGCACAGGATAAGGCAGGACTCATAGTTCAGCTATGGGTTGTAGTTGACTCGAAGGAACCTAACACAACAAGTGAATGTCTCACCAAGATTTTGGATGGTAAGGAATTTTTTACTAATTGAAAGAATGACCTGTTTTGGTAAAGTGAGAACTAGAAAAACCCTGTGGAGCACAGTTCTTGATTTGTTATTCACTCTCACATTCATTTGATATTATTGATTTATGCTGGCCGTATAACGAGAAGATTGAGGTATTTTGAAAGCATATAATACTTAAGAATTTTCAAGAGCAGTTTTTTTCCAAGCAATTTACATTTTCAAAGTATATGAATGAGAGTAATTACAATGTGGAAACATAAAAGCATACAGCTGAAATCAATTATAGAAATACTTTCTAATGTATTAGATTTTCAGTGCCAAAAGACCAAAACAAAACAAAATTTTAATATTCACTGAAGGAAAAATCTGAAAACTTAAAGTATAGAGAGTTTTGAAGACTTACATGTGTCATATATTAGAAATTTGTTTACTTTTAAAAACTTTTTCCATGTTAGGCAGAACTGTAAAATATATAAAAGTAAAATTTGTGTAAATAATTTGAAAATTGTAAAACTCATATGAAAGCATTATAACTAATGCCATGAGTTTATTGTCATGCATTGACACTAAATCTCTATTTTATGAGAAAATAATAAGAAAGATATTTCTGTCTTTTTTATTCATTCATTGCTTCACATTTTCCTCTCCCTTTCCTTCCTCGTCCCCTAGACTATTTTGCAATGCTCCTCTTCTTCTAGATTTTTGTAGATACTATTCTTTCTTATAGAAAGAATAATAGTTGTAATATAAGCTACAATTTTGTAAAATCAACCACAACTGTATTAAACAATACTTTACAAGGTATTTATGTTAAAAAAATAAGGAAAATATAGGAAACAAAGACTTTACAAATTATCAAACCATTATATTCACTGAAAGGGATTTCCAAATCCATTGACCTTATTTACCTTTCCCATAAACAAACTTGTGTTAATCCTAATATGCCATTAAATTCAATGCTATGACTCTTATTTTGTACGCATTATAATGGACATTTGTGGGCATGCTTTATAGATTATTTAAAAAATGTAACCTGTAGTGTCTTTATAATTGACGTTGTTGTTATGTGCCGTCGAGGTGCTTGCCACTCATAG
>NW_006399828.1:11601847-11602316 GCF_000299155.1 Elephantulus edwardii
ATCCATCTAACATCAGCTACAATATCCCTAGTACAGCTACCCCTTCCAAACCCAGCCTAGACTTCTGGCAGTTCTCTGCTGATGTGCTGTTCCAGTCATTTTGGATAATCTTCAGTAGAATCTTGTTTGCATGTGAAATCAATGAGATTGTTCCATAGTTTCCACACTCTGTTGGGTCACCTTTCTTTGGGATGAGAACAAATATAGATCCCTTCCAGTCAGTTGGCCAGATTTCTTTACACAGCTTGGTGAGCACATCCAGGGCAGCATCTGTTGGCTGAAATATGTCAATTGGTATACCATCTATTCCTGGGGCCTTATTTTTTGCCATTTCCTTCAAAGCAGCTTGAACTTCTTTCATCACCATAGGCTCTTGCTCATATGTTACTTAATTTAATTCTTATGTATCTGCCAAATCCTTTCTATACAATGACTCAGTATATTCTTTCCATCTTCTTTTAATACTTCC
>NW_006399828.1:11602416-11614961 GCF_000299155.1 Elephantulus edwardii
TAATCTGCTCTGCATACATGTTGAAAAGGTATGGAGACAGGATGCATTCTTGGCGTACACCCTTCCCAATTTTGAACCATGCAGTGTTATCCTGCTCTGTTCTGACTACTGCCTCTTGGTCCAAGTAGGAATAAAAAATACCATGATACAGGAGACCTTTCTCAGTCCACAGCCTACACCCATGGTGGTGTGGCAGGATGGGGTCTTGGGTGGAGTATTATCATAGACAATGACATAGATCAATCTTTAGTGCTGGTTCTTAGCACAGGGCCTGTGGTTGTACCAATTCATAATCTCATCAACAGTGTACGAGAGTTCTAATCTCTGCATCCTCTCCAACATTTATTGCTTGCTGTCCTGTTAAATTTTGTTACTGCTAGTGGGGTGAGATTGTATATCATTTGTTATTTTAATTCTTGAGACAAGAACTCGGCAAGTGTCATTAATAAATATGTTGCCATTCTGTCATTTAAATAAATTACCAATTGGATTTCCAGTTTAGTCATGCCAACCTGACTTCTAGGCAAACAAGCAAAACATAATATAATTAATTTTGTAAGTATCCAAACTCTTTATCACAAGTTTGTATGCTGGAACCCTTGAAAGTAGGAATTATGTTGTTCACTTTTGCATTCACTGAACAACTACTTCCTGCTTTCACTTAATAACAAAAGTATAATACCTTTTCCAAGGACTGGTCACTCCTGGCAACATACCTAAACTTGGTTTTACCATCTCTAGAACAAACCTGTTTGTTCTCTTGCAGCCCATGGTATGTTCAAGACTCTTCTCTAGCACCACAACTCAAAGGCATTGATTATTTCTTCTGGCATACTTAGTTATTTTCCATCTCTCTGATGCATAAAAAGTAATTATGAAGACTATGGCATGAATCAGGTGTACCCTAGTCTCTAGACTAACATCATTGCTCTTAACAAATCTGGAGATGTCCTTGACAGCATAATTATCTAATAAAATTTGTCTTTTGATTTCCTGACTGCTTGTCCCAAGAGAGTTGATTGTGGATCCAAGCAAACGGAAAGTATTAACAATATCAATCTCTTCTCTATCATTAGCACAATGGTGTGGCTGTATTCTTGATGTTGAGCTGAAATCTATATTAAAGACTCCAGGACATAACCTTCTGCCACAAATACTTTAGGTCCTATTCAGTTTTAGCAAGCAAGGTTTTGTCATCTGCATAATGCAGATTGTTAGTGAGTCTTCCTCCAATACTGATGCCAGGTTCTTCTTCATAAATTCCAGTCTCCCAAATGATCAGACCTGCATATAGATTCAAAAGGTATGGAGACAGCACACATCTTTGAGGCACTCTCTTTCCTGATGTTGAACCATGCAGTATTTCTTTGTTCTGTTCTGATGACTGCTCCGGTCTAAGTATAGATTTCACATGAGCACAGTCAAGTGTTCTGGGAGTCCTATTCTTCTCCAAGTGTACCACGTTGAATTTGTTGTGATCTACAGAATCAAATGCCTTTGCACAGTCAATATAACACTAACAGACATTCCTCAGGTTCTCTCTGATTTTAGCCAAGATCCATCTGACATTTTCTATAATCTTTCTACTGCCATGGTCTCTTCTAAATTCAGCTTGTTGTTTCTTTTTAATTATTTTATTGTGATTTTAATAAAAGTTTACAGAAAAGTTGGATTTTTCATTCATTGATTGTTATACATTTTCCTCCCGACCCCCTAGTAAATTTTTTTGTTCATTTATTTGTTTCTATATTAGTTTGCTTACAAAGTTCATATATTTTTTTCACACTATTCTTCATTCATATTATTGCATATAATCATTTCTGTGCATTATGTTTTATAAAAATCAATCACCATTAGACCTTACCCTACTCATCCTTACCCCTCTGCTCCCACCCCTTTCCTGCTTAGGCCTTCATACATGTTTTATGAATTATCCTCCTATTTTTACAATAATTGTCTTATGCAGTATTTGTCCTTATGAGACTGAGTTAGTTACTCAGCACAATGCATAACAGCATTATTCATCACCACAAGATCAAGAACCCAAATGTCTAAATACAACTTAATTGATTGAGAAATTCTGGTACATTTACACAATGGAATACTATGCAGTATTCAGAAACAATGATTTAAAGAAATACTACATAACTTAGGAGAGATTGGAACCTAGCTTGTATTTCTGGTAGTTCTTTGTTGATGTACTTATTCTGGTTGTTTTTTTATAATCTTCAGCACAATTTTGCTTGCAAATCATATTAATAATATTGTTTGATAACTTCTATGCTATGTTGGAGCATCTTTCTTTCTTTCTTGAGATGGTTTTTAAATTCAGTTGGGATAGAGTCAAGGTGAAATTTGAGATTTTATGGGTTTGTTTTAATTTTCTTAAGCTTCAGTTCCTTTGTTCATATGCTATGAGCTGTCATCAGCTTAACGGTTGTTATCATTTAAAATTGGTTTGTAGGTATACACAACAACAAAACGGGCAATTGATACCTACTTTTAAAAAATAATGAACATGAATAACACATTACACTGCTTAAATGTGTGAGACTTTGTTATGTTTACCTTCACACATACACTTTCTCATCTGAGCCACAAAATTACCTTATGAGATAAACATTAGTAGATTATTTTTTACAATAAATAGGTACTAATTAAAAACACACCTTTGCAGAATCTGGTGTGGCCCTTGCTAACAATAGGCTATGAGTTGATTGGATTTGGCTTTACCTTTAAAAAGACTTTTGGCTGCCAGTCTGGGGCTATTTCCAGGCTGGGAAGAGAAGCAGAATGATCGGATTCTTCAAAGGTGTGTTTCCTGATTGGGGTTGAGGCTAGGGTGTGGCTCTTGTTCACAATAGGCTGTAAACTGATTGGATTTGGCCTCACCTTTAAAAAGGCCTTTGGGCCCTCAGGCCTATTGCCTTGGTCCTGTTTTGGTTTTGTTTTTTGTTTTTTTGTTTGTTTGTTTTTGTGAATCTCCCCAATAAAACAGGCTTGGAAACAGGAGTGGCATCTATTTCCAAAAAAGGCTTTCTTCCAGAAGCTCTATGAACTTGGAGAAAAGATGAAAGTTTTGCATTCAAGACTTTTATTCACAGGATCAATATGGGTCACCTATGACTCTAAAACACTTAACAAAAATAGGTACTAAGTAAAGCTAAATAGCTTTATTTTAAGCACCACAGATGCTTTGGAATGAGGACTTGAATATAATTAACTCACTAACAATTATTATTCCCCAAACACATCTTTTGTTATTATTCTGAGCTTCATTGAAGATTCTGTAAACTAATGTGAAAGATCCTCTTTAAGGAGGTAGTCTCCTACAAGCATGAGCAATTATTACACCATGTGATTTCACTTCCTTTCATTTTATTTTGAAAATAACTGGTAACAGCCATAAAGTTACAATCAAATAGGAGGTTTTCCTTTAAAAAAGCTTACATTCTCTATTTTTCATATTCCTGACCTGTTGCTGTCAAGATTATCTTGATGTATAATAACCTATAGGACAACTTCCCTTTAAATTTTCCAAAACTGGAAATATTCATGGAAACAAGTTGCCACATCTTTCACATTTCCTTTGAAGTGGCTTCTGGTATAGATCTATCAACTTCTGAGTTAGCATCTCTGTGATCTATTGCACTACCAGATGGAAATTAGAATTATAATTTGCTAAATAATTAAAAGACTTAATGTATATTTAAAATGTCTACTTGTGACAATATCTACTACATAATGCTTTTGCGGTTAGTGACCTTATGCAGTTGTAGTTGTTCTTGTTGTTTTGTGCTATTGAGTTGCCTGTGACTCACACCTATCCTGAGTCAGTTTCACAGATTCTGACGCATGTACCACCAATGCCCTAGTAAGTGCATTAGTCCACCTCATTCAGGGTCTTCCTCTCCTGTGCTGTCCCTCCACGCTTTGAAGCATAATGTCCTTCTACAGGGATCAGTCCCTTCTGGCCACATGTCCAAAATATGTGAGATGGAGCTTCAAAATCTTAGCCTCCAAGAAGAAATATGGTTTTACTCTCTCCAAGACATACCTACTTACATAGCAGAAGAAAAAACTGCCCAATTCTGCTAGAAACTTTTTAAAAATTGTAATAACATCAAAATTTTTTCTCTTTTTTGAGGCTTGTTTTTTTTTAAATATTCATTTCCATTGTATAATATATGATAAGAGACAACAAAAATCCTGGAAGAAAAACAAAACAAAACAAAATCCTGGAATAAGTTCCTTTCCTGTCATAATTATTGAGGGCTTCAGGTTGGGTAGTCCATAGGTCTAGTTGTAGATATTAGAAACATCTTGACAAGTACTGAATGACTTTAAGAAAACCAAATAAAACCCCAAACACCAGGAAGCACTGACTTCTTTGCTCTATCTGTCATGGATATTAAAAAAAAAATCAAAGAAAGGAAAACAAAAGTTTTCATTATCTATACTTCATATCTATAGCTCTATAGAATAATTAGATTTTTGCCTTTGTCTATTTAGTGTTACACAAGTGGCTTGAATCTACTAGTGCTCTTCAGGAGGATAAGTATTCTCTTCCCATGTAATTTATTGCCTTTGAAAACCTGCTGGAGGGTCAGCTATTGGTCAGTTTCAACTGGAAGGTACACAACAATAACCACTTAGTGATAAAGAGTTGCACAGCCAACCCAAACTGCACACAGTTTGAATTCACCAGGCACTCAGTGGAAGAAAGATGAGCAGTCTCCTCCCGTGTGATTTAATGCCACCAAAAAAACCCACTGAAGGGGCAGCTATAAGTCTGTTGTAACTTGAGGATACATACAACAACAACTATTATAGTTTGGCAGTCTCACACAAAAATGTTTCCTCAATGGAAATTAAAAAAAGTTTTTCTATGGAGAAATGTTAGTAGAGAAAAAAAATAAATAATTTATTGGTAGTATGTGCTTGTCCTTTTGTATGTTTTTAAGAGTTCTCTGGTAGCTTAATGATAAGGAGTTTCTGTGCCAATGAAAAGGCATGGGGTAAATGAACTCTAGTGGTCTAGTGGCAAGAAGCTGGGGCGCAATCCCAAAGGTACGCAGTTCAAATCCACCAGCTGCTCTGTTGGAGAAGGAGGGGCAATCTCCTCCTGTGGCAGTTGGATCTGATTAGAAGGCACACACACACACACACACACACACACACCCCTCAATACTCAATATTGTTGATTGCCATTGAGTTGGACATGACTCAAAGTAACCCTTATGAAGAAAAGAACTGAAGCCCCTCTACAACAATTGTTGCTTATCAAAGTTCATAGAGTTTCCAGAGGCATGCTGTTTAGGAAGTGGATGCCACTCCTGCAAACTAACAAACAAGGAAATGCTAAAAACGGAAAAAAAGTCAATCAGCCAAATAAAATGAATTTGTAGGTAGTTCTCAAAAGTAAAGTTTATATTACATATTATATATTGTTTATTATAATGTGTTTATTATCTATCTATCTCTATATCTGTATTTATATAATAAAAAGGCATGAGGTTTAAGCTGCACGATGAAAAGAAAGAAGTGCAGTCTCCTCTCATGCAATATACTGCCTCTGAAAACATACTGGGGCATCAGGTGTGAGTAGGTTCAGACTCAACAATACATAACAATACAGCATAACAATACAACAACTAATGGTAAGAAATTTAAAACAATGCGGTTGAAATTGATCACTGCTTAACAGGAGAAAGGGGGCAATATCCTCCAGTGCAATTAACTGCTATGGATATCTACTGTAGAGTCAATTGTGAATCCATTCTGACTCAATGATATAAAAACAACAACTGTACATTTTATTTCAATTAAATAGTCCACAGGGTTAGATTAGAATTATGTCAACAAAAATAAGAATTATATTGCCTTTCATAATTTTGTTTTGGTTTTTAACTAATATTTTAACATGTTAACAATAGTCTAAAATAGTAAATAAAATAATCCTTTTAATGGGAATAAAGTCAAAGTTCATCTAGGCAATTAAAAAGGCTGAAAATATTCTTACTTAAATGTTAAATACATAAAGTAACTTCCAGTAAAAAGATTGAAATTATTTACTGAAATCACTTATTCATACTGATTAAAATTTTAAATTAACATCTTTATAAAATGTAAACTATGCTTCTTATTCTTTTTGTTATGTGGCATAGAGTCAGAAATGCCTCAGTTCACCCTCAGGGCTATAAGTCACACAAGAGAAAAGTATCTTTCTTCTGAGGAGCAGCTGTGGATTGGAAGCTCTTAAATTTGGATTGGTAGGACAGTTCAGCTTCCTAAGGCCACCAGATAATCCCTAATTATGATTTAAGTCTTTCAAAATCTGGTGGAGAGTTTTGTGATGTAAATCTAAAGGCTTGCATCAGAATCTAATTGCAGCTCCAGGAGAGAAAGGTAGGTAGTCTCCTCCTGTGTGATTAACAGCTTCTGAAAATCCATTTGGTGTCATTATAAGTAGATTAAAACTCAAATCACGGAGTTCTTTTTTTCACATCTAAACCAATCTTACGATTTAACTTGCATAAATTTGTGTACTTCCTATAGACAAATGAATTAAAAGGGGAAAAATATACTACTAATCAGGCAAGATGTCCCTGAATTAAATACAAGTCTTTCTCAACTTCATCAACTATACTACTACTGGTCATTAATGTGGTACACATTATAGGACTAATGGAAAAAAAAAATAACACCAGCAATTGAAATCCACCGGCTTCTCTTGGAAGAAAAATAAGATGTCTCAATATAAAAATGTATAGCCTTCAAACCCCAATGGAGGTTTGTCCTGAATTAAAATGTACTTGGGTTTGGGTTTGGTTAGGTTTACAGCTTAAACAATGATAAGATCTCATGCTGAACTTTTAAATTTTTTTATCCATATACTACTTCTGTATGCATTCTTTAGTTTTCATTCTTAAATTTTGTAAAATAACAATTTGGAATTTTCCTATCTGTTAAATAAAAGTGGAATTGAATGTGCCATTATTTTCTTCTTAAAAAAATACTATGCTACTTAAACTATACATTTCTTTTTTAAAGAATGAGCTACAAAGATACTTATGTTCAATTTCTTGGAGTATCCTCACTGACACTAACTCATTCTTTCTGCCATAATAATTTTACTTTTCCAAGAGTATTGATCAAAAAAAAGCGTCATGTAAAATGGCATCAATCTCACAGGGAATATACTTGCTGAGTTTTTACATTCGTATTATCTTGGAGACAGATTGAAGACCTTTATATATATTGTCATGTTTAATTTTCATGCTATCCCAATGAGCAGAAAATTTCATTATCTCCTATTTAGGATGAAGACAATGAGAGATAGGGCAGACAAGTTGAATTTCACAATGTCAATAATACAGCTATTAAACGGAAGACCCAAAGTATGAACCAAAGCATTCTAGCTCCAAACTCACACTCCAAACTACTATTCCTTAGCACTGTCCATGTTTACAGATATCAGTTAGTGAGGAGAGGGAGTATTATAAATTCAATCTTAAAGATAACATTTCTAAAATCAAGCCACATTGTATAAAATCAAACAAATTAAATTGTCTGTTTCTAGTTATTGTGTGTATAATGTTGTTATCAAGTGACGCCTAGTAAATTTTGACTCATAGTTACCCCGTGAACTCTGAACCTTGGTATATATAGTGCAATCATCACAATCTTCCACATCCTCGAGCTCATTATTATAATCATAGTGCCAATCTATCTGTATTGAGTGCCTTCCTGTCTTTCTTTAACCCTCAACGTTTCCCACAATTATGTTCTTGGTTTTGGTTTTGTTTTTAACCAAGAATTAGAGCCTCTTAACAATATATCTAAAGTAGATGAGATGAAATTTCGCCATTCTGGCCTCTAATGAATGATCTGGTTACATTTTCTCCAAGAAAAAACTTGTTTGTTCTTTCTTGCAATCACAGGTTATTCAGTATGCTTCTTAAACTAATTTATTATTAAAGTTAAGGAATATTGTATGATTCCTTTAAATCAAATTATATCGCTGGTGTTCATAAACTTATTTTCAAATTTAAATATTTGGCAGCTACTCTTTAACTATTGTTGTTGTGGTGCTGGTGTACCATCGAATAAGATCTGACTGGCACAGGAAGAGATTGCCCGTCCTTCTCCAGCAGAGTATCTAGTGGAACCTTTGAGATTGCAGTGCAGCTTCCTGCCATGAGGCCACCAGAGCTTCCTTATTTTTAATTTTTAAATGAAAAGCAGTTCTTTCACAATTATATTCATCTCCAACGTGGTTATTGTGTTTATTATTTTCCTGTATATCTTTTAGCAAGGAGATCTGTGAGCATTCCTTCAGGTGCAGTGCTGCTTATCAAACTATCTCATCTTGAGTGATTTATATCCAACTAGCAGTTCCAAAGAAAGATGAGTAGTCCCCTCCTATTAAGATGTACAGCCTCAGAAACTCAATGCACGGTCACCATTAGTCAGAATAAAATTTCCATCAGCTTGTATGTTTGATTTTGGTAATAGCTGGGGGCAAAGCCCGAAGGTAGTTAGAACTGACGTTTAAGAGACACACTGCTATACAGTTCAAGTAGTGACTTGATTTTAAGAAATAAAAACCTATTTAATTAGAATTTAAAGGGGAATTTATGTTCTATTTTATATGCTTACCCATTTATGCTTTTCCTTTTTTTTTACAGAGTATTATCCTTTTTCTTGGTAGAACTTATTCGTTTAACTGAGAAATAAGAGGAAATCAAAAGGTAATTTTCTAATGATCTCACTCTAAATCTAAAATCTTTCTCCATTTATATTCTGCGTTCTCATCTGTAAGAATTAATGAAAACTTCCTGCTGCAGACTAGGAAAACTAGGCCACTCAGAAGAATTATATTCATCCGTTTCTTTAAAATATATGATTGCAATTAACCTCTTTCCCCTTTCTTTGTCATTTTATTTTAAGTTGCTAGTAGTTAATCAAGCCATAAATATATTGAAATATCTTTCACCTAATAGCAACAACAGCAGCAACAACACAAAAGCAAATATAATAGAAACCCACAAATGTACTGAGTATCACCTTTTTCTCTGCTCACTATATACAAAGTTCTCCTAAAAATTGTTCACACTTAGAGTTTACATTTATTTCTGATTCTTCAATCTCTTCTGAACATAAACCATGGTACCTTTTTTATTATAATTCCAAATAAATAACTAATAAAATCACCATTCTAATAAATGTTGCCTAATGTTAATGTTAAGAATGATAAGTCCTAATTCTGAAATAATTCTTGATATAATTTAATTCAATACACTTGATAATTGCCACTTTCATAAATGTGTTCACTTGGCTTTTGGAAATCTATCCATGGGTTTTCTTACACATCTCATTCTCTGCTTTTAACTTATCATGTTTTGCCTTCTCACTCTTTTTGACCTTTAAATGTTGAAAATCATTAGATTTCAATCCTTAAATATTTCTCTTCAGTAATAATGTTTACACTTGTAATCCTAGGACTTAAACACTAATGATCAATATTGTGGTAAATTCTGGTAGTAAGGAACTGCACTGTCAACTCCAAGGCATTTGGTTCGAATCCAGCAGCAGCTCCGTAGGATATAGATGGGCACTCTCTTTCCATACAATTTACTGCCTCTGAAAACACACTGAAGGATCAGTTAAGAGTCAACACCAAATCAATGGTACACAACAACATTAATATTACACTCAGGTTACCAATTAGAGTTACAGATTTTACAGAGTTATAGAGTTGTACATATAACTGTCCTTTTAGAATTATAGAGTTGTACATATAACTGTCCTTTTAGAAACTCAACTCATTCCCCTAGAGTCAGAACCTACTCATGCTTGATCTTCCAGTGAGTTTCAGAGGCTGTATATTGGATTGGAAGGAAGTGCTCTTCCAGAACAGAATCACCAGAGAGGTGTGACCTTTGAGTTGGCCTCACAACTGGCTATGAATAAACTAACATGTAAGTAACATAAACACATCATGCTTAAAATGCAATTCCTAATTTTTCTAAGCAAATTGGCATCTAGTTATTTATAATAGCAATGAAGACCATGTTTTTCATTTAATTGTTCAGATCTAAAATATACTGTAAAAATCCCTAAGCTCTGGTAATTAAGTGCAAGAGAGTTTCACTGCCAATTTGAAGGCACACAGTTCTAATCTACCATTTGTTCTATGGGAGAAAGAGGACCAATACCTCCTCTGTGTGATTTTCAGCATCTGAGAACCCACTGGAGGGTTAATTATGAGTTATATCTGATTCAATGGAAATGAGAGAGAAAGAGATGGTAACTAAAAACAGCAATAACAAAACTTAGGGGCATACTTGATTTCTTTTTGTCATATATCACAAATCAATCCAATCACCTGTTCTGTTGATGTCACTTATAGTTAAATTGTCTTGTGTCGTTGCTATTACGATCATTAAATCTAACCCTTCTCTTTCCTATAATATTGTCACAGCATCTAAATTGGACTCCTTGTATACCAAGTCAATTTAGTCTATCACAGAATGACAATTAATATATGACTGCATTTAGTCATACGTTTAATAGTCACACAGTTGCTTGGTAGTGGGAATTGTGTTGCTAATTCAAAATCAAGTTGTTCAAATCCACTCTCTGCTCCACAGGAAACAGATGTGCAAACTCTTCCTGCTTGATTTACAATCTTTGTAAACCTGCTGGAGGGACAGCTACGGAGTGTTTCTTTCACCACAGCAATGAGTGAATGAGTTACACACAAAAAGTTAAAAAGTGTTAGTGGTTTGTTGGGTTGTTTTAGAAGCTGTTGCAAAAAGCTCTATTGTTTAATTTGGTCAAAGGCTCTAGGTGGATAAGATTCTACATCAAGGTGGGAAAGTGAAGATTGCCGCTGATGCCAGAGGGACGTTGAGGTCCCCCTGCACGTCCCCGTAGGCCCCAAGTTGTGCGTGAGGGTGAGACACTCAAAGAGATATATTCTCCCAGCCCAGTCTGGGGGCCGCTCAGTTTTCTAATATTGGTCAGATGGCCACCCCATCTTCTTCAGCAGTTTCACTTCCTCACCCTGGAATTGATTCTCCAGAAAGTCACAGAGATGGGGGTCAGTGTGGGCAGAACCCATGGTGTGAGATCCAGAAGGGCATGGTTTAGGTTCTTCTCCGAGGCCAGCGCTGCTTGCATGGCGTCCAGGGTTTTACCCCACTCATCCTGGGATGGCTTCTGGATATATTGGAAGAGGACTCGGCTGCCACGCTGGTTTTGCAACTTCAAGAGCCACTCGACACCCTCGCGCTTCTCCTTCGCCAACTCGCGGAAGAAGTGTCCCACGCCTTCCAAGGCCACATTATCGCGGTCAAAATAAAAACCCAGAGAGAGGTAGGTGCAAGAGGCCTGCATGTCAGGTTGACCATACGGTTGACACCGATCTCCGCTTTGGCAGAATAATTTTGACAGATCTGAGAGCTCATAGTTAGTTGAGATTTTGAAACTAACAACAACAACAACAAAAAAAAAAAAAACACACAAAAAATGTTAGCTGGTCCCGAAAATCGGAGATGGCTAAGATGGTCCTGAGGTTACACCAGGAGATGAAGGTGGTAGGTAGTTGGAGGCTGCAAGGGGGGAGTTACCGGGTTTGTTCATCCAAACACTGTTGAAACAAGAGACAGATCCACAGGACCACTGGGGAACTCTGTTAATGTCTTTTACAAACGCAGAATAAAATTCAGCATTGATATTAAGCTTTAAGAAGCTCTGATAGCTTTGTATTTCTAAGTAAAAGGTCAATGTTTAAAATCTACTAGCTACTCCTGAAAGAAAGATAAACCATCTTCTCCAACAATTTTCAAGCTTGGAAATCTGATAGAGAATCACCATGAGTCAGAATTTATTCCACTTATGATGTCCTACATATTTCCCAATCCCTGGGTACAGAGTACACATTTCCTTTTCCAATCAAAATCCCATGTAACAAAACCAAGGTTGAACTAAAATGTAACATTTAAGAACTGTTTCTAAATTACACATAACAAGTTTTAAGTATCATGACCTCATGATAGCCCAATAGCAAAAAATAGGATTTCCTGTAGAATTTTTTAAAAGGGTTAATCTCAATTAGAGTGGGCTGCCAAATCTTTCTCCTAAGGAATGGCTGCTGCCTTTGAAGTGCTGACCTATCAGACAGCAGACAAACACCTAATTCATTGTGTCACAGGACACTCACCTCATTGCTGTGGAGTTGAACTGGCTCGAATCTGGCCCTCATAGGTTTGCAGAGGCTGTAAATTGCACAGGAGGGAATTTCACAACTTTCTCCTGAGGATCTACTGGTGGGTTCACAATGCAAGTCAGACTAACTGATTACTAAATAAAAATGTCAACAATTTATAAGCATCATATACACAATAAAAATTGAAGTCTATGGGGGAGAGAATAGTCTAAAAGTATTATATTTTAGGGCATTGTTTTTATCATAGGAGTATGCAATGAGGGTTGCAGAGTGGATTATATTTGGGGGTAGGGGTGGGGTTTGGGGAGGT
>NW_006399828.1:11615161-11627528 GCF_000299155.1 Elephantulus edwardii
CTGAACCTTAAAAAAAAAATAAAGTCTTTAAAAGTAAAGTGACTTTAAAAGTCTTTAAGTAAATTTAACATGAATTAATGGTAAGTGCAAATATGACTAATGACCAAAAATAACATGGTTTCATACCTCCTGATAGGTGAGTGATAGAGTACGTTATGTCTTGATTTCCTCATCTAAGCAAATGAAATATAATATCTAATCTAATTTTTTTTTAGTTGTTAAAAAGTCAAGGCAATATAGATTCTGTACTTGAAATGTGTGGTATCATGACTTAGTGGTCCAAGATGTTGGATTAAAACTCTTGTCTCTTCAGGGGCATGAGTTCAGATCCCAACTCTTCCAATTCTATTATATGGAGCTTTGGTGGCTTAGTGGTAAAGAGTTGAACTTCCAACCTAAAATCACACAGTGTGAATTCATCAACTGCTCCATAGGACAAAGATGAACAATCTCCTCCTAAACACTCTGAAAAATCTGCCTCTGAAAGCTTGCTGGAGTGTCAGCTATAAGTCCATTCTGAATCAACCGTACATAACAACAACTACCTGAAAGACTCAGTTTTATTTTAAGTTCAGTGAATCTCTCTACAAAAGTGATATTTTGTCTCACTTAACAAAATAGTATGAGCAAATACATAATTAACAATGAGTTGTTGCCTAATGTTATCTCAGAACTTAACTGTATTTCAGAAAGTGAGAGATTTTTACAATAGAAAAATCCTGCATACTCAGACACCTGGAAACTAGAAAACGGGATGAAAGACATTGAAAACTCTATTTGTTGGCAAAATTTTCAGCAAGAAAACATTGGTCATCCCCCTCTAAAGATCTCATTTTTTAGCTGTCAAATGGGACAGAGTTCCATACACAATTGTTTTCCCACTGGAACAGTTTCTTGGCAAAGGTGAGTAAGTATATCAGCAAGAACTGGACAGTTAAAGAATTAAAATGTCCTAAAAAGCACAGCAGAAAAGATTTGAAGTGTGGCTTCTAGAGATAAAAGAGTAGGAATATCGAAAAATGTTATTTTTTTTTAAATATTTACTTGACTCAAAGTCAGGATGATTATGAAGGCAAGAAGAATACTGCCAGAGGATGGAAATAATTGGAGAATTCTGTTTTGAAGTTAAGGAGAGCATAATAAATGGAAAACTCAGGAAGCTGTTGTGCCTCATATAGACTGCCTAAACTGTGCTGAGCTGGTTCAGTGGTAGATGCACATGTATTTTTGTGAGATTCTAAATGATCTCAGAAACAAGCTATAGCAGGAGAAGCCACTGAAAACATGAGAAACTTCTATTTTGTTTCTGTTTCTTTTGTGAAATGCCAAGCAGCACAAGACTATCTAGAGCCCCAAGGAAACGGAGACAAATACGAATTTCTTTTGCTACAACCTGTAAATTCTGACTGAACTTTTCTTTTCAACGAGCTAAAGAATGACAATTTGAGTATTTTATTGACTATTAGTCTCAGCACTATTTGAGAAAGTGTTAGGCAGAATCTAGCAACTGCATAAACTGACAGTATTCTAGTAAATGATGCCTTATTCAATAGAAAGCTGTGATGGCTAGTGTGTTGTGTATTGGGCTGCTACTTGAGAGAGAGTAATTTGAATCTGCCAATTTTGTAGAAAGATGGGCAATCTCTCCCCTGCAAAGATTAACAGTCTCAGAAACCAGATGGAAGCTCAACTTGATGATAGTTAGCTTGGTCTTTGAATTGACTATTCAAAAGCACTACTGAAACTTTTGTTTCCTATAATCACTCAGATATGGATTCACTGATTATGGCAAGGAACCAAGAAAACTGGCCTGTATAAATACTCTTATCCTCTATGAGTTATTTCAGACTTAAAAGTAATGGGATTGAATTTTGAAAAACCTTATGCTAAATCACTCAGTGGTGCAAATTATTATCATATGCTGTTGCTACCAACAAAGTGGTGAGGTCATTCATGTTCCTTTGATGAAAGGTCTAGCAATCTATTTCAGAAAAAGTTTTGAAAATATCATGAAGCATAGTTCTGCTCTCAAACATATACTGTCATGATAAGTTACAAAAGACAGTTGATGAAACATTACCCAATATTTGGAAGTATTGTTAAGGAGAGATAAGAAAATACAATTAAACCCCCCAAAATTAGTAATATAGGAAAGCAAAGGTGAGAGATCTTTAAAACACGCTTTTTTGTTTGTTTTGATCCTTAAAACAAGCATTGTGCCTGCACAATGAACCCACACCCCCATCCCGTACATCACCTTTATTTGTGGGAAGAGATTTCTCATCTTCTACAAAGTCACTAGTGTATTGGAGCTGCCAGAAAAGTGCAGTATTTGGTTAGCAGGGCCATAAAAAACCAAGAACAAAATCTCCTCAAACTCACTGCCATCAAGTGAGCTCTGAATCACAGCCTTGCTCTATCTGGTTTCCAAACGTGTAAGTAATTTTATTTGTCTGCTCTTTTTTCCGTTACCCTCTAACCCCCATGTCAGTCCTGCTTTATAACAGTAATGTTATATAGTATTTGTCCTTTATTTTTACTGAGATATTTCACTCAGCATAATGTCCTCCAGGGTTCCCCATGCTGTGTAATATTTTAGGAGTTCCTTACTTTTCAGTACTGCATAGTATTCCATTGTCCGAATATACCATAGTTTTTTTCTATTCCAGATGAACTAAAGAACTGCTCAAAAGGAATCTATGATTAGGCATTATTTGTATGACAACAGTTAAGAATAAGAGGTGCATAGTAAAGTGAACTGGATGAAGGGAGGGAGGAAATTATACAACAATGAATGATTTTTTAAGTGAATTGGGGAGGTAGAGCATGTATGGGAAAAAATATGCAACCATGAAAGAATACAACTTTTCTGTAAACTTTCTTAAAAATCACAATTTATAAAAATGGGGAAGAAGAAAACAACTGTTAAAACAAAACAAAACAAAACAACCAAATACCAAATGTATAAATTGCAATTGAAGGAGACTTCTCATCATTCTCTTTCAGAGTTGCTGGTGGATTCAAACCTCTGATATATTCAAACCGCCAGAGGCACAAAGCCATAGAGGAGAGCAGTACAGCTTGCTATGGACTACACCGTCAACACTGTCTACACAATCATATAGCCTCCAACATGCCCCATTAAATGCTTACATGATTACCGTCCTTGTCTCACACATCTCCATCTTCTGAACAATATTCATCGTTGTCCTAGACTGTGTAATTTTCTTATACTTCATGTTCAGACTCTCTATATACTTAAAATCTTACCACAAATTTTTATGTTCTTCTTAAGTCCTTTCTTGTTTCTCTACTAAAAATTTACTTTTCTCTGAACTGTATTAGCATTTATAATATATTTACATATAATCCATGTAATATACTTACCTTAATTTTGTATTTAATCATACATTATATCATCTATAAATTGGTTCAGGCTCAATGGTACATAACAACTACAGATCAGAAAACATCTTGACGTTATGATGCAACATTACAATATGCAACCTAGTGGAAATTTGAGTATCTCAAGAAATGAATTTAGATTCTGATTGGTAGGTAGGAGAATAAAAATAGGTAATAAATACTAGAAATTAAATATACTATTACTTTGTAATGATAAGAGCGACATCCTGGGTTTGGTTGATTTTGTTTTTATTTTCCCTAACATGGCCTCATAAGAAATATTGGTTTTAACTGTTACATTCTTGTATTTACCCTAAACAATTGAAGTTCAATACACGTATTTATTGGGAAATATTGGGAAATAGTCTCCTTATTATACAATATGTCATCAGACTTTTGTGGTTTCTGAGCCATTGATAGACTGAGAGTTAGTTCTGTTTAGTTCCCTTTCTATCTGGTGTGCTTTATCAGGCTTCTGCTAGTGAATTTTACCTTATTTCAGTGCAGATATGAAACTCTGTCGAATCAAACCAAAGCTTTAAGGAAACATTCCAAAAGTTTTCACTCTAAATATATATTCTCTTCCAAATTGCTTCCAAACCATAAAACACATGAAGTATCTTTCTTAAACCTAATCTCTAGCTGAATCTTGAAGTTAGTCTAATCATAGAATTCCACATAAGAAAACCAATGTGATTCAAAACAAAACTGCATTCTGAATTCAGCTATGGAAACAAAGCATTCTTGTTTATGATTTATATATCATCACTTGAAAATTATAATTTATAATATATTTTTCAAAGTTATGGGTAGTGACAAAACCATATTATATGCCATATGTATTCTTATAATGATGAATGATCCAATATCAGGCATAATAGAAATTAGTTAATATTAATGATTTCCATCTTTTATTATAAAAATAGGATCACACTTTGCATATTATCAATTCATAATGCCATATTGTATCAGGTAATTGATTACTTGTTCGTGGAAATAGTAAATCATTTGCTGAAGTTAATATTTTGCAAGACTACAGCTAAATATTTAAGCTAAAACTTTGCAATGTCTCATTTATACTGTTAAAGGTTTTTATTCTTACATTGCAGTTTGCTGTGGAATTAGATATTTCAATTAAAGTAAATACTAAGTAAGCACATACAGATTTCAGGGATAAGATACAAGTATCATCTACATTCTGTGACTAGTATAAGTGTTATAATGACCAAATAAAAGAATATTTTAAAATTTAGCACAATCCTAACTTCCCTAACATTTACCAATGATAAGTACATGAGAATGTCGTGTCTGCATCGCTGCCATTTGGCAAGGTAATTATTTCTCATTACTAAAATGTTTATATTGTTGTTTATAATGTTTAGATTATAATGTTAAAATGTTGTTGTTGTTAGGCACTGTTGAGCCTCCTGCGACTCATAGTAACCCTATGCACAACAGCCCTAAACTCTGCTCTATCCTGTGCCAATCTTATTATCTCTGACACACCTCCCCCCATAACCCAAGTCACTGAATCAATATTTCATTAGATGGTCTTCCTCTCCTGTGCTGTCCCTCCACCCTCCCAAACATGATATCTCTCTCCAAGGACTGGCCCCTCCTTAAAAATATAATAAGTAGAAGAATAAGAATAATGTTGTTGTTGTCATTGGAGCTTTTGAGTCTAGTACAACTCAAAAAGATCCTAATAACAACAATCTAAACCGTGTGCTGTGCCATCTTTAACTTCTCTGAGACACTTGGGAACAGGGATGCAGTAACTGTATCGATCCATCTGGTTGAGAGTCTTTCTCTCTTTCCTTGACCCTCCACCTTTCCAAGCATTATAGTAATAATAGTGAACACTTAAAGAATGATTCAGTGTTGCAGACTCTTTCAATGTTTCTTTTCATGCTAATTTATTGTTAAAACTTTTTATCAGTCCTCAGTTCCATGTGAGTACACAATAGCTGACACTCCAGAAGGTTTTCACAAGGAGCATATTGCATGGGAGGAGATTGCTCATCTTTTTTCTGCAGAACAAATCGCTTTCCTTTAGATTGCCAGTGCAATTCCTTATACTATACCAACAGAGATCCCTGCAAGTATTTTAAGTAGTAGTCATTTTACAGATGAGAAACATAGGAACAAAGAAATAAACCTGCACCAAATTACCCATGCCATTAGTGATGGAGCTGTATTTAAAATCAGATAATCTATGCCAAGGAAACCCTGGTGACACAATGGTTAAATGCTAGGATGTTAATTAACATTTGAACCCACCCAGTGGGCTTTATGAGGAGGAAAGTGGCATCAGGATTGTAGGAAGACTAATCAACAACCTATATTATGCAGATGACATAACCTTGTTTGCTGAAACTGAGGAGGACTTGAACTGCTTGTTACAGTAGGTCAAGGACAATAGTCTTCAATACACATTGAAGGTCAATATCAAGAAAACAAAAATTCTCATCACTAGGCCAATTGGCAACATCATGAAAGATGATGAAGAGAATGAGGTTGTTAACAGTTACAGCTTGCTTGGCTCCACGATCAACACTGTTGACATCAGTAGTCAGGAACTCAAAAGATTAATTGCTTTAGTTAAATCCGCTATCATGGACTTTTCCAGAGTGCTGAGAAGCAATAATCCAGTCCATGTTCTTCACAATTACTTGCTATGCATCAGAGAACGGGATAAGACGAAATATGATAGAAGAATCGATGCCTTTTGGTTGTGGTGCTGGAGAAGAGTACCAAAAGGGTATTTGGATGTTTGGGGTTTTTTGTTTTTGTTGTTTTTAACTGTGTAGATGGCCTTTGTGTGAATCACAATAAATTATGGATAACATTGAGAAGAATGGAAATTGTAGAATACTTGACTGTGCTCATGCAAAACCTATATTTAAACCAGGAAGCTGTTGTCCAAATAGAGTGAGAAAATGCTGAAAGACTCTAAATTAAGAAAGAAACACATCAAGTATTTATAGTTTGCATTTCTTTTCAATCTTTATGTTGGAAAGATTTTTCTAGAAGCTGTTCTTTCTGAAGAAAAATATGACATCAAGATCAGAGAAAAACTCATCAACAACCTGTGTTATGCACAAGAAAAATGAGGAAGACTTCAAGCACTTAACGTAGAAGACCAAGAACTAAAGTCTTCAATATAGATTTCATCTCAACATTAAGAATACAAAAATCCTTGTCACTGGACCAATAAACAACATCATGACAGATGGTGAAAAGTTTGAAATTGTCAACTGTTTCATCCTACTTGGGTCCACAATAAACACCATTGGCACTAAGAGTTATGAAATCAAAAGGCAAGTTGTACAGGAAAATATGTTATCAAGGGCCTCTCCAGAGTGCTTAAGAGCAATGATGTCAGTATAAAGGATAAGATGTACTTGCCATTATCTTCTCAAATGCTTGCTATGCATCAAAAACCTAGATAGATCATGACTAGTACAACAAATTTCAGTCTAGAAACTAAGGTGTCCCTAATCCAGGATATGGTCTTCTCAATTACTTTCATTGGAGAGCTGGACAATGACTAGGGAACAGAAGAATCAATGCCTTTGAATTTGGATGCTGGAGAAGAGACTTGAACATACCATGGACCACCAAGAAAACAAATTAGTCTGTCTTAAAGAGAGTGAAATTAAGTTTATCCTTGGAGGCTAAGATTTTGAAGCTCTATCTTACATATTTTGGGCAAGTGGCCAGAAGGGACTGGTCCTTGGAGAAGGACATCATGCTTGGAAGTGTGGAGCGACAGTGCAGGTGTGAAAGACTTCAGATGAAATGGATTGATACAGTAGCTAGTGTAATAGGGGTTGGTGTGTCAGAATCAGTGAGACTGGCTGAGGGTAGGGCAGGCTTTACAGCTGCTTTCCAGAGGGTTGCTGTGTGTTGCAGGTAACTCAATGGCACATAACAACAACAGTGAAATAGAAGAAGAATCTAAGCATTTGAGTTGTGGTACTGGAGAAGAGAGAGTACATACCACAGATTACTAATAAAACAAAGAGTCCTGTCCTTGAGAAAGTAAAACCAGGTGTTCCTTAGAAGGAAGTATGTTGAAACTCCTTAGCACCGACTTTGAGCATGTTGTTAGAAGGGGCCAGTCCTTGGAGAAGGAGACCATGCTTGAAGAGTAGAAGTTCAATGTAAGAGAGGAAGATCCTCAACAAGAAAAACTGACACAGCAGTGTCAAGTGTGCCAGAAATGCTGAAGTTGGAAGGTTCAGAGTCATTATTCATGGGATCATTACGAATCTTAGTTGACTGGATGGTACATAACAACAACATTCATGTGGTTCTTATATTATTTAGGAATGGCTTGTTTTTGGTGTGTTAATGAGGAAGTGTTATGTTGTCAAATCTAGAGATAGTGATGTTGTTCATTGTTCAAAGCATTATTATGAGTCTTAGTCAACTTGCTGGCACATAATAACACAACAGCCTTTCTCCTCTGTCATCCTTATTCATAGTCCAGCTCTCTGAATACAACAGGTGATTGAGAAGACAATGACCTGAACTAGGCACACTTTTGTCTTCGAACTCACATCATTGCTTTTAAGCATTTTGGAGAGATTCCTAACAGTGGGTTTGCCCAGTGAAATATGTCTCCTGATTTCCTGATTGCTATTACAAGGAGTATTGATTGTTGATCCAAGAAAGGTGAAATCATTTATGTCTTCTTTCCTTTTTCCGTGATGGTGACTGTTGGCCTCGTGCTAAGAATCTTTGTTTTCTTGATATTGAGATGTAATCCAAACCAGTCTGTCATTTTTATTTTTCCTCTTTTGAAGAAAGAATGTCAAGTCCTCCTAACATTCAGAAGCAAATTTTTTTCATTAGCTAACACAGGTTGTTAATAAGTCTTTTTATTATTTTGATCCCGCATTCCGCTTCAGAGAGTCCATAGAATTATTTGTTAAGCATACAGATTAAATAAGTATGGGGAAAGGATCTCTGACACATCTCTAACACGTACCTTTTCATAATTTTAAACCATGCAGTGATCTTTTGCTGGGAGCCCCTGGAAAAATAGTATCTCCTAATCACTAAGCAACCTGTACCAGAAATTAGACTATTGAAGACATAGGCTTACATCATACTGCAGTAACAAAAGCACCTGTGATATCACCTCCTGGTGAAAACCAGCAAGTAACAACATTCACCTTACTTCCTTATATATGCTTTCCTGCTACTGTGATTATTGCTTTATTCCTACTTAAACTACTGCTATTCAGTCCCATAGCCTAAGATTGTCATGAGGGTTTCCACAATAGCCAGAGTTACTGATAACTCAGAGACTTTCATTCTAGTTTTCAACCAACAGGTGGTGCACACACTCAATGCTCAATCAAGAAACTCATGAGAATATTCCACAGGTAAAATGGCTGAACACACATATACCAACATTAACAACACCAAACATGTCTTCAGCCACGTCATAATACCAGCAAATAAAAACTCATTCTCCCATAACAAACCATTGCCTTAAATTCTTAATTAGTGATAACTCGAGTACAGCCAGAGTCGTGACTAGAGTAGCATTACATCCTATCTACTTAAATATATGAAAATAAAACAATACAAAAAAATTGTTGCTGTTATTGTTGTTGATTGCCTTCAAGTCGAGCACGACTCATAGCTACCCTTACCCTTTGAAAAAAATGCTAGAGCCTTTTTATAACTATCGGCATTTATCAAAGTTCACAGAACTTCTGGAAGCATGTTGTTTCGGAAGTGGATGCCATTTAGTGTGTAGTAAACAAAAATAGATAAAAAGAAATAACCTTTTAATGCCTTAGAGGCAACAGACAATATATATCCCATAAAGAAACAGGAAAACGATACTCTAGCAAATAAACAAAATTAAGAAATAGAAAACTTATAAGAGGAATAAATACTAATTAAAATTTGATAATTAAAAAATAATATATGAAGGCTTCTCCAAGAAATCAAGGAATATAAATCAAGGTGGGGAAAACAATAACAAAAAACCCAAGGATATTGCAAAGAAATGGAAAAATTCACAAAACAATAAAAATATACACAATTAGTAATCATACTAAAAAGAATATAAGTTCAAAGGGTTAACAATAAAATTTCAGAAATAGATAATTAAATACAAAGAATAAGAGGGTATTTGAATTTAGAAAAGATCAACAAAGTAGAAAACAAATCTACTGAAAACAATTTATTTGAGGAAATATAAGAAAGGAAAAAAATAAAACAAAAAGAGAAAACTAAAGAATATGTGTGATACTATAAGAAAATTGTATGTATAATTAAAATATTAAAATAAAAGACTTTTTTATTAACCAAAGAAATCAATTAAGTCCCCCAAAAATTACTGAAAAGTTACTGGAAGAAAATTTTCTAATATCTAATGTCATGAAAAAAATATATCCACCCATGAAGTTCCATGAACTACCCAAAGAAAGTCAACAAAACAAAACTCAGAAAATAGAAATAAAAAAGGAATTCTGACCATTCCTAGAGAAAAAGTGAAAAGTCATAAGCCAAAGAATTCATTACAAAGGATTTCTTATTAATTGGTGGAAATGGTGTAAGAAATTAATGAGAAAGAACACATATATATAGTCTCATAAATATATATATATGGATACATATATTCCCATTATCTTCTTGATCATATGATTTCTATCAAATAATAAGAGACTTGCTATGAGTCAGAGAGCTGGATAACTAGTAAGGATGATAAATCAAGAATTTTTGTCTTTGATTTGTGGTATTAGAGAAGAGTACTGAACAGGACTGCCAAAAGAACAAATAGATGTGTATTGGAAAAGGGCAGTTAGAGGTATACTGGGAAGCAAAGATGGTGAAGCTTCATCTCAAATATCTGAGAACATTGCTAGGAGACGCTATTCCTTGGAGATATGTGTTAGGCTTTGAAAGGTGGAGGCTTAGTGAAAGAAAGGAAAACACACCCTCCCCCCATGAGAGCCAACAAGACCTTGGGGAGAGTCTTTGTATCTAAAAGTTAGTTGTTATTATATTTTGGAAGAACATTCTTCTAAATGCTACAGCACTCTTCTGTCAGTATGCTGTACTTAGGTAACCTGGAGTTGCTGTGATGCTGAACCATGTGCCATAGAGTTGGATGCTTTTGAGTTGTGGTTCTGGAGAAGAATAATAACTGGACTGTCAAACAAATAAATTGTTGTTGTTGTTGTTATGTGCCGTCGAGTCATTTGCAACTCATAGCGACCTTATATACAACAGCCCTAAACCCTGCTCTATCCTGTGCCAATCGCACTGTCTCTGACACACCCATCCCGATTACCCCAGTCATTGAATCAATCCATCTCATAGAGGGTCTTCCCCTCTTGTGCCAACCCTCCACCCTCCCAAGCATGATGTCCCTCTCCAAGGACCTCTCCCTCCTTGCAACATGCCCAAAGAATGTCAGATGAAGCCCCAAAATCCTTGCCTCCAAGGAGTTGCTTGGTTTAATCCTCTCCAGGATGAATCTGTTTGTTTTCTTGGCATTCCATGGTACATTCAATACTCTTTAGTACAATGTACTAAAAGAATAAATAGATATGTGAAAAATGCAACTGGAATGTTTCCTGGAGACAAAGTTGATGAAGCTTCATCTAACATACTTTGAACATGTAACTGGGTGAGGTTTTCCTTGGGAAGGGACATCATGTTTGGAAAGATGTAGGGTCAGAGAAGGAGATGAAGACAAAGTGACATTAACGGGTTCTAGCATGTCAGAGATGATAAAGATGGAACAGTATAGGGCAAGTTTCAAGCAGACTGTTCATAACCACAAGAACAACAGCAACAAATAAATATATAACTTTTTTTCATTGAAAATAACTTTCCTAATATAAATGGCAATCATAATCATGGACTTTACCTGATAGACTACAACATGATATAAATCATAAAAATGAGATATAAAAATATAATGTTGTTTCTTGTTGCTCTGTTCATGCTGGTGAGTTGGTACCAACCAATAGCTGACCTTTCTATAGGTTTTCAGAAGCAGTAAATCATAAAGGAGAAAGTTAGGCTTACCAAAATACTTATGTGAAGAATCAAAGACAATCTACAGACTGGGTAACATTTTAGCAATAACATATCTGACAAAGGATCAGCATCTAAAATTTATAAAAACATAATAACATAAAAGCAAAAAGACAAAAAATTCAATTAAAAAATATCAAAAGACATGAAAAGACAATCCTCTAAGTTGAACAATAATATTTGTGAGGAACTTATTCAAAATCAAGTAAATGTTATCACGGTCTTGTATAGTTTCAGAATTGTAGATATTAATGACTTAATTTTGGACCACAGAAAGTTCAGAAAGCAAAGCACAGCAGGAAAGAAGAAAAAATGCAAATGAGGAACCTAGTAATACAATGGAAAACATACATTATATTGAATGAGTTTCAGTATAATGAAATAAATTGAAGGGATTTCAACTAAGGGCTTGAAATAAATGTGGGATTGATGATTAGAAAGCTAATGCACTCTGTAAACTTAACCCAAACCATAAAAAATGTTCCTGAAACTCAAAAAAAAAGAGCAAATTATAATTAAAGTAGGCAAAACAACATCAAAGTTGTTCGCTCTTTTGACGCTTTACAAGTCTGTCTATGAAATACTATTGAACTTTTGATGTTCCACACACAACAAGCAACAAACAGATAATTGTTTCATCTCTAAAATTATCAAAATATTAAGACATGAAGGACAGAGGTGTTTAAATTTCCAGCAATAGTTCCTTAATTTTCATATCCTTGAGAGTAAGATAAAGAATTTTCTTATTGTCTGTTCTTTAACCGTAAAACTCCAATTATGTATCTTGTAATAGCTTACTTTTTGTCATTACTTTTGTATTATTATTTATCTATTAAGTTAAATGAATGAAATAACATAGGGCATTAATTCAAGTATTTTCTTTTAATAT
>NW_006399828.1:11628433-11629680 GCF_000299155.1 Elephantulus edwardii
AGATGAAGTTTCAAGATCTTCCCATTTAGGAGGCAACTTAGTTTCACCCCATCCAGGACAGATCAATTTATTCTCCGGGAAATCCATGGAATATTCAGTACTCTTCTCCAGCACCACAGCTCAAAGACATTGATTCTTCTTCTATCATATTTATTCATTGCCCAGGTCTCTTATGCAAACAAGTAATTGAGGAGACAATGGCCATGATCAGTCTCACCTTAGTCTCCAGACTAACATTGCTACTCTTCAGCCCTTTGGAGACTTCCCTGACAGCAAAATAACTCTGAGCAATTTATCATTTGTCTTATGATTTCCTGATTCCTAGTGCCAGAGTGTTGTTTGTGGAACTAAGCAAGGGAGATAGATGCATAGATATATGATATAGATAGATATAGATATAAATATAAATATAGATAGATATAGATTAGATATAGATGATATAGATATAGGTATAGATAGATATAGATATGGAGATAGAGATAATAGAGATAGAGATGATAGAGATAGAGATATGATAGAGATATGGATAGATGATAGAGATTAGAGATATAGATATATGTTGCTATTATGTGCCCTCTAATCCCTTGTACTCATAGCGACCCTATGTACAACAGCCCTAAACCCTGATCTGCCCTGTGCCAATCACCTTGTTTCTGACACACCCACCCTGATTACCCCAGTCACTGAATCAGTCCATCTCATAGAGGGTCTTCTCCTCCTGTGCTGCCCCTCCACCCTCCAAAGCATGATGTCCCTCTCCAAGAACTGGTCCCTTCTTACATGTCCAAAGTATGTCAAAGGAAGACTCAGAATCTTTGCTGCCAATGAGCAGCTGGTTTAACCTTCTCCAAGATGTACCTGTTTGTTTTCTTAGCAGTCCATGGTACATTCAATATTTTCTCCAGCACCACAGGCTCAAAGGCATCAATTCTTCTATTATCCCTAGTCATTGTCCAACTATCTGATGCATAACAAGTGATTGAAAAGACCATGGCCTGTATCAGATGCACATTAGTCTCCAGAGAGACAACATTGCTCTTCTGTACTTTAGGAAGGTCCTTAATAGCAGACTTTCCCATCACAATATGTCTTTTCATTTCCTGGCTGCTGGTGCCAAGAGTGTTGACTGTGGAGCCAAGCAAACCAATGCTGTGAACAATCTCAATCTCTTCACCATCCATCCTGATGCTGCCAATTGGTCCAGTGGTGAGACTCTTTTTCTTCTTGACATTGAATCTCAATCCATA
>NW_006399828.1:11630275-11633406 GCF_000299155.1 Elephantulus edwardii
TGTGTGTGTGTGTGTGTGTGTGTGTATCTTTTTATTATATTTTGATGGGAAAGCCTTTACATTGTTTACTTTCAAAAAAGTTACATTTTCTTAAAAGTAGATTTGATTTATGGCAACAAAATTAAAAATCTCAAAAGTAATAAAAGGTTTGGAAATAATAATATGTAAATAATATATAACAAGGAATAATTTAATTTGAAGAAGAGAAAGACATAATTCTTCATCATTATTTGTAGTTTATTATGTTAGTTTATTTTTCTGACTTTCTAATCAGTATTCTTCAGAATTTATATGTAAACTGACTTCTTTCAGCTGAACAGATTTAGAATTATGGTTGTTTGATACAGTGGTGAACCTCAATCAAAGATATGACCACATACTAATAAGTTTTAATTTATTGTGCTACATTTAAATGAACCACAAATGAACATAAAGCTGATTATATATACGTAAATGAAGGACTCAAGAAATAAAGATGTTTAATAGCAAGGAAATTATTTCTTTATAATCAATGTGAGTGTTTTCAATAATAGAGTTTATTGCTACAATTTGTTAGGAACACAAAACCCTGCTTAAATATAATCCAGAGAAAACATGATTTTTAATAGCACAACATGTGAAATTATGTCATAGTATATACTAATGGTGACTTTGCAAGCATTTGTTGGTATTGCAAAGCAATACCAATTTTAATTCACAGAGACCCTATAAGGCAGAGTAGAAATTCCCTGCATGTTTTATCATAAGCTGAACTATTTATGGGAGTAGATCAATAGGTAATCTTTCCAAAAAAGCATCTGGTGAGTTGGAATTATAGACCTTTTAAGAAGTCCTTTCTGTGCTATCAGAATTCCTTCTACAAATATCCAAAATCTCATACTCTTTCAGCATAAATAAATATTGGATTTCATTTGTCTTATATTCCACATATTCTGGTCATGTTGTCAGGAGAGACCTGTTCTTGGAAATAGATATCATGCTGGAAAGGTGGAAGGTCAGAGAAAAAGAAGAAGACATTCAGTAAGATTGATTGACACAGAGATAATGGGCTTGAGCCCATTAAGAACATTAAAAACAATGGCCTGAATCATGCTAAAGATGTGAGGGATAGTGCAAGATAGAGCAAGGTTGAGATCCATTGTTCATAGTCCACTCAAGGATATATCAAGTTCAATAATTTTTATATACAAAATATGTTCTACTTTATGTATAATTTAGTTATAATTGAGTTTAGTTATATTCATGTTTGGGAAAAATTCTAAAAATTTCTTAATCATCCCTGGTAAACCCATGACACATTATTAGTAAGGAATTATCCTTTGAACTGTTTTATCCTAGAACTATGCTCCAAATTATAATTGCTTTGATCCAAACTGTCCTTTATTTGCAGCTACACAGTAATTATCATTAAGAGGTTATATAGTTGATATCATGAAAGTTTAAATCCAAGTTTGCAGAAAAGTCTATTTAAAAAAAAACCAAACCCAAACAAACAGCTCAAAAAGTAAGATGTTCTTTTTGGAAGAAGCTAATTAAGGTTAAACATTTTGCCCCTCATCAGATTTATCTTATTAAGCAATTTTAAAATAGTATTTTAGAAAATGAAAGTTGTCAAGATGATCAAATTTGAACTCCTGGAAAGTTTTCCAAACATATTTTACCAAAGGACTTGTGAAATAAATATTCCCTGTAACTATTAGGATAAGTAACTCATCCAGTTTGGAGTTAACTGACTCAGAGAGAAATGTACAGAGAGAATGAAAGAAACTTTCTCTAAACTTAAGACTCTTTCATTCATTTTCGTTTCATTATAGGTGGGACTGGAGATAACCCTGCTATTGTATATCTCCTTCTGGAGCTCTGGAGGCTTGAGTGGTAAGGAGGTGTACCATCAACCCAAAGTCACATAGGTTTCAGTGTACCAGCTTCTCCACTAGAGAAAGAAGGAGAATCTCCTCCCATGCAATTTACTGCCTCTGAAACACTGCTGGAGAATCAGTTATGAGTTAGTTCTTGTTCAAGTTCTTCAACAGCAACCACACAATATGAAGGGGGCTCTGTTGGAATAGTGGTAATGTATAAGGTTGCTAACCTCAAGTGAAGCAGTTCAAATTCACCAGCTATTCCTAAGGAGAAAGATGGGTATCCTCTTCCTCTAAAGATGTAAAGATACACTTTAAACATATAACTCAAAACCCCATTCAATTAGTATGAAAACCAGTAAGTTGTTTAAATTCCTGTTTTCATACATTTTATTATTTAAATAATTTGATGTTATTATAAGCAGCATATTACTCACAACCTTTTCTATTACTTTTTCTTTTTCTTTTTCCTCATTGACATTTTCAATTAATAGATTTTTAGATTTGTATTTAAGTGAAGACTTACAAACCATATTTTTTTATTTTCATATAGTCATTTGTAGGTATTTTGTTTTATAGCATTAATTATCATTGGTTAAAGCAATTAATTAATTACTATGGCTAATCGACCTCATTATATATTGGCTTCCTGTCAGTTGACTTATTTCTTCCAGGAGGCACATGAATTATGTTGTACCAGTTCTTTCACAGGAATTATATTGCTTGACCTTATCATATATTCATAGGATAAACATTTTAACAATTTAGTCCATTTATGAAACAAAATATATTAAAAAAAACAAAGCAAACTCTAAAAGCTTTTCAAATTTCTTTTTTTTCAAGAATCACATGCTAGACATTTTTTCCAAGGAAATTTTAAGTGGACTGAAATTTTAATATGATAAGAAATGTTAGTTGTTGTTGTTATGTGCTGTTAAGTCACCTGAGACTCATAGTGATCCTATGCACAACAGTTCTAAACTCTGCCCTATCCTGTGCCAATCTCACCATCTCCGACACACCTTTCCCCCTTACCGCAGTCACTTAATCAATCCATTTCACCTAGGGTCTTCCTTTCCTGCACTGTACCTCCACCTTCCCAAGCATGATGTCCCTCTTCAAGGACGGGTCTCTCCTTGCAACATGTTGAAAATATGTCAGACAAAGCTTCGGAATCCTTGTCTCCAAGGAGCAGCCCAGCTTCACCCTCTCCAGGACAAACCTGTTCATTTTCTTAGCAGTCCATGGTATATTCAATACTCTTCTCCA
>NW_006399828.1:11634020-11650520 GCF_000299155.1 Elephantulus edwardii
TCCTGATAGCCAACTTTCCCAATGTAATTTGCCTCTTGATTTCTTGGATGCAGGTGCCAAGAGTGTTGACTATGGAGCCAAGCAAACTAAAGCTGTTAACAATTTCAATCTCTTCACTATCTATCATGATGCAGCCAATTGGCTCAGTGGTGAGAATCTTTGTTTTCTTGCACTCTAAGAAAGAGAATAATTATCCATATTGATGTTATTTTTATTGTACCCTGCAAATTCTAAGAACTTAATATAAAAAATTTCCAATTATAGGGAACATAAATAAATTATTAAAATATTCTTCTCATTATGAAAGCAATTTTATGTAATGTTGTTATTATGTGCTGTTGAGTCAGAATGAAGTAAAAGTTCATTCTAGAGCAGGTGTTTAGACGATGTAATTGCACAAAAGGAAAGTGTTCATCTTCTTTTTTAGCTGCTGATGGATTTGAACACTCTGACTTTCAGCTGACAACACAATTCCTTTTACAATAGGCTAGCAGAGCTCCCTATTTTATGCAATAGATCATCAGTAAATTCATGTTTAATAAAACTCTGAAACCTTGTATAATAGCTCTTATGAGTCAGTTTTTAACTCTGGGGGAAATTAAATCATACAATGAAATATAATTATTATAATCAAAGATTCCAATTTGGAAGCCTCTACTGAATACTTAAAGTAGTCAAGATATTGTCTTCTATCTTGAAAACCTTGAACCATTTAAATGCCAAACTTTGTCTTTTTCTATGAGAGTAATGTATAAAATAATAATAAAAAAAGAGTCTTCAGTATTTTGGAGAGTTATTCTGAATTTCTTATCATATCGTGTCATATTCACAAGCATGAGTTACAGTGATAAAGGAGATCATAGAGCTTATTCTAGTCTTTAATCACTAAATGTTAATGTATCTGTGATTGTAAATAATAGTACCATAGAAATTAAAATCTGAGGAAGTTGGAACCTGCAGAAATGTGTCAGAAAAAGAAAATTCAACATCTTTAACTAAAATAAGTAATGATTTTAAAAAAAGAAATAAAACACATAAAGATTGACATATGAAGTACTGGTGAAATGAAATGGATTAACATGGGACATTTTGAATCTGTCAATCCTATGATCTACTATGCTGGACATGAAAATGTGAGGAAAAAATGAAGTTGCTTTCATAGTTAAAAATGTCATTTCTAGATCCATCATGAAATATAACATTTTGAGTGACAGGCAATATCCATATGCATAAAAAGAAGTAGATTGAATGCTACTCTATTCAAATACATGTACCAACAACCAGAGCCAAATAAAAGGAAGTAGAAGATTTTACCAAGTTTTGCAGTCAGAAATAGATCAAACATGTAATCAAGATGTATTAAAATTATGGGTAACTGGAATGCAAAAGTTGGAAGGGGAAAAAAGGATCAGTATTCAGAAAATATGGAATCAGGGACAGATATAAGACTAGAGAAAGAATGATGGAATTCTGTACAATCAATTATTTATTCATTGCAAATATCTTCTACAAGAAACATAAACATAGGTGTCACCTGATGGCATGCACAGGAATCATTATCAATTACACGTGTGAAAAAAATCACCAGAGAAGCTTGATATCAACTGTGAAAACTAGGCAATGTGCTGATTGTGGAACAGACTATCAACTACTCATATGCAAATTCAAACTAAAGCAGGTTAAATCATATAGTAGACAGAAAGCAAAATTTGAACTTGAGTTTATCCTACCTGCATTTCAAAGCTTTCTCAGGAACAGTTTGAGGCCTTGAACATTAATGACCAAAGACAAGATGAACTGTGGAAGGATATGAAGAATATAATCCAGGAAGAATGCCAAAGGTCATTAAGAAGACAGAGGAGGAAGAAGAGACCAAGATGGATGTCAGAAGATACTATGAATGTTGAAATAGTACACAGAGAAGCCAAAGCAAAGGGAAGAAATCAAGAAGCGAAAGAAAAAGTAAAGTGTTATAATGAAATGTGAAAGGAGCTGTAGTCACAAAATTAAAAGTGTCAATCTTGTTTGGCATTTCTTAAGCTGAAGGAACTGAAGAACAAATTCAAGCCTTGGGTTGCAATAATTAAGGATGCTTTGGGCAGAATATTAAATGATACATGAATCATTAAAAAAAGATGGAAAGAGTATACAGAGGCAATGTACCAAAAATAATTAGCTGACACTGAAGGATTTAATGAAACAACATATAAGAAGAGCCTATGTGATGAAGGAGAAGTTCAAGCTTCTCTGAAAGAAAAGGAAACAAACAAACACAAAAACAAACAAGGCCCCAGTTATTGAAAGCATACCAATTGACAAATTCCAGTATTTAGACTCTGTCCTGACCGTGCTCACCAAGTTGTGCCAAGAAATCTGCAGGACAATTCCATGGTGAGCTGACGGGATAAGATTCATATTTGTTCCCATTTCAAACGAAAAGATGACTTGACAGAGTCTGGAAACTACAGAACAATATTGGTAAAGCACATGCAAATAAGATCCTGCTAAAAATTATCCAAATAAGACTGGAACAGCAAATCAACAGAGAACTGCCACGTGTGCAGGTGGATTTAGAAGAGACTGTGGTACTGGAGACATAATAGCAAGCATTAGATGGAGCTTGGCTGAAAACAGAGTACCAGAGGAACGTCTATCTGTGTTTAATTGACTATGCAAAGACATTTGACTTTGTGGATCACAATAAACTGTGGCTGACTCTAAGAATAATTAGAATAACAGAACACTTGATTGTGCTTATGTATAACTTATACTTGGACCAGGAAGCAGTCATCAGAATAGAACAAGGAAACACTACATCATTCAAAATCTGGAAAGGTGTACACCAGAAATGCATCCTATCTCCATACCTTTTCAATCTATATGCAGAACAGATTATCTGGGAGTCTGGGCTCTATGAGAACGAATGTATCCTCAGGATTGGAAAAAGACTCATCAACAGTCTGCGTTATGCAGATAGCACAGCCTTGCTCCTTGGTGAGGACCTGAGGCATTTGCTGCAGAAGGTCAAAGACTGCAGCTTTCAGTATGAATTGAAGCTCAATATTAAGAAAATAAATATTCTAACCATTGTGATGGTGAAAATATGGAGATAGTTAACAGCTTTAGTTTGCTTGCCTCTGCAATCAACATTCTTGGTACCAGCAGCCAGAAAAACAAAAGACAAATTACACTAGTAAAATCTGCTGTCAGAGACCTCTTCAGAGCACTGAAGAGTAATGATGTCAGTCTGGAGACTAGGGTGCACCTAACCTAGCTCATGCTCTTTGCTATTACTTGCTGTGCATCAGAAAGCAGGGCAAGAACTTGACTGATAGAAGTAGAATTGAAGCCTTTGAGTAGTGGTGTTGGTGAAGAGTATTTAATATACTATGGACTTCTTGGACAACAAACAGTTTCGTCCCAGAGAGAGTGAAACCAGGCTACCCCTGTAGGCTAGGATTTTGAAGCTCTGTCTGATATAACTGGGCATGTTGCAAGGAGGGTGGAGGCAGCCAAGAGAGAAAGATTCTGGACGAGATGGATTGGCTCAGTTACTGGGTTAGTGGAGGTGGAGTGTCAGAGACAATGAGGTTGGCTTAGAATAGAGCAGGATTCAGAAGGTTGTTATGAGTTGCAAGTCACTTGAAGGCACTTAACAAAAATAACAAGACTAAATCTTCCGAAACCTGGAAACCTGGAAAAGCTTGGCTATCCTCGTTGAGTTCATCTCTCACCTGCTTCACTGAAATTGTAATACATGCTATTATTAAATTTCTGTATAAGCATATTAACATTATAGGTAATTGTATGTATAATAAATATGTTCTTTGTTACAGAATAATCTATGAAATAGAAAATTAAATTTTGTATTTATATAATATTTCTCCAGTGTTGTCAAGATTTTATTATTTAATATGGCTTTCCTAGCTATTGACTTTACCTCTTCTGCCTTGTGGATGGGTGAGAATATGCAAATAGAGTTTGGTAGTTTATGCATGATGGGATTTACTAGTCTGCCATTAAATTGAACAGTTTTGCTAGGAGAATTTGAGAATCTCATTGCTGGTGAAGAAGACACAGAGAATGTGACATTTCCTTCAGGACCGTAGATTCTTGCACTTACCAGAATTATTGGAGAGCAGCAGCAGCAGCAGCCGAGAATCAGAGACCTGACATGACATAAGCTGACCTTGGAACTGATAATCTATGGAACTAGAACCCAGAACCAGGAGCCTTTGCTCAAGCTTTCTGGAGAATTTGTGGAAATGAACCATAACTGCCAAGACAATGGATTCTAAAATGTCAGAGATTTTGAGGAAGATTTAAGATACAGCAAGATTGACATCTGCTGTTTACAGAATCATCATGAGCCGTAATTGACGTGAACACACTCAACAACAACAGCTACCAAGAGAATTATAAGTGGCTAATTCATCAAAACATACCTACAGATTAATAACACTGACTTAAAGTTCTGAGGCTTGAGGCTGAAGGTCTTGCAAGCATGCTTCAGAAGCTGTTTGGGAAACTGGTTCTTGTATCGAGTTTGAACTTTAACCTATTAACTTCTCTAATAAACTCCATGATGGTGAGTGTGGTTTTGTGTGGTCTATGAGCTACTGCAATGAATTTGAGACCCAGCACAGCAGTAAAATTGGTGTTAGAATTAATAGAAAGAGGTACAGGAGTAAGGGAGTCATGTCTGACCTCATGGCTTGAAAAAAAACAAACAATTGATTTTGTGCAGTGAATGATAAGCTAGTTTTCTTTTTTAAATGTGGTAGACATAAGATATGACTGTCCTCATGCTGCCTTTGGAAATTTTACACCCAATGATTTCCAAAGTGAGTTATATCCTTATTGCTTACTAAGACTATCCAGCAAGGTTAATATTAGAATGAATAATATTATAATAATAATGCAGACAAAAAAATGCATGCTTTTTAAATTTTGAAGTTCAATAAAGAAGGGATATGTCTGCATGATGGTAAAAATAATAAAACCTAATAGTTCATAATATTAATATAACAGAAAGGAAGGTTTGGGAGTCTTTGATATGTTCTAAGAGTATACTTTATAGCTTTAGTTTTATTGTAATTCTTAGTAATGATCGCTTTTATAATTTTTGTCAACTAAGCTTATAAAATATAGTTCATAGTGGCAAGAAGTTGTACTGCAGTAATTACACTCACCACATGGTAAGACTTTAGTGGTAAAACTTGAGAGTATAAATTGTGTCTGTGATCTATTGAATTTGTTAACATGAATAGAAAAGCTTGAACTTATAACTTGAGCTAAACAGATTGTAAACTGGTTCAGTTTTAGGTGTATCTTACCTTAAGGTACATGTGTTTAAAAAAAAAGTCTGGCACATTTATCATAGACATTTACTTAGGAGTTAGAGATTTGCAGGAAATCTAGAGTAATATAGTACAATTGCAGACCACCTGCTGTCGTATGACAATGAGGTGAATGAGCAAATAAGTTAAAAAAAAAACCATGAGCAAAACAACAATGTGTGAGTCAGAAAGTGGCCACCTCATTTCCGCCCTAGCTTTTGGGTGGCCTAGAAATCAGGCTTTGTGCTGCCAACTCAAAGGCATGTGATTGGAATTCAGTGGCTGCTCCATAGAAGAAAGTTGTGAAAGCTTATCTCATGCAATGAACTGCCTTTGAAAAACTCTAGAGCATCAGCTATGAAATGGTTCTGACTTAAGGGCACAAAAAATTAACAACATATCTTACACACTGCTTTCTTTGTAGTTCACATTATTCAGAAGATTACCGGGGATATAAATCATTAAAATATTCAGCCAAGGAAAATTGACTACTGGAACATTACCAAAATAGTAGAAAAGCTAAATGATGACAAACTCATTAGAGAGACAATGATAAGTCATTCCTTTAGTCTTGGAAATAGAAAACTCCCTTGTCTCAAAAGTTGAAATCATCCTTTGACTCCTATGATGTTGGACAAAAACAATTAATTCCATATGCCAAGAATAACTTATGTTTTTGTCTTGTTTCTATTTACAAGGAGAAATAAAATAAAAGCAAGAAATAATAGTGTATTAAATATTCCAATGTCCTTCACTCTTTATATTGCAAATTTCTAATGACATTATTAAAATAATTTTATTACCATCAAATATTTGTATAGGTAGTAATTTTATAGTTATTTTCAGATCCTAAGTAAATATTCTACTGAGTGTACAAAATTGTATTACTGGATATTATTATATCAGACTAATAATGATAAACATTAAGCAAATAATTATGTTTTATTTTTCTAACTTAGGTTAACTTTTTTTAATCCCTTATATTATTGCTCATTATAATAACATCTAAAGTTAGGATCACATATAGAATTCTATTAGTGTTTTAATATTGGAAATGAAGCATACTTGAATCAAAGCAATTAAAAAAATCCACAAACTCTTTCCTTTTTTTCCTCATTTCCCACAGAATCCAATTTAATCCTATTCAACAGATTGGCAGGAAGCATTAAGCAGGCACATTCTTAACAATATTCAGCCTAAACCGTGCTTTTTTTTACTGTGATAATTACAACTTGGTATATCAGTAGAACAGCTAGCTTGAGGCTTGAACAAATAAATGAATTCATTCTGCTGTCTTAGTAATAACATTGTTATTTGAATCCCCTTGTTGCACTAGTTTTACTTATCATAAACAATGCTATTTGCTTGGTAATATTTTTTATCTCCAAAATTAAGTTCTCTTTTTCCAAAAATATTATTTTAAAAAAATTACAACTCTTAAGAAATACTCAAAGATGGAAGTAAAAAAAAATACAAATGGATTATCTTCTATCATTCTCTTTAAAGAGATTTAAACTTACTTTTACCAAATACGAAATCACCCTTCTTTTCAAACTATGTTGAAGTGAGTCAGTAGTAGAATATCTAGGAAGTCTGTATTCTGAGCAAATCATTCATGAAATGGGACTATATATAAAAGAAGGTAGTATCAGGATTAGAGGAAGACTCATCAACCAGCTGCATTATGTAGTGAACACAACTTTGCTTGAAGAAAGTGAAGAGGATTTGAAATACTAACTGCAGAATGTAAAAAAATACAGCCTTTTTTTAAATCTTTTTTATTAATGATTTTTTAATATAACATACTTTTTTACAGCATATTCTTTCAATTAAATTTCCCCCCATTCATTCATTGTTGCACATTTTCCTCCTTGCCCATCCCTCACCTCTAGTTCATTTTTCTTTTTAAAAAGAGAAAAAAAAAACCAAAACAAAAAAAAACCCTTTCATTGTTATACAATCTCCTCCCTCCTCCCCATCAAGCACACACACTTTACTATGCATTTCTTTTTCTGTAATCTTGTCATGAAAATAATACCTAATCTTATATTCCTTTTAAACTGTTCCCTTCCTTTTTTTGTGGGTTTTAGAAGCCATTGAGTCACCTGTGAATCATAGTGATCCTACCAAAATTAACCCTAAAGCCTATTCTTTGTGAGCCAGTCTCATCACTTCTAAAGATCTAATCCTGTTCCTTCAGTTACTGAGTCAATCCACCTCATATTGGGTTTTCATATCCTGTACAGTCTTTCTACTCTTCCAAGCATTATGTCTTTCTCCAAGGGCTGGCCCATACTAGCCACACACCCAACATATGTCAGACAGAGATTCAAAATCCTAGCCTCCAGAGAAGATGGACCTGTTTGTTTCCCTGGCAGTCCATGGTATGTTCAACACACTTTCCAACACCACAATTCAAAAGCATCAATCCTTCTTCTATCATCCTTAGTTACTGTCCAGCTCTCTTTTGCATAGCAAGTAATTGAGAAGACCATAGCCTGGATCAGGAAGGCCATAGTCTCCAGACTGACATTGTTGCTCTTCAGTACTCTAAAGAGGTCCTTGACAGCAGACTTTCCTAATGCAATTCATCTTTTGATTTCTTGATTGCTGGTACCAAGAGTGTTGATTCTGGAAATAAGCAAGCTGAAGTTATTAACAACCTTAAGTTTAATCTCTTCTCCATATATCATGATGTGGCCCATTGGTCCAGTTAAGACAATCTTTGTTTTCTTGATGTTAAGCTTCAATCTATATTGAAGATCACAGTCCTTGAACTTCTGAAGCAAACACTTCATTTAGTCCTCAGTTTCAGCAACCATGGTTGTGTCATCTGCATAATACAGGCTATTTATTGATAAGACTTCTTCCAATCCAATCCTGATGCCACCTTCCTCCTCATAAAGTCTAGCCTCCCAAATGATATGTTCTGCATATAGATTAAAAACGTATGGAGATATGATGCATCCCTGAGGTACAACTTTCTTGATCTTGAAACATGCATTGTTTCCTTCCAGTATTCTGACTACTGCTTCCTGGTCCAAGTATAGGTTTTACATTAGAACGATTAGGTATTCTGGAATCCTCATTCTTCTGAAGATTAGCCACAATTTGTTGTGATCCACACTGTCAAATGCTTTTGTATATTTAATGAAACATAAATAGATATTCCTCTAGTATTCTGGGCTTTCAGCCAAGATACAACTGACATTGGCTATGATATCCCTAGTCCCATGGTTTATATCCAAAACACTTTATTGCACATTTGGGAGAGATGAGTTGGGGAAAGTCTGCTCTCAGTGACCTCTCCAAAGTAAGAAGAGCAATGATGTCAGTCTGGAGACTAAAGAACACCTGATGCAGGCCACAGTTTTTGCAATTACTTGCTATTTATTGGAAAGCTGGACAATGACTAGGCATGATAGAAAAAGGATTGATGTCTTTGAGCTGTGGTGCTGGAGAAGAATGCTGAATATACCATGGACTGCTAGGATAACAAACAAGTTTGTCCTGAGAGGGTGAAGACAGGCTGCTCCTTGGAGGCAAGGATTATGAAGCTTTATCTGACATACTTTGGACATATTTGGGACCAGTACTTGCAGACGGACATCATGCTTGGGTGTGTGGAAGGACAACACAAGAAAGGAAGATCCTAGATGAGATGGATTGATTCAGTAACTGGGGTAATGGGAGTAGGTATATTAGAGACAATAAGTTTGACGCAGGATAGAGCAGTATTTAAGGCTATTGTATATAGGGTCACTATGAGCTGCAGACTACTCAATGACATGTAGCATAACAATAGTATATCTATTGGTTTGAATGGGAGCTCTGGTTTCTTTACGATATGTGGCCAATAGTAGAATAGCTGGGTCAAAAGGTATTTATACTTCCAACTTTTTTATACAAATTCAAGCCACTTTCCTTAGTGATTGTACCATTTTACACTCCCAACAAGAGTGAGTAAGTGTTCAAATTTCTCCACAATCTCATCAGCATTTGTTGTTTGCTGCTCTATTTAACTTTGCTATTGTTACTGGGGTAAGATGATATCTCATAGTCGTTTTGATTTACATCTCTCTTAGAGCTAGAGATTTTGAACTTTTCTTCATGTATATGTTCGCCACCGGAACGTCTTCCTTGGTAAAGTGTCTGTTCATATTCTGTGTCCATTAACTGACAGCATTTTTTACTTTTATCTTATTGAGATGTTCAAATAATCGATAAATTTTAGATATGAGTCCCTTATTAGACATATCATTACCAAGATTTTATTTTCCCTGTCTATTGCTTTCCCTTTTATCCTGTTTGGAAAATTTTCTGATGTGCAAAGGGATGTGATATTTAGAAGGTCACATTCATTTATTGTAATCTCTCCTGGTGGTAGTTTTTCCAGGATGTTTGGAAGACTGTTCATATCTTGAATTAGGGCTTCTAGAATTCTTCAATTTTTTCTCTGATGAAGTTTATAGTTCTTGGTTTTATTCCTACATCCTTGATCCACTTTAAGTTGGTTTTTCGTATGGTATGAAGTATGAGTCTTGCTCTGGTTTTCTACAGATAGTTTTTCAATTTTGCCAAAATAATTTGTTAAAAAGGCTTTCATCTCCCCACTTAAATTATTTCATCTTCTTATAAAAAATCGGTTGACCATAGGTAGATGAGCTGATTTCTGGGTTCTCAATGCCATTTAATTGATCTTTTTATCTGTCACTGTGAAAGTACCACAGTGTCTTGATCATGACGGCTGTTTAGCAGGATCTGAGATTACAGAGTGAGATGCTTCCTACCTTCTTTGTCTTTTTGATGAGTGCTTTGCTTATTAGGGATCTCTTTCCATTCCAGAAGAAATTGGAAATTGCCTTTTCTATCTCATTGAAGAAGGGAATTTGTATCGGTTTTTGTATTGGAATTGCATTTAATTTGTAGATTGCCTTTAGCAGAATTGTCATTTTCTCAATATTGTGTCCTCCTATCCATGAGCATGGTAAACTTTTCCATTTCTCCAGGTATTTTTTGTTTCTTATAGTAAGGTTTTGTAGGGGTTTTTGTATAGGTCTTTTGTGTTTCTGGTTAGATTTTCTTCCAAGGGTTTAATTTTGTGGTTAGCTATTTTGATGGGTATTGTTTTTCTTAGCTTCATTTCTATATTTTCTTTGTAAGTGTAGAGAAATCCAGTAGATTTCTGTATGCTGATCTTGTATCCTGCCCCTTTGCTGAATTGGCCAACTATAACCAGTAATTTTCTCACTGAGTCTTAAGAGTTTTCTAAATATACTATCATATCATCTGCATATAGAAATAATCTTATCTCCTCTTTGCCAATTTTGATACATCTTATTTCCTTCTCCTGTCTTACTGCTATCACTAAGACTTCCAACACAATATTAAATCAGAGAGGTGATAGTGGGCATCCTTGCCTAGTTCCTGCTCTCAAAGGGAATGCCTTTAATCTCTCTCCATAAAGAATGATATTGGCTCTTGGTTTTGCATATATACTTTTCTACTATATTGGGGAAATTCCCCTCTATTTCTATTTTATTGAGTGGTTTACTCAGGAAAGGATGTTGAATTTTGTCAAAACCTTTTTTTCTTTTTTTTTTTTTCATCAATTAATAGAATCCTGTGGTTCTTCTTTTTGCTTTGTGGGATTCATAACAGGTGTGACATACCAGGGACTGCCAAGAAAACAAGTAGGTCTGTCTTGGAGAAGGTGAAACCAAGTCTCTCCTTGGAGGCTAGGATTTTGAAACTCTGCTGCACATGGCCAAGACAGAGTGGTCCTTGTAGAAGAACATCATGATCATAAAGATGGAGAGAAAGACACTGGATGAGATGGATTGATACAGGAACTGGGACAATTGGAGTTGTTGTGTAAGAATTAGTGAGACTCAGGATGGGGAAGTATTTAGAGATGCTGTACACAGGGTTGCTATGGGTCACAGGCAACTTGATGACACATAACAACAACAACAACATATTATATTAGTTCTTTAGTAGTCTTTGTGTGTTCTTTTGTTTTGTTGTTTTTTGGGGGTTTTTTTACTTAAGCCTTTTATTTAGAGTCAACAAGATCTCATGGAGGGCCTTTGTTTAAAATCCCATTGTTCCTGTATTTTGGAGGAACATTCTTCTAAGTGGTACAGCACTCTTCTGTCAATTTGCTGTACTGAAGTAACCTGGGGTTATTGTGATATTTACCCTTTCATCCTTACATTGTCAAATGGCATAACAGTTACTCTTGGTGGACAGTGTTTGGTGAATTTCTTAGTTTAAGAAAGGTTTGAAAGCAGAAGTGGCAACCACTTGGTAAACAACATGCCTCTGGAACCTCTGTGAATTTTGAGAAATGACCATAGTTATTGAAAGATGTCAGGTCTTTTGTTCATAGGGTCACTAGGAATCATGCTTTATTTGACAGCAGTCAACAACAACAACAAACACATACAAGATGGTTCAATATTAGAAAAACAATCAGTGTAATTCATCACACAGTGTTAATGTGTTGTTAATGTGATGAATTATATTGATTGTTTTTCTTATGTTGAACCATCCCTGTATACATGTTATGAATCGCACATGGTCATGGTGAGCTATTTATTTTTTTTAATTTATGTATTGTTGGGTTATATTGGCCAGGATTTTATTGAAGATTTTTGCATCTATGTCCATGAGAGATATTGGACTTTAGTTTTCCATTTTGGTAGTGTCTTTACCTGATTTTGGTATTAAGGATATGTTGCTTTATAGAAGGAGACTGGGAAAATTCCATCTTTTTCTATTTTCTGAAATATTTCATGTACAATTGGTGACAATTCTTTTCAGAATGTTTGATAAAATTCACTAGTAAAACCATCTGGTCCAGGGCTTTTTTGTTGTTGGAAGTTATTTTGTAATGGGTTTGTTCAGTCGTTCTATTTCTGTCTGTTTCAGTTTAGGTAGGTTGTGAGTTTCTAAGTATTTTTCCATTTCCTCTAGGTTTTCATATTTTTTAAGTGTAGTTTTCCATAATTAATTAACAACTCCATTGTTAATCTTTTTATTTTAATGGTTCTGTTGTGTTATTACTCCTTTTATCTCTTATTCAGATTATTTGTGTCTTTCCTTTCCTTTGTTAGTTTTGCTAATGGTTTGTCAAATATACTGATCTTTTCAAAGAACCAGCTCCGGGTCTTGATGATGGTTTCACTTGTTTTTCTTTTTCTATTTCATCCCTAATTTTTGTAATTTCAGTTTTTTAGAGAGTGTTGCAGTTTCTTGTTGTTCTTTTTCAGCTTGTTGGAGATGGGGAGTTACAGAATCAATTATAATTTTTTCTTCCCTTTTCATGTATTTGCTTATTGCTATAAAGTCACCTCTAATTACTGCTTTGGCTGTTTCCCAGGTTATGTTTTCACTGTCAATTTTTTTAAGAAATGTCTTATTTCATTTTATATTTCTTCTAGTACCCACTCATGTTCAAGAAAGGTGTTGTTTCAAATGTATGCTTTCCCCCCCCCTCATTTATCCTTTTGTTATTAATTTCTAATTTTGCAGTATTATGGTCTGAGAAGATGCCTTGCATTATTTCTATGTTCTTTAGTTTATTGATGCTTGCCTTGTAACCTAAAATGGGGTCTATTCTGGAGAATGTTCCAAACAAATTGAAGAAAAAAGTATCCTGCATTTTGGGGGGCTACATTAGCCTGTATATATCTACAAGTGAGTTTAATTCTCAGCATCTTTGTTGAGTTTCTCTCTGGTGGTTCTAGCTTTACTTTTTTTTTCAATTTAGGTTGTTTATTTTTCATTTCAATGGACATCTACAGAGATTTTGGGATTCCATTCATTCATTGTTGCACCCTTCTCCCCACACAAACCCCTCTAGCTTTTCTACTTAAGAGTGGTGTATTGAAATCTCCTACTACTATTGTTGTGTTGTCTATTTCCTTTTTAGTTCCATTAAGGTTTGCTTTGTATATTTTGCATCTCTATCATTCAGTACATAGATATTTGTTATGGTTTTGTATTCTTGTTCTGTTGATTTTTTTGATATCAGATAGTGACCTTCCTTGGCCTTTGTGATGGTTTTTGCATTGAAATATATTTTTCATAGGTTAATATCATTATTCCTGCTTTTTTCTGGTCGACATTATTTAGGGGTTTCCCCCCTCTCTATTATTTTTAGTCTTTTTATATCTTCACTTTTCAAGAGTGTCTCTTGTAGACAGCATTTTTATATTTTTTGGGTTTTTTTATACAGTATGCTACTCATTTCCTCTTCACTGGTGCACTTAAATAATTCACATTGAGGGTAATTATTGAGAGGCTAGGTTTCATTGTTAAGACTTTGCTGAATACTTTGTGATTTTGTTACTGGTTACGTTTTCCTGAGGCATCTGTGTAAGAAAGACTTCTCTCAGTATTTCTTGCAATGCTGGTCTTGTTTTTGCAAACTCCCTTAAGTTCTGATTTTCTTAGAATATCTGGATCTCTCTATCACATTTGATGTTCAGTTTTTCTAAGTACAGTATTCTTGGTTGACAATCGTATTTAAGTGTTTTATATATGTCACTCTACTATCTTCTTGCTCACATATTTTCTGCTGAGAAATCAACACTTAATATTATTTGTTCTCCCTTATAAGTTACTCTTCATTTTCCCCTAGCTGCTTTCAAAATTCTCTCCTTATTTTAGTTCTACCAAATTTTACTATGATAGGCCTTGGTGTTTTTCTTTTGGGGTCTATTTAAATGGATTTGTTCAGGATCTTGATATATTCTCTCATTCTTCATTGTGCCTGGAAACTTTTCTTCTAGTAAATCTTTCACTACTATTTCTGTCCCTTTACTTACTTCTTCCTCTTCTGGAATTCTGATTATGTGCATGTTATTCCTTTTGATAGTGTTATTCTTAGGCTTTCTTCTTTTTCCTCTTTGATTCTGCTTTTTGTTTTAGCTAATCAGCGGTGAGAATTCTATCTTTTATTTTGCTGGTTCTGTGTTACATCTCTTCACATATGTGCATATTTCTAACCAACATCTTCATAGCACCTGAAACATTAGTCCTCATTTTTTAGATTGTGGATTTGTGGGGTTTTACCTCCCTTCTTTTTCTAGAGCCTCTAATACCTCATTTGTTTTATCTGCATTGTCTTGGGGTTTTGTTTTGTTTTATTTTTTAAGTTTCTCTTGGTTTTTTTGCTTGCAGAGTCCTGTATTTTTCAAGTTTGTCTTTCATTCAATCATTGTTCTTGTGAATTCTATGTTGGAAATTTAGATTAATTTCTGGCTTTAGGAATTCCATTGATACTGTGTTATGATAACTTTTTGGGAGTGACATCTTGTTTAATTGTTGTAGGTTGTGAGTAGTCAGGTTCTTCTGTGTCACTGTTGTGATAGAATTTTTCATGCATGAGGCTTTAGCAGAGCTTTGTTTTGGTCTGGTAACCTTGGCACAGAAGCTCAATGTTCCAGATGAGTGAGGAGCAGCTTCCCTGCCTGATTTTTTTTCCTCACACTTTGGCTTAAGGGAAGACTTGCTTCATTTGGGGAGTGATATGGCCTATGAATTAACAGCCTAGGCAACTGTTGCCAGGCATCTGTTGTAGATAGGTGTGTGCAAAAGTTCTACAACTCAAAGGAACTCAAGATCTGGGAAAAGGAAAGAAATGCCTTCACCTGTGATATAGGCGGTCCTGGTACAGTTCTGAGGGGCAGCAGCAGGTTATCCACCAGGCAATGGTACAGGGCATCCTTGTAGCAGGGCCATAGTCTAATGCTTCAGGCAGGAGAGTGGCCCAGGCCACACTATTAATTTTTTTAGATACTACCTACTAAGAACAGAGCAAGAAAACTCTGAATGGTTCAAAATCGGGAAGGTTTTACACCAGTGATGTATCCTGTCTCCATACCTTTATAATCTTTTTGAAGAAGAGATTATCCTTGAGGCTGGGCTCTATGAGGAGGAATGTGACATCAGGATTGGAGGAAGACTCATCAACAACATGTGTTATGCACATGACACAACCTTACTTGCTGAAACTGAGGAGGACCTTAAATGCTTGCTGAAGAAGATCAAGGACTGCAGCCTTCAATATGGGTTGAAGCCTAACATTAAGAAAACAAAGATTCCCATCACTGGGCTGAGTAGCAGCATGATGATATATGGTGAAGAAATTGAGATTGTCAATAGCTGTAGTTTTCTTGGCTCCTCAGTCAACACTCTTGGTACCAGCGTCCAGGAAATCAAGATATAAATTACACTGGGAAAGTTGTCTTTCAGGAACTCTCCAGAGTATTGAAGGGCACTGACATCAGTCTGGAGACTAAAGTGTGCCTAGTCTAGGCCACAGTCTTTGCAGTTCCTTGCTATGTGTCAGAGAGATGGACAATGACTAGGGATGATAGAAAGAGAATTAATGCCTTTGAGCTGTGGTGCTGGAAAACAGTGTTGAACATACTATGACTGCTATGAGGACCAACAAGTTCATCCTGGAGAGGGTGAAACCAGACTGTTCCTTGGAGGCAAGGATTCTGAGCCTTTGTCTGGCATTCTTTGGGCATGTTGCAAGAAAGCCCCAGGTCTTGGAGAGGGACATCTTGGAAGGGTTGAGGACAGAGAAAGAGAAGAAGACCATCACTGAGATGGATTGATTCAGTGACTGGGTTAATGAGGGTAGGTTTGTCAGAGAAAATAATAATAATAAAAAAATTGTCCAGCTCTTTGGTGCATAGCAAGTAATTGTGAAGATCATGGCTGGATCAAACACACCTAAGTCAGTCTCCAGATTTACATTGCTGTTCTCCAATAATCTTGAGAGGTTCCTCACAGCAGACTGTCCCTGTGCTTACTGCTGGTGCCAAAAGTGTTGATTATCTGATTATAAATGGCTCATGCCAACCCATTTAATTTTACCAATGCCCAGTATTTCAATATTTATTTCTTCCTTTTCTTCTTTAGCAATGTTCAATACTAATAAAATTTCACTAATTAAAAAAATACAATTTTCATAGAGCATATTCTTACTATCTTCTCATAGCTTGTCAGATAATTGATCGTTAGTACCCCAGGACTCAAACCCGTCACTGCAATGATTTTGTTTGTTTGTTTTTTAAATGCAGATAGGATAGATTCAGGTCAAATTTGTTTCTGGTGGATTTGTTTCCTTTTTTTTTTTTTT
>NW_006399828.1:11654350-11656236 GCF_000299155.1 Elephantulus edwardii
AACTGGCTTTGACAAGCACTGTGGCATTTGGACAAGAACAAACTGGGAGGAGGGTAGAGAGAATAGTGAAACAAGGAATGAATGGAAACCCAAAATCTCTGTAAATGTTTATGAAAATTAATAAAATATAGAAAAAAAGTTATTTGTAGTGAATAAATCTTCGTGTAAAATTCTAACATTCTACTTTGACCCTATTTCTATCATCAAGTTCATGTTTTCCAACTACTGACCCCACATCTTTATTCCCATCTTTTGTATTTTAGTCACCCATTATTATTAATGCATCTTGGGTGCAAGTTTGATTTGTGACTGCAAAATTGGTAGAAATCATGTATTTCCTCCTCTTTGGTCCTGCTTATTGCTTGTGTCTATTTGAATGATAATGATATTAACATGTTAACAAGCCTTTCTTGTATAAATATTGATGTTATCCTGTCACTCACCACATTGTATTTCAATATAGATTTAGAAATGGTCTTCTTAACTAGGAATGTCATCACGTTTGTCCTCTCTTCATTTCTAGCATAGTAGATCATGTGATTTGTCTGAGTCTAAATGTCCCATGCTAATCCCTCTCATTTTGCCAATGTCTATTATGTCAATATTTATATGTTCCATTTCTTTCTTAGCAATGTCCAATTTTCCAACATTCATACTGCTCACAGTCCACATTCCTTTCATTAGTGTCTGTTTGCAACTGTTACTTTTCCCTTATGTTTTTTCAGTACAAGGGATCAGCCTCTGGTGTCATCTCTACTAGGTTAATCTGAGTAAAATATACTGTATGTAGGCTTGATATTTTGAAAGTGGATAGCTAATCCTTCTTCCTAGTCAGTCTCAATTTGGATATACAGCTTTAAAACACTCTCTGACAAAAAAAAGCATTTACCCTAAAGAACAGAAGAAAGATTCTACCTGATTACACACCCAATAGATTTGGTATTTTCCCCTTCTACCCCTTTGAGACATGTGTTGAAGTCCCATTTTTCCCTCCTCACCCTACCAGATTACTCTCAAATTTCTGCCCTCGGTCCACCCCAAAATCACCTTTATACTCCCTCTCACCAATAAAATGGATATGATGTTTCAGGCTTTTGGTCACTTATGTTTGTTCCTTATTGCTGATATTTCTGTGGTGTTAGTGTTCTCACAGGTCTAGGGCTGAGTAAGAGTAACACAATCACAGACAAAGGGTAGAGAAGGATTGATATAAACCAGTGGTGTTCAGTAATCTTGATGTCCAGAGGAGCTGTGGGAAGATATCAAGAATATCATCCATGAAGAATGCAAAACACTATTAAAAATACAGAAGGAAGTAAAGACCAATATGGATTCCAAAAGAGACTCTGCATAGAGTCTAGAATGTGGAGGCACTGAAACAAAAGGAAGAAATCAGGAAGTTAAGGAGCTGAACAGATTTCAAAGGGCGGCTCAGGAAGAGAAAACAATTATAATGAAATGTGCAAAGAGGTAGAGTTTGAAAACCAAAAGGCATGAACTTGCTTGGCATTTTTTTAATTGAGATTTTAATGAAAATTTATAAAGAATTTGGGTTTCCAATCATTCAGTGTTACACATTTTTCTCCCTGCCTCCCATCTCCCTAAGATCTTTTTTTTCTTTGGGAAAAAAAAGTTCTTTCAATCTATACAGACCCTCCACCCCCATCCCAAACAACTTTACTATGCAGCTCTTATTCTGGACTCCTATCATACCAATATTACCTAATCGTATATTCCTTTTAAGTGTTTTCTCCCTCATCTGTTTCAATGCTGTGTAGATTACTTATCCCCTACCCAATGCGGACTGAGAGTGGGGTGGAGCTCCCCGATTGAACAAGCATGGAAGGAGGAGTGGCGTCCACTTCCATAATAGCTTGCCTCCGGAA
>NW_006399828.1:11657041-11659291 GCF_000299155.1 Elephantulus edwardii
ATAAAGGAGAAAAAAATGCATTTGGAAGCTGAGCAACACCTTGCTTGAACACGACTGGGTACTAGAAGAAATTAAAAAAAGGAATTAAAACGTGTTTTGAAACAAATGACAGTGAAAACATAACTTACCAAAACCTCTGGGAAACAGCAAAAATAGTAATCAGAGGTCAATTTATAGCAATAAGCAAACACATCAAAAGGCAGAGAAAAAATGACCATTGACTCTGTAATCCAACATCTCCAACAAATTGAAAAAGAACAGCAAGAAAACTTGATACCCTCAAAATAACCTGAAATTATAAAAATTAGAGCAGAAATAAATGAAATAGAAAACATAAAAACAAATGAAACCATCAACAAAACTAAGAGTTGGTTCTTTGAAAAGATCGATAAAATTGACAAATCACTAACAAAACTAACAAAGGAAATGAAGGAAATAATCTAAATAAAAGATGAAATGGGCAATGTCCCAATAGAACAAGCTAAAATAAAAAGGTTAACAATGGGATTTTATGAAAAACTATACTCAAACAAATATGAAAACCTAGAGGAAATGGACTAATACTTAAAAATTCACATTACACCTAAACTGACACAAATAAAAATTGAACAAAGGAACAGACCCATTACAAAAGTAGAAATTGAAAAGGTACTAAAACAACCTCCAACAAAAAACAACAACAACAAAAGAACAAACCCTGGACCTGATAGTTTTGCTAAGGAATTTTATCAAACATTCAGAAAAAAACTATCACCAATTCTACATAAACTATTTCAGATGATAGAAAAGGATGGAATTTTCCAGACTCATTCTATGAAGCAAACATATCCTTGATACCAAATAGAAAACTACAGGCCAAGATCTTTCATGATCTTAGATGCAAAAATCCTTAAAAAAATTTTGGCCATAGAATCCAATGATATATCAGAAAAATAATTCACCAAGACCAAGATTCAACATAAGAAAAACAATCAATATATTTAATCTCTTTAACAAAGAAAAGGACAAAAACCAAATGTTCCTCTCAAGTGATGCAGACAAGGCCTTTGACAAAATCCAACACCCTTTCTGGATTAAAATACTCAACAAAATAAGATTAGAGGGGAATTTCTTCAACATAGTAAAAAGTGTATATGCAAACCTGAGAGCCAACATTGTTCTCATGGAAAGAGATTAAAGGCATTCCCTTTGAGAGCAGGAACTAGGCAAGGATGCCCACTATCACCTCTCGTATTCAAAATTGTATTTGAAACCTTAGAGATAGCAATAAGACAAGAAAAGGAAATAAGAGGTATCCAAATTACAAAGAGGAGGTAAAATCATATCTATATGCAGATGATAAGATAGTATACTTAGAAAACCCTAAAACTCAGCAAGAAAACTTCTGAACATAGTTGACCTATTCCGCCAAGCAACAAAATATAAGATAAGCATACAGAAATCAATTGAATTTCTCTACAGTTACAAAGAGAATACAGAACTGGAGCTAAGAAAAACAATACCCTTCAGTATAGCAAATCACAAGATTAAATAGGTGGGAATAAATCTAACCAGAAGCGCAAAGGATCTATTCAAAGGAAATTAAAAGACATTACTACAAAAGACAAAGAGACATGGAGAAATGGAACAATATCCCTTGCTCATGGGTAGGAAGAGTCAATATTGTGAAAATCACAGTACTATCAAAGGTAATCTACAGGTTCAATTGTCATTTCTTAAGCTAAAGGAACTGAAGAACAATTTCAAGCCTTTACTGACAATGTTTTAGGATGCCGTGGTCAGAATATGGAATGATCCAGGAAACATCAAAAGAAGATGTAAGAATCCAACTGATTTTTTGGGTATTAATCCTGCAGCTCCACTAAATTTACCTACTAACTCTAACAGCTAATATCCAAATATCAGTATGATTCCTGTACAGTAACAAAGAGAACTCAGAGAAGGAAATCAAGAAAGCAGTACCATTAACAATAGCCGAAAACAAAATTGAGATACTTTGGAGTGAACATAATTAGAGATACAAACGTCTTATACAAAGAAAACTACAGAGCATCATGCAAGACATTATAAAAGTCCTAAATAGATGTAAAAAAAACATGTCCTGTTCATGGATAAGAAGAATCAATATTTTGAAAATGACAATCCTACCAAAAGCCATCTACATGTTCAACACAATTCGAATCTAGATACCAAATTCATTTTGTAAGGAGATTGAAAGATGAATTGTCAAATCTATCTGGAGAGGAAAGA
>NW_006399828.1:11660846-11667186 GCF_000299155.1 Elephantulus edwardii
TGAGCCTCAGTCCATACTGAAGGCTGCAGTCCTTGACCCTTCGCAGCAAGTGCATGAGGTCCTCCTCAGTTTCAGCAAGCAGGGTTGTGTCATCTGCACAACGCAGATTGTTAATAGACCTTCCACCAATCCTGATGCCACAATTCTCCTCATAGAGCCCAGGCTCTCGGATAATCTGCTCTACATACATGTTGAAAAGGTATGGAGACATGACCGGGTTATTCCACTACTTGGAATAAACCCTGATAAAATAAGAACTGAAAAAGGAGACTTGTGCTCCAATGTTCATAGTAGTATTATTTCCCATTGCAGTAACATGGAAACAGCCCAGATGTTTGACCACAAATGAATGGATTAAGAAATTATGGTACATTCACACAATGGAATACTACACAGCAAAGGGGAACAATGATTTTGTAAATTATTACCTAATTTAGGAGGGACTGGAGACCTTTATGTTGGGTGATTGAACTCAGTCCCACAAGGACAAATATTATATAAAACCATTATTGTAGAGTGAGTATAAGGAGCCAAGGGAGGGGTGGGAGCAGACATATGAGGATGTATGGTTGTGGGGACAGAGATTAATCATGGTGTTATACAATTTGATGGGTGGGTGGGGTAAGGGAAATTGGAAGAATATATGTTCTGGAAAAAATGTATTCAAAATTTTTTAAATAAACTAGGATAATAAAATTTTAAGGCAACAATAACCATAAGGATATTTTATCTCTTTACCTTTATTCTTTCTAAATTAGTAAAATATTAGAATTGGGCGATAAAACTATGGCATATTTTATTGAAATCTGGTTGTGTTTTAAACTGTTATATTTTAAAACATTAACAGGATAAATTTAATACCTTTTTTTTCTTGTGTATGATCTGAGTGAGCACAAGGAAAAAAGAAGAGGTTAGTGTGATTTGGGAGAAGTAATAAAAATATATAGAAAACTGGACAATTAATGCAAGCAACATTTTGATGATCAAAAGCTGGCCTAGTCTATAAAGAGTTGTATTGCTTATCTAAAGGTCACACCTTTCTGATAGTTTTAATGCACCTACAGCTTCACAAGATGAAAGAGACAATCTCCTTCCAAGGATTTTATGGCCTTCAGAAAATTTGCTGAAGGTCCAGCTATGAATCAGTTCAGCCTCAGTGTCAATGACTGAAAAGAGCAGATTGAAAAAAGAGTACATGTAGCATGATATCTCATGTACAAAATCAGAATCATATTAAGACTATAAACATTTAATTAGGCAAATTCTAATAAACTAAAATTACTATTAAGCTGTTTAAACTCAACCTCCACTGAAACACACACACACACACACACACACACACACACACACAGAGACATATATAGAGGAATGTGGCATAAAAATTGGAGGAAAACTCATCAACAACCTATATTATGCAGTTGATAGAACCTTACTTGCTGAAAATGCTTGCTACACAAGGTAAATTACTGTAGTCTTCAATACTGATTGAAGCTCAAGATCAAAAAGACAAAGATTCTTACCACAGGGCCAATCGGCAGCACTACGATAGATGGAGAAGAAACTGAGGTTTTCAACAAATACAGTTTGCTTGGCTCCACAGTCAACACTCTTGGCACATCAGTCAGGAAATCCAAAGAAGAATTGTATTGGGGAAATCTACTGTGAGGGTCCTCCCCAGAATACTGAGAAGAAACTATGTCAGCCTAGAGACTAAGGTGCACATGAACCAGGCTATGCTCTTAACAATTACTTGCTATGCGTCAGAAAACTGGACAAGGACTAAGAATGACAGAAGAATCAATGCCTTTGAGTTTTTGTGCTGGAGAAGAATCTTTAACATACCATGAACAGTAAAGAAAACAAAAACTTCTGTCTTGGAGAAGGTAAAACCAAGTTTCTCTTTGGAAGCTAGGATTTTGAAGCTTTGTCTGACATACTTGAGGCATGTGGCCTTGAGGGGACTGTTCCTTGGAGAAGGACATCATGCTTGGAATGGTAGATGGACAGTGCAGGAGAAGAAGACCTGAAATGAGATGGACTGATACAGTAACTGGGTAATGAGGGTAGGTATGGGAGTCAGTGTGACTGGTTCAGAAATAGGGATAGGGCAGGGTTCAGAGCTGTTTTCAGCAACTAAATGGCACAAAACCAACAATCAAGAGCCAGCCAACCAACGAACCAAATAAATAAATAAGTAAACTCATATAAGGTTAGGGTCAGTCTGTCCTGACCCATTTATAGTCTTATGAACATCTAATAAACCTCAGGTTTTTTGCTTTCTCTTACCTGGCATTGGTGTCTTTTTTTTTTTTTTTTTTTTTTTTGTAGCAGTGTTCTATCAAACTCTTATATCTGAGTCAGAACTTTCCATATCTTACTTCAAGATACCCTTCAACCTCTTTGGAAATCATCCCTTGACATAATTCCTCAGGAAGAGGTATTATGGAAGAGTTAATTTTTATAATTTTTAATGCTTACATTTGACTTGTTTTTAATAGTAATTCAACAATAGTAAAAATTTAATAAAAGAAAGATTATCACATAATTCTGACATTTCTCATTTGTGATCATCCTTTAAGGAAAATTAATCTAAAAGCCTTTAACCTTTTTATCAGTGATAAATATTCTGACATTTTATTTTTTATCTATTTATATTTAAAATACACTTTAAAGATGATCTCTTTTAATAATAATTTAGTAAATAAACTAATGGCTTAATATGCACAAGGAAACCTGGTAATACAATGGTTAAGAGCTTGACAACTAACTAAAGAGTAGTTTAAATCCACTAAACACTCCACTTGAAAATGATATGGTAATCTGTTTCTGCAAAGATTTATAACCTTGGAATCTCTATGGGTGCAGTTCTCTTGGTGTTATGCTTGTTTAGTTTAAATATAAATAGATAAGTGCATCAATTAGTAAAAAATGGATATGAGAAAAATGTACCTCCTTCATATTACTCTCATCACTTTTAATCTGATATCACTAATGAAAAAAAGTAATGCTTTCATCTTTTTATTTTATTTTGCTTCCAAGTGTCTCTTCTAGTCTACTATCTCTCATAATATGCTCTCACTTATACTGTATCTGCTTCTGTAAAATTCACTATATAAAGTCTTTCCAGTATGAAAAGCCCAATTTTAAGGGCTGATCTGTTACTCTCTCCTTAATAAATTATATCTCACTTAGAAAATATGCTTAATAGTCTTTTACCAAAGATAGCAATAGAAAATTAGGTATAAAAATGAAAATAATGTGTAATAACTGATAAACTTGAAATCATTTAACCTGGAATTTGAGAGAATAGGTAAACTAGTATTTGCTTGTATAAGAAAGATATTCATCTTTAGAGTAGGGAGAAGGAAAAGCTAAGGTGATTTTTAAGAAGCTAACCCAAAAGAAACAAAGGGTAAACTGAGATGATAAACCACACAGACTCTGGAATGTGTAAGATAAGGGAGGAGGAAAGGACATACTATTGTAAGAAAGAAAAACACTAAAGAAGCCTCTGGAATGTATACTCAAATAAGAAAAAGGAGGAGATCCAGAGATGAGGGGGAGTAAAAAAAGGGAGAAAAAATATAGGTGATGTGGGTGAATGGCTGTACACCCATAGTATCAATTAGAGAGGAACTGCAGAAGAGATTTGAGAGCTAAGGGAATAAAAAGTCTTGTAGGACTGTTTCATGCTCACAAGCATGATTCTCCATGAGGACTTGAAAGTTCTGTTTTGCAAAATCACTTAATAAAGTCTCACTCTCTCTGAACTAATTTGGATTGGATTTCAGGAATGCTTGTCTGTTATTCTGGGTAACTTATCTGCAAACTCATATGGAATAAGCCAAGCAGGAAGGCACCATCAACAACTCAGAAGCAGTCCTGGTCAGGGGATTTTAACTGGCTTGCTAATTGCCAAGAGAAGCAGAGACAGTGTCCTGGGCAATGTCAGCATTTTTCACATTTGAGATAAATTAATTTTCAAAACCTAAATCTTTGGAGATGAAATAGGGATTGGCATTAATTTGACATTTTGAGTCTTTGCTTCAACTGAATCCAGCAAAATGTGTGAGCAAAATGGCAAAAATTATTATTAATTGCCATCTTCAGTGTGGCATTATCAACTGGCCTTTCTGTAGGTGAATAAAAGAACAATCACTGCTCCCTTTCCAAGCAGTTTGGGGAGAAAAAAATATATATAGTTTCTTTCTTAACCTGAGTGACTTAACTACTGTACATTTGTTAAATATTGTAGGAGGGTGTTAGAATTTCCTTGAGTACTTAAACTTAATTATAAATTTAAATAGCTTGAAAGATCTGTATGTCCATATAGACAAAAAAAAAAGGATTGAAGGCCTCATAAGATAACTTCCTCAGTCTTGAGAATCTATGATACATAATAAAAACTGAAGTAGAGAGGAAGGTTGAGAGAGATCTGATTTTAAGCTAGAAGATTACAAGAGGCAATTTAACATCTCACTGACAAATTCTTGTCAGCACTTGTGATTAATTTGAGATTTTTCAAGAAAAAGTGCTTGCCAGCTTTTAGGACATGTAACTAGGAGAGGTTATTTCTTGGAAAGGAACATTATGCTTGGAAAGATAGAGGGTCAGTGAAGGAGAGGATGATTCCCCAGTGAGATGGATTCACATGGTGACTTTCAGCAATGGGCTCTAGTGTAATAGAGTTGATGAGAATGATAGGTTGGAATTACTAAATTCAGGATTATTCAAACATGGTATAACTCTAAACTGACATCATGCACCTCCAGCCTGCAAAACTGTTGGACTGTCTAATTAACATTTTCTTAGCCCTCAGAATACTATTTTAATTGTTCTATAGTCATGCAGAGTACCTTCACCTGTCTGTTTACCAGGAAGGAAATGTATTTTTCCTGAATTAGCATGTACATTTTGAAACTGTTTTTCTCAGCTACATGTAAACTATACCTCAAAATATTTATTTAGCAGGAAAGCAAATGCAGTCTTCCTAAATTAGCATTCACCTTTTTAAATGGCTTTTTTCCCAGTCATATGTAAACTGTACCACAAGTTGTTTACTAGTAACTGTATGTAGAATTCTTTTCTTTTGTATGTTAAAATCCTGTCACTTTTAACTTGTGACTGTAGTGTTTTAAATACATTGCTATCTAACCCAAGTATACAAATAGCCATCCTTAGACAGAGAGATATTTTCTTTAAAAACTTCTCCCCACTCTGCCATATCTGTAGTAAAGTGCTTGAGATATTACAATCCAGTAGTTTCGTTGGCAAATGACTCTGGAAAGAACCTCTTGTGTTCACTAGCAAGGATGACACAAGGCTGGGTAGGGTTCAAAGATCACCTGTTCATATGACTCATTATGAGTCTCTTTCAACTAGTCACCTACCTAACAACAACAACAAAAATTCCTTGGAAAGGAACATCATGCTAGGAGAGAGGGAGGGTCAACCTCACTGGAGGTGTTGCTTTCCTTCACTCACCCTCCATCTTTATATCACACAGGAGGTAATATAGAATGAAGAAGAATTCAGGAGGGGACCTTAGTAACAGAAAGGGGAAAATAAATATAAAACACTAAGCACCAGGAGTGGAAGGTGTCCTTTTATTTATGTTTTATATTTAATTAATGTACATTGATTGGCTTTTTCCTCTGCTTCCTCCCACTACCCTCCAAACTCTGCTACCTGATGATTTCTCCTTCTCCTCACCCTCAGCCCCTTTCCTTATCTCCTTCCCTATTTCTATATCTATACACATTTCAGTGGTTATCTTTCTGTTTTTACAATAATGGTCATATACAGTATTTGTTCTTCTGTGCCTGAATATGTTCACTCAGCATAATGCTCTCTAGTATCTCCCATATTATATAGTATTCTGAGTGCTGTTCCATAGTGTGAATATTACCATGGTTTCCATAGTGTTCCATCATGTAAATGTATCAGTTTCTCAATCCAGTCTCTTGACAGACATTTGGGCTGTTCCATGTTCTCGCTATTGTGAGTAATGCCACTGTGAACATTGGTGTACAAATCTCCATTTGTATCCCAGTTCTGTTTCGGGGGGGTTTGAAGTATTCTCAAAAAGCTGAATATCGTATTCCATATGACCTAGCTAGAAGTATACCACAAGTGAAAAAGGATTAGGATATGTCCTTTTGAACTCCAGTCTCTGTACTAGAAAGCCCTTTGATAGGCCACATTACATGGATATCTTCAAAGACCTACAGATGCTAAAGGACACAAGAATCTTCTTCCAGAAACAATACACAGAGAGGGCTTTTTTTCTCAAGTTTGTGTAGCTGTTAAGTATAATTCTGTCTGTGTTACACACACACAA
>NW_006399828.1:11668351-11671016 GCF_000299155.1 Elephantulus edwardii
ATACCTATATTTCCACTGAGGGGTTGCTGGTAGATTTGTACCTTCAGTAAGACATAGTCTTCGGCATAGGCAGCACAACACCCTACAAACTACTCCACTTAAGTTCCCTGATGGTTGTTGCATAACCATTGAGTCAGAAAGAACTCATAACTGACCCTCAGTGGGTTTCAGAAGCAATAAATCACATAGGAGGAGATTACCCATCATCATCCCCTCAGCAACTCACTGATTCTAACTGCATTGCCAATACAAAAAGCTAATAGATGGGCAAAACAGTTATCTCAGGCTTGACTCTTACTAAGGAAAAAGATGTGCTAAGAGAATTTTTCCCCTACTTGCTTCAGAAGCTGTTGTTAAAAGTTAACCTAAATACTTAACTTAGATTGTTCTATGACATAACAATGAGAATCCCTTCTTAACTCACATTAGGAAGCCATCCATCCTTGAAATGACATGAGAACTAGTAGCATTGGTATTGTTGTTAAGTGTCAAGTTTCTTGTGACTCATAGCAACCCTATGTACAACAGCTCTGAACTCTGCTTTATCCTGTACCAACCTCATCAACTCCAAAACACCCATCCCAATTACTCTAATCATTGAGTCAACCCATCTCATCTCTTACACTGACCCTTCACTCTCCCAGGCATGATGTCCCTCTTCAAGTACTGATCCCTTTTTAAAACATGCCCAAAATATATCAAATGGAGCTTTAGAATTTGTGCCTCGAAGGAACAGTCTGGTTTCACCCTCTCCAGAATGAATCTATTTTTTCTCCTAGCAGTCCATGGTATATCCAATACTCTTCTCTAGCACCACAACTCAAAGGCTGCAATTCTCCTATCATCCTTAGTCATTGTCCAGCTTTCTAACTCATAACAAGTAATTGCCAAGACCTTGACCTGGATCGGGTACACCTTAGTCTCTGGACTGACATTGTGTTTCTTTAGTACTCTGGAGAAGTTCTTGACAACAGATTTTCCCTATGTAATTTGTCTTTTAACTTCCTAGATGCTGGTACCAAGAGTGTTGACTGGAGCCAAGCTAACTAAAGCTGTTAACACAGTCTCAGTCTCTTCACCATCTATTATGATGTTGTCAATTGGCACAGGGATGAAAATTGTTGTTTTCTTGATGTTGTGCTTCAGTCAATATTGAAGGTTGCAATCCTTGACCTTCCACAGCAAATTCTTCAGGTCCTCCTCACCTTTGGCAAACACTGCCTGAACTCAATCATAGCTATGATAAGCCTATCACCTAGATTATCTCAGCAAAACAAGTATACTTTTCTTAATGAAATTTACCCTTATGCTTCTGGCAGAGACTAAATTACCTTTATCTTTGGGAAATAAAATATAGAAAAATACGTTCTTTTGAGTCTTTAACTGAAGGTCTATCTGAAGATAAGGCACAAGGATGTCTCATGGTATACTCTGTAAAGAGTTGCACTATGAGTGGTAACCCAAGGCTTCACATCTCCAGAGGAGAGCTCTGAGGGGAATTGTATTGACTAATCCAAAGGTTGTGCCTTCCTTACACAGAATTAATCCACCAGTGGCTCCACAGGAAGCTGGTAATCTCCTCCAATGTTATTTATAGCTTCCCAAAAGTTGATGGAAAGTTAGCTATGAGTTCTTGAAGACTTGAAGGGAATGACCTTAAATTTGACTGATTCACATTTCCAATAGTTTCAATCCATTTCCTGCTTTGTGACAGAAAGATAGAAAATCTCTTTTCATTAAAATTACTGTCTTGGAACTTGATAGTGAGTGGATCTCTTTGAGTCAATTGGATATCAATTGAACCAATTGGATATCAATGAGTGAATAAACTTGAATAATAAAAAAGCTAGAAAGAGGTTTGAGATTGGTAGGACAGAAAAAGATGTATCTTTAATTTAAACATAAAGATTTGCAGTGGAACTGAAGATGCCAAGTAAGATAAAGGTCATCATGTATCTCCTCAGTTACAGGAAATAATATATATTGCTCAACAAGTGATTCATTAGTATTCAATGTATCAATTCTATTTTTGACACTGCTTTTAAATTCAGTTGGAGCACACTCTAGATCATATTTTAATTCTCATGGACTTCCTTTCATTTTCTTCACTTTCCATTAGAATTTTAGTGAGAATAGTTAAGGGCCAGTTTCAGGTGGGTCCATGCCTTTGTTTTGACTGATTATCTTAAAACTTCCTACCTTTTATTTCCACTGCTGTAGTAAATTTGATTTCCATGTAGTCCATCAAGAGTAATTAATGTGTATTGTCACCACTTTTTTATTTGCCATGAATAAATCATTCATTGTACAAAATTCTGTCATATTATATCCAACCCCATTTCTGTCATCAAGACAATATTTTACAACTTCCAATCCTTGTACTTTGTTCCCAGTTTTGGTATCTAAATCAACAATTAATAAAGTATCTTGACTGAATGCTCAATCAATTTAAGACAGCAAGTGTTGGCAGAAATCCTCAATTTATTCATCTTTGGCTCTATTGGTTGGTATGAGTATTTGAATAATAGTGTATTAACAGGACTTTTTTTGTGTGCAGATGAATAGTATTCTATCACTCACATCATTGTACATCAGAATAGATATTAAAATGGTCTTTTTGGCCATAAATGGAACACCATTTCCCTTCAATTTATCATTCCCAGCA
>NW_006399828.1:11672026-11692523 GCF_000299155.1 Elephantulus edwardii
TGACACAGAATAATTTCAGGAATTAAGATCATCAAAAGCCAATTGGAGTAAAGAAGTTCAAAATGAACTGAATAAATTAGAAAAAAAAAATAAGGGCCTAAGAATTGTTCAGCTTTCAGGAAAGAAAAACAACTCTGGATATGCTCACCAGTTTACATCAGGATATTTAGAATACAGCTACATAGCCAAATTACTAGAAGAGATTTATGTTTGCTTCTATTAATAAAAATCCAACGAAGTGTTTAAATTATTAAACAATATCACTAATATCACATATATGGAAATGTGTGCATCACGGTTTAGCCATTCTCCATACCTACTCATTCTGTGTGTTAAGCAAATACTTTGGGAAGCTGGATTATATTAAGAAAAATAGGTATTATAAATGAAGATGATTCATTAACAACCTGCATTATATGAGTAAACCAAATTTTTTTTTCTGAAAGTGAAGAAATGTTAAGTATCTCTTGAAGAAAATCAAAGACTAAAAAATCTTAATATGTGCACATCTCAACATCAAGAAAAATAAATTCTCACTGCTAGACCAATAGGCTATCATTATAGATGGAGAAAGACTGAAGCTGTAATGGGGTTCATTTTAGTTGGATTCACAGTCAACATTCACAATAGCTTCAGTCAAGAAAGTAAAACACGTGTTATTGGGGAAATCTGCTGTTTAAAACCTCTGGAAAATTTTAAAAACAAGAATGTTTGTTTACAGTGATACACTCCTGATCCAAGCAATGGGATTTTCAATTACTTCTTATGCATCTGAAAGGTGGACAACGAATAAGGAAAACTGAAAATTAATTGATAGCTTTAAATTGCGGCACTGGAACAGAGTATTGGATATATGATAGACTGTCAAAAGAACAAATGCATTTGGAAATAAGTGCAGCTAGAATGCTTCTTAGAGGAAAGGATGGTGAAACTTTCTCACACACACTGAGGGTAACTCACCAGGAGCACCCAAACCTTGGAAAAGATATTTTCCTGGGAAATATATAGAGTTAGCAAAGAAAAAAGCCTTCAATGAGATGGATTGACATAATGACTACAGACATGTTCTTGAGCATGTTGGAGATCTTGACCATGGCACAGGACAATGCTGTCATTTTCTGTTCATAGCTGACTATTTTCTATGAAAGCAGTCAATTTGATGAGACCTATCAACAATAGCAGTAACAAATAATTAACAAACATATAAAGCAGAAAAGTGAGAAATAAAATATAAGTTACTTTATTTTCAAACCTTCACAGTAGATACTACGAACAAAATATGTGGGCAAAGAACAAATATATACGTAGAAAGATCTGTTTGTGGGGAAAAGGATCTTGTATGCAGTATTAAGAATGTAGAGCTTGAGATAAATGTAGATTTTTTGCTAAAACTATGTTTTAAAAACATTTTAGATATCTCTCAGGTTTCTGCTCTTAAAACATTTTTTTAAATAGAATATAATATTATTTATCTTGGAGGACCTTAGAGGTATACAAGCTATCCAAGTTGATGTGCTCGCTTTGGCAGCACATATACCAAGTTGAAAAGTGAAAATACCTTGGCTGAACCTGTACAAGTAAAAGAAAAACATATGGAAGGTATTTAAATTAGTTAGATTGCTATCAAATGATAAAAGGATGGGGAGGAGGAACATGAAGGAGAAGAACCATTTCCTTTCCAATCGTGTAAACATTGAGAAAACACCAAAGAAGATTGAGAATGACAGACAGAGTGGCCAGTAGAAAGCTCAAAAAAAAAATCATCACAATGGTCACTAAAGGGCTTCAAAGGTGAGGCTTTATCCAACTTTGGCTAATATTACTGATAAAAATGAAAAAACCCCACACCCACAATTAACTTGATTAAAGTGGGTATACAAAAACACGGTAATGGAATGTGTAGAGTTGGAATTGGAGGATAAAAAGGGAAGAATTCAATCTGCATTTCTCAAGCGGAGAGAAAGGGGGAAAATTAAGCCTTGTGTTGCAATATTGAAATTGCTTGGATTCACAATTAACACCCTTGATAACAGCAGTCAGGAAATAAGGTGACACATTGTGGTGGTGCTGGTTGTTGTTATATGCCATCAAGGAGCCTGCCTTGGTCCTGTGTACAACATCATAGTGACCCTACGTACAACAGCTCTGAAGCCTACCCTATCCTAAGCCAGTCCCACTGACTCAAGCACATCTGTCCTCATTGCCCCAGTAACTGTATTAATCCATCTCATCATGGGTCTGACTGTGTTATTCTTCCATATTCTAAGCATGCAGTCCTTCTCTAAGGATTGGTCATTTTTGGCCACATGCCCAAATTATGTGAGATGGAGCTTTAAAATACTAGCCTCCACAGAGAAACTTGGTTTTACTCTAAGACAGACTTATTTGTTTTCTTGGCAGTCCATCATATGTTCAAGACTCTTCTCCAGGATCACAACTCAAAGGCATCGATTACTCTTCTGACATCCTTAGTCATTGTCCAGCTCACTGATGCTTAGCAAGTAATTGTAAAGACCATGGCCTGGATCAGAAGCACTTTAGTCTCGGGACTGTCATCAATGCTTCTCACTACTCTAAAGAAGTCCCTGACAGCAGATTTTCCCAGTGCAATACATCTTTTGATTTCCTGACTGCTGTTGCCAAGAATGTTGATTGTGGAGTGAAGCAAGCTGAAATTAGTAACAACTTCAATCTCTTCTCCATCTCTCATGGTGTTGTCAATTGGCCCAGTGATGACAATCTTTGTTTTCTTGATGTTGAATTGCAATTCATATTGAAGACAGTAGTCCTTGAGCTTTTGCAACAAGTGCTCCAAGTCCTCCTCAGTTTCAACAAGCAAGGTTGTGCTATTTGCATAATGTAGGTTGTTAATTAGTCTTTCTCCAATTCTGATGTCATATTCCTTTTCATAAAGCCCAGCCTTCCAAATTATCTGTTCTACATATATATGGAAAAGGTATGGAGACAGGACACATACCTGAGGCACTCCTTTCCTGACTTAGAAACATGCAGTGTTTCCTTGCTGTGGTTTGAGGATTGTTTCCTGGTCTGAGTGTAGGTTTTGCATGATCACAATCAATCTTCTGGGACTCTAATTCTATTCAAGGAGATGCATTACACTGGAAAAATCTGCAGTTGGGGATGTCTCCAAATTATTGAGGAGTAATGATAATGATGTCAATTTGAGGACTAAGGTACTTCTGTTTCAGGCTTCAGTCTTTCTGATCACTTGCTATGCATCTGAAAGCTGGACAATAAATAAGGATGACTGGAGAAGAATTGATGCCTTTGAGTTGTGATGTTGGAAAAAAACATCTCATGGGTGACCAAGAGAACAAACAAATATCTATGTCTTAAGGTGCAGCTGGAGTGCTCTTTGGAGGCAAGAATGATGAGGTCTTGCCTCACATACTTTGGGCATGTTGCTTGTTGTTGTTGTTGTTGTTATGTGCCGTCAAGTTGTTTGCGACTCATAGTGACCCTATGTACAATAGCCCTAAACCCTGCTCTACCCTGTGCCAATCGCATTGCCTCTGACACACCCATCCCGATTACCCCAGTGACTGAATCAATCCACCTCACAGAGGGTCTTCCCCTCCTTCACTCTCCCTCTCCCTACTAAGCATGATGTCCCTCTCCAAGGACCTGTCTCTCCTTACAACATGTCCAAAGTATGTCAGACGAAGCCCCAGAATCCTTGCCTCCAAGGAGTAGCCTGGTTTAACCCTGTCTAGGATGGATCTGTTTGTTTTCTCGGCAGTCCATGGTACATTCAGTACTCTTCTCCAGCACCACAGCTCAAAGGCGTCAATTCTCCTTCTATCCTCCCTAGTCATTGTCCAACTCTCTGATGCATAACAAGTGATTGCAAAGACCATGGCCTGTATCAGGCGCACCTTAGTCTCCAGAGAGACACCATTGCTTTTGGGTAGAGAGGTCCCTAACAGCAGACTTTCCCATCGCAATACGCTATTTGATTTCCTGACTGCTGGTGCCAGGAGTGTTGACCATGGAGCTGAGCAAACTGAAGCTGTGAACAATCTCAAAATCTTCGCCATCCATCCTGATATTACCAATTGGTCCAGTGGTGAGAATCTTTGTCTACTGAAGGCTGCAGTCATTGACCCTCTGCAGTATGTGCATGAGGTCCTCCTCAGTTTCAGTGAGCAGGGTTGTGTCATCTGCATAAAACAGATTGTTGATAGATCTTCCACCAATCCTAATGCCACGCTTCTTCTCATAGAACCCAGCCTCTCAGATAATCTGCTCTGCATGTTGCTAGGAGGGAATTATTCCTTTGAAAGGGAACTGATGCTGAGAAGGACAAAGGGTTGGCAAAGGATATAAAGACTCTCAAACAGGTGGACTGACATGGTGACTGCCACAATGGTCACTTGTGTGTCAGGATGTGTGAGGATGGTACAGGATAGAACACGGTTCAGGTCTTTTGTTCAGAGGGTTGCTAAGAGTCGTACTTGACCAAAACCCCACAACAACAACAACATAACTATATTGACAAAAACACTTGACTAGATTGCAGTGATATGAAGAATAATTGGGAGAGGAGTTTTAGCAAATTGTTAGTCTGAAAGAAAATGCAATTTTGTAACAGAGATACCAAAGGATACTGGAAGAATTTAATATTACATAACACATAACAGGATAAATGTTATACTGAGAAAGAGACAATAAGTATTTTATAGCTATCATGAAATTGGAACTTGCGGTGACCTGTTGATAACCTGAAAACTCTTATACTACAATTATCTGAAATAATTTATTTTAATTAATAAATGGATATTGCAACAGCAACAAAATAGCAAGAAGGATGCGGAATAGAATTGAATATTGGAAAGAAAACTTCATGAACTAGTAATCAACAGTTCATGAAGTGCTGAGGAGAAGAAATGTATCCTGCTTATAGATGTTATTTCCTATAATTCTATTTTTGTTTCACTCAAAAAATAACTCTGACTTCGGCTGATTATCATGGAGTTTATAGTATTGTTTTTTTGTGTGTGTTAAATTACCTTCTTATCAGGTAGATATTGGTATATGTTACCAGTCTAATTCATTAATTTCTCAATAGCATCTTACATTATTAGTATTATTCTACTAAATCTTTTGCCAATATCAGATTTCTTTTCAACCAGATCACTCTCTGTAGCATACTGGACTATTACCCAGAAAAGCTATGCATCTCTGGTAGTTTGAATCCACAAGTGCATCTGAAAGAGAAAGAGGACAGTCTCCTCCTGTTAGGATATACAGCCTTAGAAAAACAGTGGAGGGTCCCTATGAGGTAAAATCCATTAGAAGCAGTGAGTGAATGAGTTTATTTAAATAGTCAATTCTGATTTTTCGTATTTCACAAATTCAAGTTACTAAATTTTATTTAATCTCTTTTCTCTCTGTATTGAGGAGAAAATTTTACTCTAATATACAGAAGTAGTATAGATTCAGTGATAGAAATTTCACCTTGTATCCAGGAGATTTGGAAAGCATTACAGCCAATGAACTTTAATGTACAACCATCACAGAAGTGTACAATGAGCTGTAATGAGGTTGAATAGCCTTTAGAGAAGCTTAATCATTAGAAAGAAAGATCTGGCAATCTATTTTCTGAAGTTAGTCAATGGAACTTTATAAGCCCTAAAGTTCAGAGTCTCATCTGATCACAGACATGGCAAAGGACATGCAGTATTCTCTTCCATTATAACTCATGAGTTTCTAATTACGTGGTAGTTAACAACAGCAATTCTTTAAGAAGTTCCTTATTTATAACAGGAATTCTGTTGTTGTCAGTAGGAAATTGTGCTGCTAACTCAAAATAGGCTACTCTCTATAGGTCTAAAACCTTATCTTCTACTCAGGAGAAAGATGGATAAATTCCTCTCATGTGATATACAGCCTCCCAAATCCCTCTTGAAGGGTCAGGTATGAGTACATGCTGACTAGACAATAATGAGCTTTTGTTTCTCTTATTATAACACTTACCACTCTTTGTGACATTATGTTTTTACACTTTGTAGTATTACCTCTTTAAAAGTTGGTCATGTGCTTTTGAAGATTACTTAAAACAAATACTTAAAAAACCTAGTAATAACTCTAATAATCACTTTCAGGATGTGCATTTTTTTTAAAAGTGATTCTTTTAAATGTTGAACATATATATTCATTTATTACAGCTCCATGTGAAAGTGAACTCTTAGTTGACATAACTTTTTTTGTTTTATTCAATTATTCTTTGCTCTGTTTTTGTTCCGGGCATCATTAAAACTACAGGGATATACAGTTTTATTGAACTTCATCTTATTGTAGTTCACAGATTCTTTTTTTTTACATACTCAAGCTTTAGGGAAATGTATATTATGTAAGTCTTTCAAGGCCATTTTTCCAAGAGGATAGGCTCATTTTGCATCTATGTATTACATTTTAATTATTCACACAATGTGTCAAAAGTGTTCATAATGCAGAACACCTACTGACTGGGAAAAAACACTTAGCAATATCATCTCTCAGACAAGAGTCTCATATCAAAAGTTTAGAGAATCCTACAGGACCTAGACAAGAAAAAGAGTGATAACACAATTACAAAATGGGCAACATCTCAGCCATAAAAAGACGTATAGCCACTGCATATAGGCACTTTATAAAACCAGACTGACATGGGTGTTGGGGAAAAACTAAGAAAAGAGGGGATACATAATATACACCACATTTAAATAGATGAGGAAAAGAACTGTTTAAAAGGAATATATGATTAGTTATTATTTGCATGACAACAGTCCAGAATAAGGGGTGCATAGCAAAGTGAACTGGGAGGTGGCGGTGAGGAGGGAGGAAATCATGCAACAATAAAGAAGTCTTCATAAAGAGAAAAGCAAAATGGGGGGGGAGGAGTGGTTAGGAAGAAAAATATGCAACAATGAATGAATGGAAATTCAAGTTTTCTGTAAACTTGTTAAAATATCAATTAAAATATATAAAAATAATAATAAACAAAAAAAAAACCCAAACTGGGAAAAAAGACGTTGAATGACCTTTCCCAGAGAAAGATATTCAGACGGCCAACAGACACATGAAGAAATGCTCAAAATGACTGGCAATGAGAGATGCAAATCAAAACCACAGTGAGATATCATCCCATTCCAGTAGAAATGGCAAAGTTTACCAAGACAGCACATAACAAATGTTGGAGAGGATACTAAAAGATAGGAACTCTTATTACATCTTATTACATTATTGGTGGGATTGTAAAATGGTACAACCAATCTGGAAGGCAGTTGGGTTGGTGTTTCCTCAAAAAACTGTACATGGAAATTTCATATGACCCCAATATTCCACTCCTTGGAATATATGACAAAAGAATAAAAACTAAAGTACAAAGGAGACTTGTATACCAATGTTCATAGCAGTGTTGCAAGAATATGGAAACAGTGCAAATGTCCAATCAAAATTCAATGGATTGAAAAATTATGGCACATTCACATGATGGAATACTATACAGCACCTAGAAGCAATGAATTTGTAAATTACTACCTAACTTGGAGGGACTGGAGAACATTATGCTGAGTGAACTAACTCAGTTACAGAAAGACAAATATTGTAGACCATTATTATAAAATGAGTAAAAGGATCCAAGGGGGTGAGGTTGGGAACTGAGGGGTGAGCATGTGTGGGGGGAGGGGAGCATTAATCATAGGTTCACACGACAGAGAAAGATCTTGTATGAAAAGCGTTGTATGTGAATTTTTAAGTAAATCAGTATATAATAAATATTGTCTTAAAAATGATGCAAAATATAATATTCATGAATGATTACATGAAAAAACATAAATAGAAGATTATATAAAACAATGCATATGAATGAAAATAATGAAAAGGTATTATTATGTGAAAACCAATAAAATACATGTTGAAAAAGTTTTTATTATGCATACTTAATAGACTATGTATAGTATAAACATAACTGATTGCACTGGAAAATAAAAATATCTATATGTAGTGCTTTCCCATGGCAAAACGACTTCTAATTTCCAGGCTACTGGTGCCACGACTATTGACTGTGGAGCCAAGCAAACTGAAGCTGTTAACAATCTCAATCTCTTCACCATCCATCCCGATGCTACCAGTTGGTCCAGTGGTGAGAATCTTTGTCTTCTTGACATTAAGTCTCAATCCATATTGGAGGCTACAATCCCTGACCCTCTGCAGCAAGCGCTTCAGGTCCTCTTCAGTTTCAGAAAGCAGGTTGTATCATCTGCATGTTGCAGATTTTTGATAGATTTTGTTGATAGATATTGTTGATATATATACATACACACCAGTCTGGTTGCATCCATTTATTCAAAGTGCTGTTCATTTATATCCAATTGATTCTAACTCATGGTGACCTCATGTGCTCAGAGTAAAACTATTGCATGGAGTTTTCATGGCTGAAAACTTTCAGAAACAGATCTCCTGGTTTATAATCTAAAGCACCTCTAGGTGTGCTCCTATCATGAATGTTTCAGCTAATAGTATAGTGCTTAAACACTTGTGCCACACCTCAGATTATCTTGGTAACAATTATCGTTGGTAGGTGCCATTAAGTCAAGTGAACTTATCAACAACGGATCTGAACCCTATCCTATCCTGTGCCATTCTCACACTTCCTGACACAGTAGAGCCCATTGCAGTAGTCACTGTGTCAGTCCAACTGCTTGAGGATATTCCTCTACTTCACCAATCCTCTGCCTTTCTGAACATCATGTCCCTCTCCAAGGAATAGTTTCTCCTAGAAACATGCTCAAAGTGTGTGGAGCAAAGCTTTGTCATCCCTGCCTCCAAAGAGCATGCTAGCTACATCCTCTTCAAGACATATTTACTTGTTCTTTTGGCAGCCCATGGGCTGTTCAATGTTCTTATCCAACACCATAACTCAACAGCATCAATTCTTCTGTCATCCCTATTCATAATCCTACCAATGCATAGTAAGTGATCTGAAAGACCATGGCTTGAATAAAATGCACTCAAATCCTCAAACTGACATAATTTCCTTCTCAATGATTTGAAGGAGTTCTTGACTGAAGACTTTCCCAGTGCAATATTTCTCCTGATTTCCTGACTGCTGGTACCAAGGGTATTGATTGTGGATCCAAGTAAGATGAAATTGTGGAAAGTTTCAATCTTTTCTCCATCTATCAAGATGTTTCTTATAGGCCCAATAAAAAGAATTTTTTCTCTTCTTGATGTTGAGATGCATTCCATTTGTCAACAAGTGCTTTAAGTCCTCACTTTTAGCAAGCAAAGTTATGTCATCTCCTTAATGCAAGCTATTGATGAGTCATCCTCCAATCTTGAAGTTATACTCTTTAGAGTCCAGCTTCTTGAATAATTTGCCAAGTATACAGATTAAATAGGTACATAGAGAGAATACAATCCTGATGCACTTCCTTCTTAATTTTAAATCATTTATTGTTCCCTTGCTCTGTTTGCACAACAGCCTAGAACAACAGTTCTAGGTATAGGTTTCACGTGATCACAAAAATTAAGTTGTTCTTGGATTCCCATTCTTCTCAGTGTGATCCATAATTTGTTATGATCCACTCAGTCAAATGCTTTTGTATAGTCAATAAAGCATATATATAGACATTGTTCTGACTTTCTTTTACTTTCAGCTGGGTTCCATCTGACATCAGCAATATTTATTATTGATGCTACAGCCTCTTGTGAATCTGAACTTCTGACAGTGCCCTATCTATGGACTGTTCTAGCTGATTTTGAATGTTCTTCAGCAATATTTTGCTTGCATATGAAATTAATGATATTGTTCAGTAGTTTCTACATTCTGTTGGATCACCTCTCTTTGGAATGGGAACAAATAAGGACCTCTTCCAATCTGTTGGCCAGACAGTTGTCCTCCAATTTTCCTGCTATAGACTGATTCAGGACTGCATCTGTTAATTGAATCAAGTCAATTGGTATCACATCGATTCCTGGGGCCTTATCTTTTTTACAATGCCTTCAATGAAACTTCTGCTTCATGGCTCCTGCTCATATGGTATTTCCTGAAGTTTGTCAGTGTCAGTCAATTCTTTTTGGTATAGTGACTATGTGTATTCCCTCAATTTTCTTTTGATACTTCTTAGATTATTCAACATAATGCCCAAAGCAGCTTTCAATATTGTGATTCAAGGCTAAAATTTGTTTTTCAGTTGTCTCAGCTTGAGAAATACAGAGTGAGTTCTTCTATTTTTATCCTCTAATTCCAGCTCTCTGCAAATTCCATTGTAACACTTTATCTTCTCTAGCTGCCTTTTGAAATCTTCTGTTTAGCTCTTTGTCTTTGGCATGTTTTCTCCTCTCAATTCTCTAGTGCAATTTTCAAAATATCTTTGGCATACATTTCAATTTTTCTTTCTCTTATATTTTTGTAATGACCTTTTGCTCTTTTCAAGGACGATATCCTTAATGTCATCCCACAATTCATCTGGTAATCAAAGCTTCAAACTTCTTTTTAATATTATTTTGAAATTCAAGTGAAATAGATTGAAGGTCCTATTTTGGTTCTTATGGACATGTTTTCATTTTCTGTGGCCTTTATTTAAACTCACACATGAGCAGTTTGTGGACTGATTCACCCACAGTCCACTCATGATGTAGTTTCGACTGCTTATATTGAGCTCCTCTATCATTTCTGTCCACAGATGTAGTCAATCTTATTGCTATGCAGTCCATCATATGTTTCATGTGAAAAATTGCCTTTCATATTTTCTTTTTAATTTTTTAAGACACTTGTCATGAATAAATCCTTAAAAATATAAAATCCAATCATTCTATTTCCAGCCTTTCCCCGCCCCCGCTCTCAAGTTTATACTTTATGACTACTGTTCCTTCTTTATTGTTTCCAACTTTTTTCTTAACAATGAATGTTTTATTTACTGCAAATACCTTTTTAAAAAAACTTCAACAAACATGGACTGCTAAGAGAACAAACAGGTTCATCCTAGAGAGGGTGAAAACAGGCTGCTCCTTAAGAGACAAGGATTCTAAAGCTTCATTTGACATGTTGCAAGGAGTCCTTGGAGAGGGACATCATGTTTAGGAGGGTGGAGGAACAGCACAGAATAAGAAGACCTTTCATGAGATGGATTGATTCAGTTAATGGGTTAGTGGGGTAGGTGTGTCAGAGACAGTGAGATTGGCTCAGGACAGAGCAGGGTTTAGGGCTGTTGTACATATTGTCACTATGAGTCACAGGTGACTCAATGGCACATAACAACAATAATACATAAGTAGGGACTATACACATGGAAGTTCACGTGACAGGAATAAGACTGACTACATAAGTGGAAAGAGTTGACAGAAAAACTAAGTATCAGCAGTTAAAATAGGGCAAAGGGCAGACTGTAGAAGAGACCATCAACTGCTTCTTTTTTTTTTTTCCGACAATGGCTTCCAAACTTTTTTTTCAATTAAAGATGTTTTTGTTTGTTTTATTTTTTGTTTTTGTTTGTTTGTTTGTTTTACAGTGTTCACTTAGCAGATGCTTATTTTCAGGAATATTTTATTTTTCATAATAATTTCCATTTTTGTTATTTTTTGTTTTTCTTAATTTTTATTATGTATTGATTTGCTTATAAAGTTTGTATATATTTTTTCACACTATACTTCATTCACATATGTTTCATACAATCATTCTGATTCATTATATTTTATAAAATTAATCAACATTGAACTATGCCTACCATTGCATTATCTTTCCAGATCCCTGCCAGATCTTTCCCATTTCCTTTTCCCATCCTTCCCTCTGTGCATCAAATTGTGCAACCCTATGATTTACCCCTTGCCAATCCTCACCTTTCTGCTCCTAGCCTCCTCACCTTAGATCCTCATACATATCTTCCTAGATATCTTTATATTCCTACAATAACAATCTCATACAGTGTTTGTCCTTTTGGTACTAAGTTAGTTGACTCAGCATAATATTTTCCAGTTACTCTAAAGTTATGTAGTAATTTTCAAAATCGTTGCTCCTGAACGCAGCAAAGTATTCCATTATGTGAATGTACCAGAGAGTCTCCAATCTATTCAATTGTGGTTCAACATTTGAACTGTTTCCATGTTCTTGGCATGGTGAATAGCTATGAACATCAGTGTACAAATCTCCATTTGAGTCTCAGTACTACTTTTCTCAGAGTGTATTCCAAGGAGTGGAATAGCTGGGCCATATGGAATTTCCATGTTCAGCTTTTTGAGGAAATTCCAAGATGCCTTTCAGAGTGGTGGTATCATTTTACAATCCCACCAACAGTGTATGAGAGTTCCTATCTCTTTGCATCCTTTCCAATACTTATTACTTGCTGCCCTGATAAACTTTGCCACTGCTACTGAGTGAGATGGTATTTCATTGTGGTTTTGATTTGCATTTCTCTTATTGCCAGTGATTTGGAGCACTTCCTATGTGTCTGTTGGCCATCCAATTGTCCTACTATAGGATAGGTCATTCAATGTCTTTTGTTCATTTTGTAATTGGATTATCAGTCTTTGTCTTGTAGAGGCTCTGTAGTATTCTTAAACTTTTGATATGAGACCTTTGTCTGAGATGATATGCTTTTTCCCAGACAGCAGGTTTTCTTTTTACTCTGTTGGAAAAGATTTTAATGTGCAAAGAGATTTAATCATTAGGAAGTTCCATTCATCAATTTTACTTTCTCCTGGTCACGTATTTATTACTATATTTGTCAGTCTTTCTATACCATAGTCTAGACCTTCTAAGGTTGCTCCTGTCTTGAACTTTTGCATTCCAGTCGCCAATTATAATTAACACATCTTCATTGTATGTCTGGTCTGACTGCAAGGTTTGGTAAAAATTTTTAATTTTTCCTCTTTGGCTCTAGATGTAGGAGCATATATTTGAATAATAGTTATATTAATTGGTCTTTCTTGTATGCATATGAGTAATACCCTATCACTCATAACATTGTACTACAAGATAAAAAATTGAAATTGATTTTTTGACTATGAATTCAACACCATTCTTCTTCTGTTTTTCATTCCCAGGATAGTATAGTATGTGATTATCTGGTTCAAAGTGACCAAACCTAATCCATCTCATCTTATTTCATCTCATCTCACTAATGCTTATAAGTACTCATCATTTTTTGGGAGATGGTTTCATTGATATGAATTGAGTCATGTATTTATTACATGAAACATACAATGCAATATTGTCTTTGTCCATAAAGACAATGTTGTCTTTGTCCATAAAGTGCTAATTTTTACCTGAAGCCCGTGACTGGTGGTTCTGAATAATGCCCTTACTTTAGGCTAGTGGAATTGTTTGTTGTTGTTGCTATGTGGAGTTGAGTTGGAACTTAACCATAATTGACCTTCCAATGAGTTTTCAGAGAGTAAATATCATGGGAGGAAATTGCCTAACTTTCTCCCAAGAAATAGCCAGTGGACACAAATTGTGTGCCATCATGTTGGCAATGATGTTCTTTACACTCTGACACTGTAAGATACTAAACATAAGGCATAGTATATAAGTGTATTTGAATATTTAAATATTTCTTTTAATGTATGTGTATTTGCTAGGGTGTTTGTTTGCTGGGGCTTTTAGAAAACACACACTCATAAAATGTGCATAGTTTGACTCAAATTTTTTACTTCATTGATAAAATATTTATTTGAAAGTAACTTCAAAAATCAATCATAACCATAAATTGTCTTTTAAACTGCAATGTGGACATTCTAGGGACACATTTGTCTTTGATTAAAGACAATTTATGGTTATGATTGATTTTTGAAGTTACTTTCAAATAAATATTGTATCGATGAAGTAAAAAATTTGAGTCAAACTATGCACATTTTATCCCATATTCATTGCTATCTTATGTTTAGTTTAGAATAAAGCAAATGATTTTATATGAAATATCCCATTTCAATGAGCATATTCTCCAGTTTTATATCAAAAGATAGCAATACAAAACAACTTTGGTAATAAAGTAGACACAAAACAAAAATATATTCCATTTGAAATGAATCAATGATGCTTGCAAAAAAGGGAAATATTTAATGTGTATAGAATAGAATCAATAAAGTACACATCTAATATTTTGTTTCTTCATTTCTTTCTTTAAAGAAATTCCTTTAAATGAAATAAAATTTCATTTTTAAGTGAAATGGTTTCATTTATTTCATTTCTTTTTTATTATAATTTCTTCTCATGTTTACTTTTTAGAAAAAAGACTATTAAGAATTAAAAATCAAGTGATATAAAGAAGAAATTAATCAATTACATTAAATGAAAAGTGGTTTCACTTAAGTTATTTTGGGTATTTGCCTCTGCCAGACAGATAAAGAAAATATGAATTGTTTGCTATGCCAGTACATAGAAAAGTTATGAAATAGTTATTTTGTAGAAAATAAACTCAAAGAAATATAAGTAGCAATTTAATGCTATAAAACATAATACTTGTATGATTATAATTTATAGTTTATAAAACACATTTTTCAACACTGTCTTATTTATTTGTTGCAAAGGGACAGTAAAACAGGTATTAGTGTCTATACTCATAAATGAGAAAAGTAGAGAATCAGAGTGGTTAAACACATATGTGAAATAAAAAGGTGAATTTACACTATTATTTCTTTCCTCAAGTCCTGTATGTCTATGTTTGCCTTTCCCCTCTACCCCCAATTTAGAGGTCTGAACAGTTTTACTCTACTATCATATATAAGATTACAAGACAAATATTGGGCACAAATAAGAAGGTGGCTCCTTTTACTGTAGTGTATGAAAGAACTGAAACAAAAAGCAAACATAAGATCGCAGAAGTATGATGAAAAGGGAATAAACAATATTGCACATGGACCTAAGGCATTTATAGCAATTAAGCTAATAAATCACAAGTGCTTAATTGAAGACAGCACTATTAGGGATCCCAGAAGAGAATCAAACAATAATTCAACCTCAGGATTAGAAGAGATTCTCTGTAATGCGACCTTCCACTGAGTTGTACGAGTTATGCAGATTTTATAAGACTTTAATCAAGGTAATGTGAGAATATTATGTTTTCATACATTAAATAATCTTAAAGGGACCCATTCAATGCTCCAATTACCAGAGGCAGTCACTGTTGTCAAGTTTGTTCCAAAGCTATAAATTGCAATCTTTCTCTCTTAGTGACTGGTGAATTTAAGCCTCTAGAGAGATGTAGCATTTAATTTAGCAGAGCAACTCACTATTCTGTGCTACCAGAGCTTCTTATGACCAGCATTGCTATTGTCTACTATCAAGGCAAAACTGACTCATAGCTGACCCTCCAGTAGGTTTTAGAGGTAGTTAATTGCACAGAAGAAAACGGCCCATCTTCTCCCATGGGGCAGCTGGTGGATTCAAGCCATGTGTTTTTGGAATTGAAGAACAGTTTCCTACCAGTAGGCCACCGAAGCACTTTGTAGCCACTAAAAACTTATTGGAATGTCAGCTATGAGTCAGTTCTGACTTGATAGAACGTAACAACATGGACCATTATCTGTTACTACTAACAAGAGTATTAGCCTTTCCAGGATTGTTAGATATATATGGTATAGATTTCACAATAGTCGACAACTGATGATCAGGGAATATAAACATGTGAGAGCAAGGAAGATAGGTTTAAAGATTCAATTATAGATGGAATCGTTTGAGCAATAGGTAGGTTTTAGAAACTAAGTTTAAATAATTGTTCTGCTTTGTTATGCAGTAAATAATTAGCCCTAGTAGTTCCAAGACAAAAACCATGAAGCTCATCAAGCTTCCATTAGATTGCTATAAAAGAGGTCTTGTGGCTTACCAATTAAGGAATTGCACTGCCAGTCCAAAAGAAGGAGGTTCAAATACACCAGCTATTCCAAAGAAGAAACATGGACACTCTCCTCCTGTGCAATTTACAATCTCTTGAAACCTGTTGAAGAATCATCCATAAGTCAGTTCTGACTTGATAGTAATGACAATGAGTTAAGATTGCTAAAACAGAGAAAATATCAGTTTAATAACAAATATATTAACAATAGTAAATGTAATAAGGTCACAATTCTCACTCAAATAAAAATCCCAAATGAGGTTACATACTCTGAGAATCTTTTAATGAAATGAAGCTTGGATACTCTGTAACAAGTTATCTTACAAATATTCTCTGAGAATCTTTCTCTTATCCTTCTCAAAAAGAATTAAAATTATTCAAAAGTTAAGCTAGCAGAATGAAAATTCAAATAATTTTGGGATTTCTGATTAGTGGTTCTCTTTAAAACTTCCTGTATTTGAAGAATTCGATTATTTTACTTGATTGAAATAGTATGTAAAAATGTGTAACTCTGTAGATCTTAACAAATTATAGCTTATATGGAGAAGAATGGGAATCCCAGACACTTAACTATATTGCTGTGAAGCCTGTACTTAGATAAGGAGGTTATTGTGTGAACAGAGCATGGAAACACTATGCGTGTTTAAAATTAAAAAATGTTTGCATCATGTTTGTATTCTTCCTCCATATCCATTTAATCTGTATGCTGAGCAAATTATTCAAGAACCTACACTCTAAAAAGAAGAACATGGCATGAGGATTGAAGGAAGACTCATCAATATCCTTTATTATACAGATGACAGAAACTTGTTTCTGTAAAGAAAGGCTTAAATTTTTTGTTTCAATCTTCATTGTGGATTGCCTGTCAATGTTAAGAAAACAAGAATCCTCACCACTGTATCAATAGGAAACACCATGATAGAGAAAAGACTGAAAGTGTTGATGGCTTTATTTTACTTCTATTCACAATCAATATACTTGGTACCAGTCATCAGGAGATCAGGAGGCTCAGCAGTCAGGAGACTAGGAAGTCTGTTGCCAAGGACCTCTCTAAATTATTTAGGAGCAAAGATGTTAGTTTGAGGACTAAGATGTGCCTGATTCAGTCCATGTTCTTTTCAGTTGCTTGTGATGCATCAGAGAGATGAATAATGAATATGGATGGCAGTAGAAGAAATGACACCTTTGAACTATATTGTATACAAGAACTGAGTATTTCATGGACTGTCAAAAGAATCAATAGTTATGTCATGGAAAAGTTGTAACCATAGTGTTCTTTAGAGGCAAAGATGATAAAGCTTTCCCTCACATACTTTGGGCATATTGCTAGGAGAAACTATTCCTTCGAGAGGAACTACATGATTGAAAAGGTAGAGGGATAGTGAAGGAGAAGTAGACTTTTAACCAAGTGAATTAACATGGTGACTGAAGCGATGGGCTTGAGTGTGTCAGAAATTTTGGGGATGACCAAGGATAGGACAGGATTCAGATCTTTTGTTCATAGAGTATAAGTCTTATTCAGCTCTAAAGTATCTAAAAACAGCAATAAGACAATTAAATTTTGATCAAAATATATTTAATGTTAAGCTTAGAAAAAAAATCTAAATCTATTCAGGACTATTCCTACTGTTTCTAATTAGATAGTAGAAATAAATTTGTTAGTTAATTTTATTATTTCTACTACTGTATCATAAGGTGTAAAGTAAGTGTGATAGAGGAGGAAAGACTAATTAAAGTATATAGTTTTACTTCTAACAAAATAACAATTAAAATATTAAATAATCCTTTTTATAGAAGAACACTTATTAAATAGGATCACTATTAAATACATTTTAAAAAAGAAGTGGTCTTCCTTATTTTTTTTTTAAGTTTCCTAGTTGAACTGCTACAAGACAAATGATTCTTGGAGATGGAAAATAAATCAAAGTCTAATTAATTAGTGTCTCTAATTATTACTGAATATGTGGCTTTCTTAAAAGAGAACTTTTATGTAATTCTTTTTGCAATTGATATACAATAATGAAGGAGTTCTGAGGGCATAGTAAATACAGAATTGTGCTGCTAAACCAAAAGCAGGTGATATGAATCCATTGATTGCACTGTGGGAAAAATTTGGGTAATCTCCAATGTCATTTATAGCTTCTGAAAATCTTCTGGAAGGTCCCACTGAATGGCACATAGTAACAACATAGAATAATGCAAGGAAAACAATTTCTCTATATCCAGCAGTTAGGAAATCAAGAGAAAAATTGCATTGGCGAAGTCTGCTCTTAGAGACCTCTCCAAAGTGATAAAGAGTAATGCTGTCAGTCTAGGGACTAAGGTGTGTCTGACCCAGCCATGGCCTTCATAATTACTTAAAGAGAGATGGACAATGACTAAAGATGATGGAAGAATAATTGATGCCTTTGAATGGTGGTTCTGGATAAGAGTCTTGAACATACCCTGGGCTGCCAAGAGAACAAACAGATTTGTCTGGGAGAAGGTGAAACCAAGTTTATCCTGGGAGGCAAGAGTTTTGAAGCTCCATCTCACATATTTTGGGCATGTGACCAGAAAGTACCAGTCCATGGAGAAAGACATCATCCTTGGAAGTGTGAAGGGACAGCACAGGAGAGAAAGACCCTGGATGAGACGGATTGACACAGAAACTAGGGTAGTGGGGCTAGGTACTTAAGAGTTAGTGAGACTAACTCAGGACAGGGCAGGGTCCAGAGCTATTATATACAGGATCGTTATGACTCACAGGTGACTCTATGTCATAACTACATAGGTGATATAACAACAACAATGTCCATAGAGATATTTGTTTTTACCTGAAAAAAAAATGGGTAGTATGTTGGCGAGTCTCTCAGTCTTGACTATATCAACTCAACAGCACTGGATCAGATTTATACCAAGGTGTATATGGAACATTACTTTTTATCTATTTCATTGGTGATTTCAAGCTATTGGGATCTAAAGTTTAGAACTTAAAAGGATCATACATGAATATTTGAAACCGTATGACCAACAGACCTGAATCCTGTCCTCTCATGTCATCATCTTCTCTGATACACTTGAGCTCAGTGCTGCAGTCACTGTGTCAATTCCTCCCATTGTGGGTCAGAATCTTTTCCACACACTTTCCTCCTTCCATGTGTGATATCACTTTGCAGGAAATAGCCTCTCCTGGAAACATGTCCAAATATGAGAGCTGAAGCTTCACCATACTTATTTCCAAGGAATGCTCTGACTCTATCTTTCCCAAAATGTCGCTGCTTGTACTTTTCGCAGTCCACGAGATATTTAGTACTACTCCAACACTACAACACAAAGACATCAGTTCTTCTGTTGTCCTTATTTATTGTCTAGATCTCAGAAGTATAACAAGTAATTGAAAAGACCATGACGTGACTCAAGTAGGCCTTTGTCTCCAAACTGATATTTTTATGTTTCAGTGTTTTGCGGAGATTCCTGACAGTAAACTTACCCAAAGCAGTACATCTCATGATCTCTTAAGAGCTGGTAGTGAGAGTGTTGATTGTGGATCTAAATAAAATAAAATCATTGACGGTTTCAATCTTTTCTCTATCAGGATTTGTCTACTGACCCAGTGGCATGTACTGTAGCTTTCTTGACATTGAGATGTAATCCATATTGAAGAACATAGACTTTGATCCTCTGTAACAAGGGTTTCTGATTTTTCTCACTTTCAATAAGCAAGGTTATGTTGTCTGTATAATGCAGGTTGTTGATAAGTCTTCTTCTGATCCAGAGGCCACATTCTTCTTCATAAAGTCAGGTTTCAAAAATTAATTACTCAGCATACAGATTAAATATATATATAAAAAGTACATCTCTGAAACACACCCTTCCTGATTTTAAACCATGCAGTCATTTCTTGTTCCATTCACATAACAGCTTCTTGATTTAGATAGGTTTCCTTTGAACACAATTAGGTGCTCTGAGATTCCCGTTCTTCTCAGTATTATCCATAATTTGTTATGATCCACACAGTCAATGCTTTTACACAGTTGATAGACCATAAATAGACATTGTTGTTTTATTTTCTGCTTTCAACCAGGATCCATCCGACATCAGCAATGATATTCCTGGTGCCACGATCTCTTCTGAATCCAGCTTACACTTTTGGCAGTTACCTGTCAATGTACTGTTCCAGTCATTATTTCATGAGCCTCGGAAATATTTTCCTTGCACATGACATCAAAGAAAGTGTTACATAATTTCCACATTCTACTGAATCATCTGTCTTGGGAGTGGGAAAAGATATGGATCTCTTCTAGTCAGTAAGCTAGTACATTGTCCTCCAATTTTCCTGGCATAAGCTGGTTAGCACAGCCAGGGATGCATCTGTTAGCTAAAACATGTCAATCAGTCTCATATCTATTCCTAGGGCCTCATTTTTAGCCAGTGTATTCAATACAAATTGAACTTCTTCTTTAGTTACCATAATTTTGTTCATATTGTACTTATGGAATTTTCCAGTGTTAGATAATTCTTATTGTAAGAGAGCTGGAGCTAAGAAAAGCAATACCCTTCACAATAGCTAATCACAAGATTAAATATTTGGGAGTAAATATAACTAGAAGCACAAAAGATCTATTCAAAGAAAATTACAAAACATTATTACAAGAAGCAAAAAAAAGCCTAGAGAAGTG
>NW_006399828.1:11694071-11695541 GCF_000299155.1 Elephantulus edwardii
GCAACAATGAATGAATGGAATTCCAATATCTCTGTAGATGTTCACTGAAATGAAAAATAAAGAAATTAAATAAAAATTTTTAAAAAAAGAGTGATTCTGAGTATACCTTCTATCTTCTTTTGATGCTTCCTGGATCACTTAAGATTTTGCCCATGACAACTTTAAGTACTGCAGTGTGGGACTTACTTTGTTTTTCAGTTTTTTGAGCTTGAGAAATGCCAAGCGAGTTATTCCTTTTTTTTTTTTAAATCAGAGTCCAGTTCCTTTTACATTTTGTTATAATTCTTTGGCTTCTCAACTCTAATGCAATTTTCATTGTTTCTTCTGACATCCATTTTTGCGTTTTCAATCTTTGTAATGATATAATGTTCTGTCCATGTATGGTAATCTTGATTTTATCCCACAGCTCCACTGTTCTTTCATCTTTGGTGATCAATACCTCAAACCTGTTCATAAGGTGATTTTTTTTTCAATTCCGGTGTGATAGGCTTAAGGTTGTATTTGGTTCTTGTGAATTTGTTTTAATCTCTTTCAATCTCAGTTTGAACTTGCACATGAGTGACTAGTGGTCTGTTCCAAAGTCAGCAACTGACCTGGTTCTGACTGCAGATAATGATTCTTGATAAAGATTCTTTCCGGAGATATAGTCAATCTGATTCCTGTATAGTTCATCAAGATAGATCCATAAGTTAAGTCACCTTTTGTGTTTCTTAACATTTACTTCAAGTAAATGACATATGTTGATTTGAACTAGTAAAGGAGAAATGAAGTTAGCTTATAAATCTATTTACAAGAATATTAAATGTAGTTCACATGTTATGTACTCCATACAATCAGAAGTTTCTATTTGCGCTTTAGCTCTAACTGTTATTATAATTATGGAGACTAAACCTGAAATGATTTTTCAGTGGTCACCTAGATATATCATGATGCATTTAACCAGCTAGAGATGGCCTGCTGAACTGTTAGATATTAGGAAAAAATGTGAAGAAAGGAAATAGGAAACCTCTGCTATTAGTAAGACCATTGAACTGTTATGAGCTATTTTTAATGGAAAATAATGGAAAAATTATCATCAATTACTGTACTTTAAATTAATTGTTGTTGTTTTTTTTTATTGCCGTTGAATTGGGCACAACTCATAGCGACCCTATGAACAAAAGGCCAAAAGGCTTTCTATAACCATCATTTATCAGCTTCTTGACACTACGAGGCCACCAGACCTCCCTACTTTTATTCTTTTTTAAAAATTTTTTCTTTCATATTGGAGTCCATACAAAATTCATATGCATTGTGTTTCACACTATCATTTATTCACATTTTGTTTCATACAATATTTCCCATGCAGTGTTGTTGTTGTTGATTGCTGTCAAGTTGTGCATGACTCATAGTGATGCTATATTAATGTAGGGTCATATAGATATATTCATATAGAAGTATGAATATATGTAAATGGATATATATTTCAGA
>NW_006399828.1:11696543-11719658 GCF_000299155.1 Elephantulus edwardii
TTTTTTTTTTTTTTTTGTCAATTAAGTAATTGGGATATCAGTGTTTTTCATGTGAAGGCCCTGTAGTATTTTGTGAACTTTTGTTATGAGATCATTTTCTGATTTTGTTTTGTTTTGTTTTTTTCCCCCTGTCAGTAGGTTTCCTTTTCACCCTACTTGAAAAAGGTTTGATACACACAGGATTTTAATCTTTTGAAAGTCTCATTCATAAAATTTTTTTTCCGCTCTTGATTGTACATTTCTGACCATATTTGTCAGTCTCTTCTAAACTTGGTCTCTTTTTGTCTCTCAAGATTTTCATGATTTTAGACTTAACTCCTAGGTTTCTGATCCACTTTGAGTTGATTTGTGTGTGTGGTGTTTTGCATTATCTTAATTATTTTAGGCATAAAAACTTACGACAATTTTTTTTAACGTAAGGTTTTCTGATCATAAAACTGTACACAATTCTATTGAATCCATTTATCCACTATACTCAATAATTTGGGCAATGATTGCTAAGTGGTCAATTTATTACAATCTGTGAAAGATTTAGGCTGATTTTTAATCGATCTGTACAAAGTACAGTTGTTGGTGGAGAATTGTGTGTTTCTCTGATACTGAACAGGCTTCAACAGAACTTCCATTCTAAGAGATGTACTGGGAAAGGAAGAAAGGAAGGAGAGGGGGGAAAATATTAAAAAATGAATGAAGAATATCCTAACCTTTTTTTGTAACTTTTGTTAAAATCACAATAAAGAAATAATATCGGGGGTGAAACAATAAAAATCTGATGACCTACCTCAAAAAGTCCACATTCTACATGGATTTGCTGTGAGTCAGGAAGCAAAGTAACATCGGTAAACAACAGGTATGGTCCTATCTTGAGACAATGACTATGAGTTAAAGGAAGTACTTAGGGGCTAAAAATATACTAGAAATAATAGCCAATGTTATGAATTTCTCGCCTCATGAAAGACTTGGTGCTGAGAACAAGCACTGACTCTATTGATTGCAAATCATACAATTCTACCTAATAATCCTCATGAAATGGGTTGAACTCTGGAATCCATTCTTTTATCCAAGTGATACATGTTTATATTAAGAGGCACAGCTATGATTTCATTTAACTGATATTGACACTTGGCCTTCACAATATTTACTTGCTACTTGACGAGCAAACCAAAAATAATAAATATGACTAAAGTAACTTAGTCTGAATTGCAAGGGGAGTATATGAATTGAAACCAGATGTTCTCTTATAGTTTACTAGCATAACCTCTATTAAATCTACAACCCTCTAAAGTCAATGAAAATAGTATTTTATATCTCTCAAGATAAAGAATTTGCCTATGCACTAGAAAATGTATCCTGGGTAATTAAAGTGCTTACTGAAGAAAAAGGAATATTTGAATGTGCTATAAATTAGGAAAATCTTTATGGTTGGCTTACTGTCATTCTGATAATATGCTGGGTTTTAAGTCAGTCTAGGTTCTAGGAAGAAAGTGATGATGTATGCACGATTACATGCTCATGTGATCACATGCACACACACAGAGATGTGGTGGTTGCTATGTGCCGTCGAGTCACTTGCAACTCATAGCAACCATATGTACAACAGCCCTAAACTCTGCTCTGTCCTGTGCCAATAACACTGTCTCTGATACGCCCATCCTGATTACCCAAGTCACTAAATCAATCCATCTCATAGAGGGCCTTCCCCTCCTGCGCTGTCCCTCCAACCCTACCAAGCATGATGTCCCTCGCCAAGGACCTGTCTCTCCTTACAATGTGTCCAAAATATGTTAGACGGAGCCTCAGGATCCTCGCCTCCAAAGAGCCACCCAGTTTAACCCTCTCTAGGATGAATCTGTTTGTTTTCTTAGCAGTCCATGGTACCCTCAATACTCTTTTCCAGCACCACAGCTCAAAGGCATCAATTCTCCTTCTATCCTCCTTGGTTGTTGTCCAACTCTCTGATGCATAACAAATGATTGCAAAGACCATGACCTGTATCAGATGCACCTTAGTCTACAGAGAGACACCATTGCTCTTCAGTACTTTGGAGAGATCCCTAACAGCAGACTTTCCCATTGCAATACGTCTTTTAATTTCTTGGCTATTGGTGCCGAGAGGTTTGACTGTGGAGCCAAGCAAACGAAAGCTGTGAACAATCTCAATCTCTTCACCATCCATCCTGATGCTACCAATTGGTCCAGTGGTGAGAATTTTTGTCTTCTTGACATTGAACCTCAATCCATAATGAAGGCTGCAGTCCTTGACCTTCTGCAGCAAGCGCTTCAGATCCTCAGTTTCAGCAAGCAGGGTTGTGTCATCTGCACAACACATATTGTTGATGAGTCTTCCACCAATCCTGACACCACACTTCTCCTCAAAGAGCCCAGCCTCCTGGATAATCTGTTCTGCATACAGATTGAAAAGGTATGGAGACAGGACACATCCCTGGCGTATGCCCTTCCCAATTTTGAACGATTCAGTGTTTCCTTGCTCTGTTCTGATGACTACCTCTTGGTCCAAGTATAGGATTCACATTAGCATGATCAAGTGTTCTGGGATTTCCATTCTTCTCAGAGTCAGCTGTAGTTTGTTTTAATCCACACAGTCAAATGTCTTTGCATAATCAATGAAACACAGGTAGACATTCTTCTGGTATTCCCTGCTTTCAGCTAAGATTCTTTTAACATCAGCTATAATATCCCTAGTACCACTACCCCTTCTAAGCCCAGCCTGGACTTCTGGCAGTTCTCTGCTGATGTGTTGTTCCAGTCGTTTTTGGATAATCTTAAAGTAGAATCTTGCTTGCATGTGAAATCAATGATATTGTCCTATAGTATCCACACTCTGTTGGGTCACCCTTCTTCGGGATGGCAGGGACATCACTGATACTAATGGTTAACTCCACAATAAGGAATACATCTTTCACTTTTCTATAAAATGCTGGTCTGTCTGATACTTCTCTAAATCTGAACATTCAGATTAAGACAGACTAGAAAGAAGGACTGAACATCCACTTCTAAAATAGCAGGCCTCCAAAAACCGTATGTATATATTTGATCACACAGAGATACTTCATGATAATAATTTAAATAAAGTACTATTCACAAGGATATGGACCACAAAACCCAGTGCTATCAAGGTGATAATAAGTCTTGGAAATCCTATAGGACAGAAGAGAACTGGCACAAAGTGTTTCTAAAGCTGTTAAATCTTTATGGAAACAAAATGCTACATTTTTCTCCATGGGACTGTCTGGTAGGATCAAATGGCTGATCTCTGGTTAGCATCTGAGAACTTTAACCACTGTGCTCCTGAACTTGCTAACATGACAGAGAAATATTGAGGAAATAAACAATGATATACCATAGATCTAGTGATATTGAGCTGTTTTCAGTCCCCAGGTCATAAGAAAGGAGGAGAAAAAGTTTAATAAAGCCAAAAACATTTTGTTAAATATGCTTAAGAGATGCATAAACTTTGAGTTGAGTGACACAGCTAGCATAAGGTGAGTACATAAGCAAGTAGGATTGGATTAATACTGAAACCTCATTTCATCTCCCTGGAATCTATTGCTGAGTTTCTAAGACATCAAGTTGCCTAAATAATTCAGTCTCCTGAACTATGCAATTGTTCAAAGAGTGGACTACATGGAGAAACAAAGGGAAGGTTCGAACTACAGAGATTATCTATTATTTATTATCATTTATTTATTATTCAATATTATCTGCTATTTATTGTATAACCTATTATCTATTATCTATGTATAAAATTTTTCTGCTTCCATCTTGGAAAATACTTTAAGTGTACTTCAATTAATTTTTCATTAATAATCAATTCAGATTTTTTTAATGTTTTAAATAATGTGAGATGGATCATGGCAGAAATCAGAGAGTACTAGAGGAATATCTATCTGTGCTTCCTTGGCTATGCAAAGGCTTTTGACTGTGTGGATCAAAACAAGCTATAGCTGACTCTAAGAAGAATGGGAAACCCAGAACATTTGACTGTGCTTATGCAAAAACTATACTTGGGCCAAGAGACAGTCATCAGAACAGAGCAAGGAGACACTGGATGGTTCAAAACTGGGAAGGGGGTTTGCCCTGAATATATTCTTTCTCCATACCTTTTCAATTTGTATTCAGAACAGATCATCTGGGATGCTGGGTTGTATGAGGAGGAATGTGGAATCAAAATTGGTGCAAGATTCATTAATAACTGGTATTATGCATATGGCACAACCCTGCTTGCTGAAACTGAAGAGGACCTGAAGCGCTTGCTGCATAAGGTCAAGGACTGCAGCCTTCAATACAGATTGAAGCTCAATATCAAGAAAACAAAGATTCTCACCACTGGGGCAATTGGCAGCATCAGTATGGATGGTGAAGAGATTGAGATAGTTAACAGTTTTAGATTGCTTGGCTCCACATTCATTACTCTTGGTACCAACAGCCAGGAAATCAAGAGATGAATTTTTCATTGAGAAAATCAGCTGTCAGGGACCGCTCCAGAGTACTTAAGAGCAACGACATCAGACTGAAGACTAAGGTGCCCCTAATCGAGGCTATAGTCTTCACAATTGTGTGTTTTGCTTCAGAGAGCTGGACAGTGACTAGGGATCGCAGAAAGAGAATTGATGCCTTTGATGTGTGGTGCTGGGGAAAAATGTTGAGTATACCATGGACTGCTAGGAGAACAAACATGTTTGTCTTGGAGAGGATGAAGCCAGGCTGCTCTTTGGAGGCAAGGATTCTGAAGCATTGTTTGACATACTTTGGGCATGTTACAAGGAGGGACCAGTCCTGGAGAGGGGCATCATGCTTGGGAGAGAGGAGGGACAGTGCAGGAAAGGAAGTCCCTCAATGAGATGGATCAATTCAGTGATTGGGGTGGTGGGAGTAAGTTTGTCAGAGACAGTGAAGTTAGCATAGGATAGAATAATGTCACTATTAGTCGCAAGTGACTTCAGGGTACATAACAACAAGAAAACATTAAATAATTAATCAATATATTAAAGTAATATTTTAATTTTACCCTGGGATTTTAAAGGGTGGGGGATCACCAAGAAATTGTCCTAACTGGAGGAGAGAAAGTTTGACTTATAGCCAGAGCTTTTGGATGTGATCTATTGCAGTGGGGAAATTTACTGCCAAAGACCTCTTTAAGTCTTGAAAAGCAAGGATGTTACTTTAAAGACTAAGATGGAACTGACCTTAGTATGATATTTTTCAGTAGCCTCAGATACATGTGAAAGTCAGACAGTGAATAACAGATACCAGAGGAAAACTTGTCCTGTGAATTGTAGTGTTGGTGTAGTATATTGAATATATCTTCCTTTTTGAAGTACTTTGAACTGACTTCCAAAAGAAAACAAACTCTATCTTTAAAGAAGTGAAGCCAGACTGAGTATTAAAATAAAAGATGGTGAGAAAGCATTAAAATAAAGGATGGTGAGAAATGTTCTCACGTAACTTGGATATGTTATCAGAAGGGGTTAGCTCCTGGAGTAAGATATCTTGTTGGAAAAGTAGAAAGTCAGAGAAAAGCAGGGAGATTCTCAATGAGATGGCTTGACAGTGATTGCAACAATGAACTTCAGCACAGCAAAATTGTAAAATTGCACAAGAGCAGATAGAGCTTTATTTTCTTGCTGCTGTGCATATTGGCACTATGAGCTGGTACACACTAAAGGGCATCTGATTTAAAAACGTCATTTACTGAATTATGACAAAAAGTTCTTTCATCAAACCTTCAGCTTCAATCATCTTTACTATTTAGCATCAGTTCAAAGTCATGCATTTCTTTCCTTGAGAAAGTATTTAGTAAATGCTGATGAAAATTAGAAATGTAATACATGTGACTGCGGTAGATCAAATATACAAATAACCCATGAAGAAGATGAAACAATCAAGCAAAATTATTTTTTTAAAGCACCATTAACTGTACTTTTCTACCTGACCTAGATTGGATTGTTTTAAGGAAAGGAGCTCATCACTAGTTTTGCTTGAAATTCTAGTTACTTAATGATTCTTCTCAGACACAAACTAGATGTTATAAACTTCCCAATGTTCTTGTAGCTAATTAAATCAGTTACATAGAGAAACAAGCATGTCAAAGGGCAGAAAATAGAGTACTGGTAATAGCATCTTGTAAAATCATTTACAAAATGAGAATGATCTTTATAAATGAGTTTATTTTTTACTCCTACTTTGTGGCTGATGGTTTTCTGGCAATAAGAGCATATATAGTTTTAATTTACTTAAAACCAATTATTATATATCTAATCTAACAATTATTGTGTTCATTCTAATGTTGTTTATAAATGCAAATATCAATAATAATTTTTTAAAAAGTTGGTCCCCACCTCTATATTTTTCTCTCTTTTAAGTTTTCCCCTAATTTTTCCCACATTCATGTTTACCTGCTGTTATTACTACAGTCTGCAATTTCTTTTAATGTGTATCCTCTCCACGTACCTTTCGCTTTCAACTTCTCTTGATTTCTGTATTTCCTACTTTTCTCCCTAACTACGCATTTTTTCACCTCTCAACTACTTTTAAAAAGTTACGTAATTTCCCCCTATTTTTCAGGAGAGGAAGAGTATGAGCTATTTGAGGACAGACTACCAAGAGGAAAACCTTTCACCTCTCCTCACCTGAACATAATTGAAAATCTTCAAGAAATGACAGTATTTGAATTGTATTCTATATTGAGGTTTATGTTAAGGTCAAAAATCTTGGCTGAAATTTTTCTTGCTTAAAGCAGGAGAATGAAAATGCCAACCTGTCACATGTCTTTCTTTAGAATGTAATCTTAACTTGCTTGCTTTGGGGCTACTCAAAATGTCTGATATAAGTTTCTAATTAAAATTTTCCAAACATGATACATTTTTTTATTATGTAAAATCACCTCCTTTCTCTGTCCTTTAAATCCCTAGTTTAAAAATCTCTCTGTCATTGCTTCCCTGGAGGAAAGAGAAGACATAGGGACATTTATTCCAAACATGAAACCTAGAACTGAAGCCTGTATCATCAGTTATTGGGTTGCATTAAAATTCAGAAACCTTTTCAGGCAGGTGTTTATGGAATATGAATTTGAAAAAATCCATATCATAGGACACCAAATGTATTTTAATAACATTATTACTGCTGCTTTCCCAAAAAGATTTAAAAAATCATTTCTATTTAATAGTACTAAAAATTCCAAATTTTGCCATGTATTAAAAATTTAAATCTTTTTGAAGCCTAGTACACCTACGCTATTATATAATCCTCATAACTATAATGATTATAAGGATGAATGTCAGACATTTTAGCTTGAACTCAATCATCAAATCAACGTGACAGAATCTCGAAACTAGCCCATTGCCATCTATTTAGCAAAAACTACCTTTAATTTAAGCAAAGCAAAATATTTGTAAAGTCAAGAATTTGAAATATTATCTCCTTCTACTCTTATTATATACTGACAGATCCATTGTCACTTTCATCATCAATAAAATTACATTCTAAAAGTGGAACAATATGTACCCCAAGCATATATAATCTAAATTTAACATACATATATTAAATTATTGTTTTTAGGTACTATCAATTTTGTTCTGACTCATAGAGAACCTATGTACAATGAATTAAAGACAGTCCATAGTTCACCATACTTAAATTTATTACTATGCTCAAATACATTATTGTAGCTATTGTATAAATTCATCTCATGAGGATCTTTTCTACAACTCTCTATGACCTCTTTTCTACAACTTTCTACTTTACTAACTATGAGTCTCTGGGAAGTCCTCTTTATTTCGCTATTTTCTTTTTTTTCACCTTGAGAAATCATTGTACCAAAAGTATCAATACCAAAATATTTCAAGAAATACCATATGATCAAGAACAAATAGTAAAGAAAAAAAGAAATTCAAGGTATGCTGAAGGCACTGACAAAAAATAAGGTCCCAGTAATTGATGGGACACTAATTGACATGTCCCAAGTGACAGATACAGTTTTCGATGTGGTCACCAATCTATGCTAGGAAATTTGGAGGACAGAATGGGAATCCCAGAACACTTGATAGTACTCCTGCAAAACCTATACCTAGACCAGGAGGCCATTTACACAAACAACAAGAAAATATTACATGTTTTAAAATTAAGAAACTTATGTATCAGGATTGTATCCTTTTTCCATACCTATTTCATCAATATACTGACCAAATTATTCAAGAAGATGGGCTCTATGAAGAATATGGCATTAGGATTGCAGGAGGACTTATCAATAGCATTCCTGCTGCAGATGTAACAGCCTTGCTTATTGAAAGTGAAGAGTACTTGAAGGACTTGCTGCAGAAGGTTAACACTGTAACCTTCAATATGGAATGTCTCTCAGTGTCAAGAAACAAAAAAAATTCCTTTCAAGGAGTTCTCATCCTCATCAGTTGTATTACAGTGTTTATTATCCACTTCCACCCACTCTCTCCCCAACAGCCCCCATGGCTTTCCTATTTTATGAGTGATTTTTTTTTCAGTATTTGTCCTTGTGTGACTGAGATATTTCACTCAGCATAACGTATGATTAGACATAATATATACAAAAACATTCTGGAACAATGGATAAATTGTGGGATGGGCTGTGGGGTAAGAAAATGTATGACAATAAATTTTAATAATAATAATAAAATTGAGAAAATATAATTGAATTGGAAAAAATTCTCACCAGTGGACTGATAGTTGACATCATGACAGATAGAGAAACAACTGAAACTGGCAATGACTTAATCTTACTTGGATCTGCAATCAATACACTTGGTACCAGTGGTTAGGAGATCAGGAGACATATTACACTGGGGAATTCTGTAGTCAGGGACCTCTTCAAATTATTGAGGAGCAATGATATCAGTTTGAGGGCTTAGATGCACCTGATTGAAGCCATAGTCTTTTCAGAAACTTGCTATGCACCTGAGAACTGGATAATGAATAAACATGACAGAAGAATGTCTTTGAACTGTGCAGTTAAAGTATTTAATATGCCATGGACTATCAAAAGAACAAATAAAAATATCCTGGAAAAAGTACACCCAGAGTGCTACTTGGAGATAAAGATGATAAAGCTTCATTTCTTATCAACATTTTTTAGTCATGTTGATCAGAGAGGCTATTTGTTAGAGAGGTATGTCATGCTTGGAAAGGTAGACAGATGATGAAGGTGAAGGCGACTCTCAATCAGGAAAATTGATACAGTTAGTGCAGCAGTGGGCTTTAGTGTGTTAAACATTGTGAGGATAGCACAGGATAGGACAAGGTACAGATCTGTGGGTAATAGAGTCACTATGAGTCATACTTAATGGCACCTAATAACAACTTGTCATAACATCTTATAACATGTTCAAAATATGAAAGGGAATAATAACCATCTCTGGTGCTGATGCAAATTCTGGATGCAATGCTTCCAAGACAGAATTTTTTTTGTTCTTTTGGTAATACATGTCACAAATAATTTTTTTTTCACCAACATTGTAATTGCCAGAAAAAACAAACTAGAATCTGATGAAGTATGATACAAAGTCTTTAACTGCTGACATCAGATGATCAGGGTTTATCAGAAAGATACTTGTGTTTTATTGATTATGCAAATGTTATTAGCTAACCATATAGGTCATGATAAATTGTGGCTAACTTTAAGAAGAATGGGAATTCCAGAATATTTTGCAATATACATTTAAAACTTGTACATAATGCAGAAGCTCCCATGAGAATAGAACAAGTAGATAGTACTACATGGTTTAAAATCAAGAAAAGCATATGTCAAGTTATATGATACCCATTCAGTGTGTATGCTGAACAAACAGTTCAAGAAACAAGACTGTATTTTTTTAAAATGGAGGAAAATTCAACAACCTATAATATGAAGATGATTCAACTTCCATTAAAAAAATGAAGAAGACTTATTTTATGAAGTTCAAAGACTGTAGCCTTCTGTATTGGTTACTCTTCAACAATTAAAAAAAAAACAAACCAAAATATCCCCACAAAACAAATTCACAAGTGTGCCAGTAAAGATATCGATGAAGAAATGATTGTATTGGTCAAAGGTTTCATTTTACTTTGATCCACAGTCAGCACCCATTGAGGGGGCACTAAAGAGAGCAAATAACTATCAGTGAGAAAATATGTTACAAATGACCTCTTTAAAGTGCTAATTAGCAAGATGTCACTTTAAATAAGTTCATCTACTCCAAGTCATGCTGTTTTTAATTTCTTCATATACATGTAAAAGATGAACAATAAATAAGGAAGACCAAAGAAAAACTGATATCTTTTAATTCTGGTCTTAGTGAAGACTACTGAATGCATACACATTTGACCACTATCCAAAAATCTCAGCTGTTGGAACCTACCAACTGCTTTGTGATTGAAGATAGGTAGGTAGTCTTCTCTTGTAAAAGTTTAAACCTGATGGAGATTTGATCACTCTGGATTTGTCTTTTCAATCATTGACTACCAAAGGAACAAGCAAATCTGTCTTGGAAAGAGTATAGGCAGAATTAGAGAGGATGTTGGTACTTTATTCCACATGTTATCAGGAGACACCTGTCCCTAGAGAAAGATAACATGCTTGGAAAAGTAGATTTTCAGTGAAAGAATAAGACTCTCAGTAAAATGGATAGGCACACTGACTGCAATAAAGCTTTTAAGAATCATTAAAATTGTAAAGATGATGTAGAATCAGAAAATCTTTCATTTTTTTGTAGAATTGTCACTACTAGTTGGTGGCAACTTAACCACATCGAACAACAAAATCAAACTTAACGCATAGTTTAATGATGCAGAATCTGACTCAGAAAACAATTCTTTAACTTTGGAAAAACCCCTTGTTTTTTTAGATGAAACTTTAAAGGGAATATCAGCTAAATAAACGCCTTTTAAACACATTACCTGAAAGTATTATTTTCACAATAGTTCTAAGAATCTGTACAAGTACCTGATGTAACATCATTCTGAAAGATATCACCAAAGGGAAAAATATTTTCAGAAGTTATTGGAATAAAGAGCTAATACAAACTTTGTAGCCAAACATTTGTTGTTGTTGTTGTTGTTTAATGCCGTCGAGTCATAGACGACTCATTGCGACCCTATGAACGAACAGCCTGAGCACTGTTTGTACATAGAGTTTCCAGAGGCAAGCCATTTTGGAAGTGGATGCCACTCCTGTTTCCAGGCTTGATTTAGTCGGGAAGCTTCAGCCAACACTGTCCACCATGGGTGCCCATTACCACGACTGGCACATCACTGTCACAGGCTTCAGCATCACAGCAACCACGAGTTACCTCTGTACAGCAACGCACAGACCAGTGCTATACCACCTAGAAGAATGTTTGACAGAAAGGCAATTTGAACCTGGCCGAGGGTCACAGATGACAATCACCCACCTTCGGCTTGGGAGCACAGCTTCCTTCCACCAGGCCAACATAGCTGTCTCTTGGTCATGGTCATAATACAAACTTTGTAGCCAAACACTTACTTTGTGAATTATGCAACTTTGCCTCAGACATTTCACTTTTCTAAACTTGTTTCTTCAGTTTTACCTTATGGTTTGTTGTTAGCTGCCAGTGAGTTGGCCCTCAAGTAAATCGCCAAGTGTTGCAATGTGTTACTACATAGATCTAGGCCATTGGGTTTCCTTGGCTATAATTAACATAGAAACAATTATCCAGATCTTTCTTCTTTGAAACTATGCTTACATATATGTGTTGTGAAATTTAATTGCAACATTTGTAAAGCACCAAAAAGTAAATATGTTAAATACACAACTTTCTATAATATGATGAATCCTATTACATTAATATAAAGAAAGTAATCCAAAATGGATTTCTAATAAATCAGAAACTAAATACATTAAGGAAGTGCCTAAGCAAACAAAGAAACAAAAAGAAACACACAGAAGAAATGAAATAAACTGACTTAAATCAAGTTAATTCTGACTCATAGCATATAGGATGGAATAGAACTTCCCAAAATAATTAAAAAACTGTACTATTTACAGAATGAGAGTACATGTTTTTTTACTGTGGATATACTGGTGAGTACAAAGCACTGTTTTTGTTTGTTTGTTTCAATCCAGTGGTTAATCCACTATTCTATCAGAACTAGAAGTGTCTAAATATATCACATATACATAAAAAATGTTAATGAAGTTAAAACATTTCCAATATCTGAGAAATGTAATTTCACAGATAACCTATAACTATTAGCATTTAAAATAATTCTATTCCATTGGTCTATGTGTCTGTCTTTTTATCAATACTACACTGTCTTGACCATCACAGCAGTATAACAGGATTTGAAATCAGGGAGTGAGATGCCTCCTACTTTGTTCCTCTTTTTAAGGAGTGCTTTGCTTATTCAGGATGTCTTTCCATTCCAAATGAAATTGGAGATTGCCTTTTCCATCTCATTGAAGAATGGAATTTATATTTGTGTTGGGATTGCATTAAACATGTAGATTACCTTTAGTAGAATTGTCATTTGCATAGTGTTGAGTCTTCCTATCCAAGAGGAAAGGATATTCTTCCATTTCTTCATTCTTCCATTTGTTTCTTGCGGTAATATTTTGTAATTTTCTTTGAAAAGATCCTTTGTGTTTCTAGTTAGATTTACTTTCAAGTATTTAATCTTGTGATTAGCTATTGTGATGACCATTGTTTTTCTTAGCTCCAGTCCTGTATTCTTCTTGTCACTGTAGAGTAATCCAATTGATTTATATATGTTGATCTTATATCCTGTCACGTTGCTGAATTGTTTAACTATGTTCAGTAGTTGTATTGCTGTCTTTAGGGTTTTCTAAGTATACTATCATCATCTGCATATTGAGATAATTTTACCTCCTCTATGTAATTTCGATACTTCTTATTTCCTTCTTCTTGGTGTGTTATTGCTGTTTCTAGGGCTTCCAAAACAATATTGAATAGAAGAAGTAATAGTGGGCATCCTTGCATAGTTCCTGTTCTCAGAGTGAACGCCTTTAATCTCTCTCCATTGAGAACAATGTTGACCCTTTGATTTGCATATATACTTTTTACTATGCTGAGGAAATTCCTCATTATTCCTATTTCATTGAGTGCTTTAATCAGGAAAAGGTGTTGGATTTTGTCAAAGTCCTATTCTGAATCAACTGATAGAACCAGATGGGTTTTTTTTCTTTGTTTTGTTATGAATTACATTGATTGTTTTTCTTATTTTGAAACATCCTTACATAACTGTTATCAATCCCACTTAGTCATGGTGAATTATTTTTTTGATGTATCATTGGATTCTATTGGCCAAGATTTTATTCAGGATTTTTGCATCTGTGTTCATGAGAGATATCAGCCTATAGTAGTCTATTTTGTTGGTGTATTTACCTAGCTTTGGTATCAAGGATATGTTTGCTTCATAGAATGAGTCTTGGAGAATTCCATTTTTTTTTCTATTTTCTGAAATAGTTTATGGTGACATTTAATAGTTTATTGCTGCCAGTCCTTATCTGAATGTTTGATAAAATTCACTTTAAAACCATCTGGTCTAGGGTTTCTGTTTTTGTTTTGTTTTGTTTTTGTCTAGAAGTTGTTTGATTACCTTTTCAATTTCTATTTTTTGTAATGGGCCTGCTCAGTTGTTCAGTTTCAGTTTGTGTCAGTTTAGGTAGATTGTGCGTTTCTAAATATTTGTCTATTTCCTCAAGGTTTTCATATTTGAGGATAGTTTTTCATAATCTTCCATTATTAGCCTTTTTGTTTTACTTGGTTCTATTGTGACATTGCCCTTTTCATCTCTTATCTCGATTATTTTTGTCTTATGTTAGTTTTTCTTGTGGTTTATTGATTTTATTCACCTTTTTGAAGAACTATCTCCTAGTTTTGTTGATGTTTTCAATTGTTTTTCTGTTTACTATTTCATTTATTTCTTCTCTAATTTTGATATTTTCCATTTATTTCAGAGGGTGTTAGGTTTTCTTGCTGTTCTTTTTCAATTTGTTGAAGATAATTGGGTTAGATAGTCAATGGTGATTTTTTCCTGCCTTTATGTGTTTGCTTGTTGTTATACATTGGCTTCTGGTTACTGCTTTGGCAGTTTCCCAGAGGTTTTTGTAAGTTATATTTTCTGTGTCATTAGTTTCAAGAAACTTTTTTTTATTTTTTCTAGTACTCACTCATGTTCAAGCAAGTGTTTGTTCAGCTTCCAAATGTATGGATTTTTTTTCTCTTCTTTATCTTCTTGTTATTCATTTTTAATTTTGTGGCATTGTGGTCTGAGGAGATACTTTGAATTACTTCTACATTTTTTAATTTATTGATGCTGCCTTGTAACCTAAATTTTGATTTATTCTCAATAATGTTCCATGCACGTTGGAGAAGAAGGTATACGGTACTTTTTTTTTTTTGGTGCATTAGCCTTTAAATATTTATGAGGTCAAGTTGATTTAGTGTATGGTTTAATTCTTCAGCATCTTTGTTGAGTTTCTTTCTGATCTATCTTAAAAATGGTGTATTGAAGTCTACAACTACTAGAGGTGTTGTATATTTCCTTTTTGAGTTATCTTAATTTTTGTTTTATATATTTTGCAGGTCTTTCATTGGTACATAGATGTTTATTATTATTTTTTCCTCTTGTTCTGTTGACCCTTTTTGCATTATGTTGTGACCTTCCTTGTCATTTGTGATGGTTTTTACATTGAAATCTATTTTATCAGAGATTATAGTGCAACTCCTGCTTTTTTTCTGGTTGCCATTTGTTTGGTATTTTTTCCCCCACACTTTTATTTTTAGCCTTTATTTATGTTCACTTTTTAGGCGTGTCTCTTGTAGACAGCTTATTGATGGATTTGGGGTTTTTTAAAGTACAATCTACTACTCTTTTTCTCTTCAGTGGTGCATTAAAACAGTTCACATTCAGTTTGATCATTGAGAGGCAAAGTTTTATTGCTATCATTTTGTTGAGTGTTAGGTGTTAGTTGGGTTTTTGTTTGTTTGTTTGTTTTTCCCTCTAAGTTTGGTTTTGGGGTTGTTTTGATCTTTGATGTTTGTTTGTTTGTTGCGGTTTTTTGGTGTTGTTGCTAGTTACTTTGGTCGATCCTGCTTACTGTGGCACCTCTGTAAGAAGGACATCTCTCAGTGTTTCCTGTAATGCTGGTTTTCTTTTTTATACACTCCCTTAATTTCTGGTTTTCAGAGACTATCTTGATCTCTCCATATTTTTTTTTACTTTTAAAATTAATTTTAATGAAAGTCTACAGAGACTTTAGGGTTTCCATTGATCTCTCCGTATTTGATGGACAATTTTGCTCGGTACCATATTCTTTGTTGACAGTTGTGTTTTTTGAGTGTTCAATATATGTTTTTCCACCATCTTCTTGTTCTCTTGGTTTCTCCTGAGAAATCAGCATTTAATCTTATTTGCTCTCCCTTATAGTTTATTCTTTGTTTTTCCCTTACTGCTTTCAGAGATCTCTCCTTATCTTTGGGTCTGGTAAATGTGATTATTATATGACTGGTGGTATTTTGGTGGGTTCTATTCCATATGGTATTCTCCTAGCATCTTGAATATATATTCTCTCATTCTTCCTTATGCCTGCAAAGTTTTCTTCTTGTATTTCTTTCACAACTTTTTCAGTGCCTCTTCTTGCTTCTTTCTGTTCTAGGATTCCAATTATGTGCATGTTATTTCTCTTAATGATGTCCCACATTACTCTTAGATTTTCTTTTTACTTCTTTTTTGAATCTTCATTTTGTTCTAGCATATCAGTGATGACAATTCTATCATCTGTTTCACTAGTTCTGTGTTCCATCTCTTCATTTCTGTTTATGTGTCCCTCAGTCATATTGCCATCAACTGAAACATTGGTCCTCCTATTTTGGATTGTGGTTTCTTGTTTTTCGAGAACATCATTTGTTTTATCTCCATTGTTTTGGATTTCTTTTTTTAAGCTGCTCCTGATTTTTGCTTGTAGTTTCCTGTAATTCTTCAAATTTGTCTTTCAACCATTGAAAATATTCCATCATTGTTCTTTTAAATTCTGTGTCAGAAAGTTCCATCAGATGTTCTGGCTTCAGCAAATCCATTAATACTGATAATACTTGGATAATATCTAAGGTGAACAGACCAGACAATTAGATCCTGGTAAAGCTGTAGGCCTGATGATAAAATCCCACATTCAAGTTTATTAAAAAGTCCCCTTGCCAAATTCTCAGCAAAATAGCATTTTTCCTAATCCTCCCTAAAACATCCTATAAAAAGAAGCTGTCCTTATCTGCCCTCACATCATTTTGACCTTCTCTGCTCCAGGTCACTTGGCATCGGTCTCAGACCACCAATAGAGGCCTGTTTATTTATTGGGGGAAGGACATTTCTTAGTTAGGAAGTTGATTATAAGGTTATAATTGATATTTTTAAAAATATTAATTTCTTGACAATAGCCCAACAAATATGCTAGCACTTAAAAATCTAATTGGAATAGAGTTTGTTTTATGCATTGATATAGATAGATATCTAAAGAATCAGTTAGAATCTAGTGAGCTATAAAGAATAGAACAGAAGGAACATATCAATATTAGATCTTCTCAGTTTAACTTAGTTATTTAACTTATTGTTCAATGTGACTCGGTTCTTATTATATAGTAGTAAATTTTCTTTCTTGTCTATCTAAAAAATGTTCCTTCCTGTTAAACGTCAAAGAGCAAATGTCTAGTTACCAACTAGAGAATTTCAAAACAAGAGAAAGAAAACTATGTCAAAGAAAATCTATGAATTAATTGTTTTATGTTGTTATATATTCTGAATTAATTCAGCTTTATCTAGATTGGTCACGTAATTTGAAAATATCAATTTGCTTAAGTCATAATAATTCTATTTTAATCTGCTGAGGTTGTGGCCATTTTATTTTTTATTGTTGTTGTTATGTGCCATCAAGTCACATGAAACTTATAGCAACCCTATGTACAACAACCCTAAACTTTGCTCTATCCTATGCCAAGTAATAGCCTCATTTAACCCTTTCATTCTCTTAGTAGTCTGTGGTATATTTAACACTCTTCTCCAACACCACAGCTCAAAGGCACCAATTCTCCTTCTATCATCCCTAGTCATTGTCCAGCTCTCTGATGCATAGCAAGTGACTGAAAAGACCATGGCCTGTATCAGGTGCACATTAGGCTCCAGACTGACATCATTGCTCTTCAGGGCTTTGGAGAGATATCTAACAGCAGACTTCCCCATCACAGTATGTGTTTTAATTTTCTGCCTGGGGTGCCAAGAGTGTTGATTGTGGGGCCAAGCAAACTAAAACTGTTAACAGTCTCAATTTCTTTACAGTCTATCATGATGTTGCTATTTCGCTCAGTGGTAAGAATCTTTGTTTTTTTTTTATATTGAGCCTCAATCCATATTTAAGGCTACAGTCCTTGACCTTCTGCAGCAAGCGCTTCAGGTCCTCCTCAGTTTCAGCAAGCATGGTTGTGTCATCTGCGTAACACAGTTTCTTGAAGAATTTTCTTCCAAACCTGATGCCATAGTTCTCCTAATAGAGCTAAGCCTCCTACATAATCTATTCTGCACACAGATTGTAAAGGAATGGAGATAGGATACATCCCTAGTGTACAATCTTCCCAATTTTGAAGGATGCAGAATCTTCCCAGTTTTGAAGGATGCGGTGTTTCCTTGCTCTATTCTGATGACTGTCTCTTGGTCCAAGTGTAGGTTTTGAATTAACACAATCAAGTGTTCTGGGATTCCCATTCTTCTCAGAGTCAGCCACAGTTTGTTGTAATCAAAAGTCTTTGCATAATCAATGAAATACAAATAGACATTTCTCTGGTACTCTTCTGCTTTCAGCCAAGATCCGTCTGATATAAGCTATTATATTTCTAGAACCATGGCCTCTTCTAAACCCAGCCTGCACTCCTGGCAGTTTTCTGTTGATGTGCTGTTCCAGTTATTTTTGGATAATGTTCATCAGAATCTTGCTTGCATGTGATATTAGTGATACTGTTTGATAATTTCCACACTGTCAGATTACCTTTCTTTGTAATGAGAACAAATATAGATCTCTTCCAGTCAGTTGGCCAACTGGTTGTCCTCCAAATTTCTAGGCACAACTTTGTGAGCATATCTAGGGCAGCATCTGTTAGTTGAAATATGTCAGTTGGTATACCATCAATTCTTGGGCCTTTTTTTTTGCCAATTCTTTCAAAACAGCTTGAACATCCTCTTTCATCACCACAGGCTCTTGCTCCTATGTTGTTTTGTGAAATTATCTGTGTCTGCCAATTCCTTTTGGTACAATACTTTGTATACTCTTTCTGTCTTCTTTTAATACTTCCTGGATAATTTAATATTCTGTCCAACTTGAGGTTTGAATTTGTTCTTCAGTTCTTTGAGCTTAAGAAATGCTGAGTGAGTTTGACCCTTTTGATTTTCTGACTCGAGCTCCTTGCACATTTCATTGTAATACTTTACTTTGTTTTCCCATGCTGCTCTTAAAATGAAAAGAAAAGTAACTGTAAATAAATTGTTTGTAAAAAAATTTGGATGGAATGTAATAATGGAGAAGAAAGTTTTAGGTTTTGTATGATGATCTAAAATATGTGAATAATGAAATTGTGGGCAAGAGAGTTAATATTCAATTTGCATATTGTTTTGTACTGTCGATTCAGAATCAACTCATAGCTGACACTCTATCAGGTTTCCATAGGTGAAAATATTACTCAAGATTTTCCAAAATTTACTAAGACAGTGTGCTGACATAGAGCTTCCAGAAGTTCAAGATGGGTGTAGGAACCCAAGGAACCAGGGATATCATTGTTAACATCAAATGAATCTTGCCTAAAAGCAGAGAATGACAGGAGAACACCTTTTAGAGCTTTACTAACCATGCAAAGGTGTTTGACTGTGTAGATCATAGCAAATTATGGCTAACATTGAAAATAATGGGTATCCCAGAACATCTAGTCACTGACTGACAGAAGAACAAACTGACATATCTCAGAGAAACCACAGCCAGAGTGCAAGGATGATGAAGCTTCATCTTACATATACTGGGAATGTTGTTAAGAGAGGTTATTCGTTAGAAAAGGATATCATGATTGGAATGGTGGAGAGTAAGAAAAAGAGGAAGATCCTCAATGAGATGGATTGACACAATTACTGCAGTAATATGATCAAGTATATCACAAATTATACAGAAGACACAGGATAGGATATGTTGCAGATCTGTTGTTCATAGGCTCACTATGAATCATATTCAACTCAATGACACTTAACAACAGAGAAGAATGGGAATCCCAGAACATTTAATCGTGCTAATGCGAAACCTATACTTGGACCAAGAGGCAGTTGTCAGAACAGAGCAGGGCAACACTGCAGGGTTCAAATATGGGAAGGGTGTAAGCCAGGGATGTGTCCTATCTCCATACCTTTTCAACCTGTACACAGAGAAGATTATCCTAGAGGCTGGGCTCTATGAGGAGAAGCATGGCATTAGGATTGGTGGAAGATCTATCAACGATTTGCGTTATGCAGATGACACAACCCTGCTCGCTGAAACTGAGGAGGACCTCATGCACTTACTGCAGAGGGTCAAGGACTGCAGCCTTCAGTATGGACTGAGGCTCAGTGTCAAGAAGACAAAGATTCTCACCACTGGACCAATCGGTAGCATCAGGATGGATGGTGGAGAGATTGAGATTGTTCACAGCTTCAGTTTGCTCGGCTCCACAGTCAAGTCTTGGCACCAGTAGCCAGGAAATCAAAAAACGTATTGCGATGGTAAAATCTGCAGTTAGGGACCTCTCTAAAGTACTAAAGAGCAGCGGTGTCTCTCTGGAGACTAAGGTGCGCCTGATACAGGTCATGTTTTTTGCAATCACTTGTCATGCATCAGAGAGTTGGACAATGACTAGGGAGGATAGAAGGAGAATTGACGCCTTTGAGCTATGGTGCTAGAGAAGAGTATTTAATGTACCATGGACTGCCAAGAAAACAAACAGATTCAACATAGAGAGGGTTAAACCAGGCTGCTCCTTGGAGGCAAGGATTCTGGGGCTTCGTCTGACATACTTTGGACATGTTGTAAGGAAAGACAGGTCTTTAGCGAGGGACATCATGCTGGGTAGAGTAGAGGGACAGCGCAGGGGGGAAGACCCTCTATGAGGTGGATTGATTCAGTGACTGGGGTAATCGGGATGGGTGTGCCAGAGGCAATGAGATTGACACAGGATGGAGCACAATTTAGGGCTGTTGTACATAGGGTAGCTATGAGTCGCAAACCACTCGACGGCACACAACAACAACAATAACAACAATACCAAGATCAAGAATCTGCAGTCCAAACAGAGCAAGGACACGCTACATGGTTTAAAGTCAAGAAATGTGTGTGATAGAGACTTTCTTCTCACACTTTCAACCTGTATACTTAGCAAATAATTTCAGAAGCTGGACTCTTAGAAGAATGTGGAATCAAAAGTGGAAGAAGACTGATCAACCACTTGTGTTAAGCAGATGACATAACCTTGCTTGATGAAAGCAAGGAAGACTTAAACACTTGTTGCAGAAAGGAAAAGACAGACAATACAGCCTTCAATACAGATTGTATTTAACATTGTTGTTATTAAGTGCCCTCATGTAGTAGGCGACTCATAGCTACCCTATGAAGGGGAGTCCTCAACGCTTGGGTGCCTTTCATCCTCTCTCCAGGTTCATAGGGTTTCCAGAGGCATGCTATTATGGAAGTGGATGCCACTCCTCCTTTCAAGCTTGTTTTAATTGGGGAGCTCTACCCCACTCTTTGTCTGCATTGGGTAGCCAACCATTAACGCATTTGAGACATCAGTGTCACCGTGTTCAGCCTCACAACAACCACAAGTGACCGCAGTATGGGAACTGATATACCAGGGCTATATGACCTAGAGAAATGTCTGAACAAGAACAATGAAAGACAAAAACAACACCCTGGGCAGAGCAAACCTGGGAGAACATGGCTGCCTTCTCTCCCCTCTTCCCTTTTTGGGCTTGAACCCCCCTGCTGCCTTAAACCCTAGGCCAAGCCTGGCTTGTGTTGCTCCTGGAGGCAGAGTACTCCTTCACGGCCAAAAGCTGCCACAACACCCACACACAGCACCATGCTCTCTCTGGTAACCAGGTCATAGCAGCCCTGGGCAGAGCAGGAGTGAAAATACTTCATACTGATCAGTAGGCAACATGATAATAGAGAAAGAAAATATTGAAATTGTCAACAATTTCATCTTACTTGTATTCACAATCAATACTCTTGGTACCAGCAGTCAATAAGTCAAAATTTGTTTTGTATTTGCAAAGTCTGTTGTCAGAAACATCTCCAAATTCCTGGGGAGAAATGACGTTAGTTTGAATATTAAGTGGAACATAGGCCATAAGTTTTTTCCCCAGTCATTTATGATACATACAAGAGCTGGACAATGAATAAGAATGATGGAAGAACCGATGCCATTGAGTTGTAGTGTTGAGAAGTGTACTGAATATCTCATGGACTATAAAAAAGAACAAACAGGAATGACTTGGGGAAGTGCAACCAGAATGTTCCTTAAAGTCAAGAATGGCAAAGCTTCATGTGACAATGTTTGATCATATTTTTAGGTTGGTCATTCCTTGGAAAGGAGGAGGGTCAATGAAGGAGAAGAAGATCTAGGACGAAATAGATTGACACCATGATTGCAGCAATGAGCTAAAACATAAAACTGGATATGTTAAGGATGGCACAGGATAGGACAGTATTCAGATCTATTGATCATAAGTTAACTATGAGTGGTACATGACTTGATAGTACCTAACAATAATAACAAATTTCCAGGGTTAAGATGGTCCATCTTTCTTTCACAAAGCAGTTGGTGAATCAGAACAACCTGTTCTTGGATGATGGCATCACTCCTTGATCACTAGAGCTATTATAACAGACTAAATTAGTAAAAAGATTTTCAACTATTTATAACAGTTAACATCAAGTTTATAACCCAAGTCATTTCAAAATATTATTATTAAAATACTATATCATCATCATCATTCTACTGTATGGTACTATGACTTCTAATTATTCTTATATTATGGCACTATTATTTTTACTTTCATATTTTAGTTTTTTAAATTAGTATTTGATAACATCCATGAGCTACTCTATGGAAGAAAAATGAACAGTTCCCTCTCATGTGATTTCTGCCTCTGAAATTCCACTTGAGGGTTAGCTATGAGTTGATTCTGACTGGAAAGCACATAGCAACAATGATACATATTTGTTCACTGTATTTCACAGTATAACTATTTTAATTTTCATATCTAATTATGCTAATATTAAACTTGTACTAATTATGCTATATAGCTAATTACATTGCGGTTCATGTGCTTTTTGATATAGTTACGTATATCTCAAACATTTAAAAATTTACATGGGAGGGATACTAAGTTAGCATAATTAGTCAAGAACAATGGGAAAAAAGATAGGATTTTATTGAATAAGATGCACATTCTGATGCATTTCTTGGTTTATATCCTAATTAATTACTTTGGGACATGTATTGAATTTTTTTTCTACAGAAACTTATATACACTTCCATAGAAAAAAAATAGTAAAAGTCTTAAGCATAGGTTTATACCATCCACAAAGCATCTCTAGTTATTGTTGCTTTTGTAGCTGATGGACCATAAAGGATGATAATGAGAGGCCAACTAGAAAAGAGAGCTGTCAAAATATGGCACACCATTTAATTGATTAGGATAGTACAAAAATGATATTATCTTTCAAAGGTGCCAAAACAATTAGGCAGAATGGCCCCATAAAATATTTGTTAGACTTCAAAGTGCAATCTCTCATAATTTAAATCATCCATTTGACATTCTATGCAAAAAGCCAGTGATGGCAGTCGTGTTTTAGGAGAAGAGGCAACACCAACTGATTGTAGCATCTCTTTCTTGCTGCAGGATGTAGAGCCAGAGAAACAGCAGAGGCACAGTAGTGTATAAACTTGGCTTAGAAGTCCTCAACATAGTAAAAAGTATCTATGAAAACCCAAGAGCCAACATTGTTCTTAATGGAGAGAGGTTAAAGGCATTCCCTTTAAGAACAGGAACT
>NW_006399828.1:11735414-11737141 GCF_000299155.1 Elephantulus edwardii
CTATGAGATATCATCTCACCCCAGTCAGAATAGCAAAATATAACAGAACAAGCAACAAATGCTGACGAGGTTGTGGAGAAACTGGAAACCTTATTATATATAGTATTTTAAAAAGGCAGCACAGGATGACAAAATAAAATATTACAATGAAATGTGCAAGGAGTTGGAATCAGAAAATCAAAAGGACCGATCTCGCTCAGCTTTCCTTAAGCTCAAGGAACTTAAGAACAAATTCAAACCTCGAGTTGCTATAATCAAGGATGCATGAGGAAGAATATTAAATTATCCAGGAAGTATTAAAAGAAGATAGAAAGTATATACTGAGTCACTGTATCAAAAGGAATTGGCAGACACAGCAGAATTTAATGAAACAACATCTGAGCAAGAGCCTATGGTGATGAATGAAGAAGTTCAAGTTGCTTTGAAGGAAACAGTAAAAAATAAGGCCCCAGGAATAGACGGTATAAAAATTGACATATTTTAGCTAACAGATGCTGCCCTGAATGTGCTCACCAGGTTGTGCCAAGAAATCTGGAGAACAATCACTTGGCCAACTGACTGGAAGAGATCTATACTTGTTCCCATGCCAAAGAAGGGTGACCCAACTGAGTGTGGAAACTATAGAACAATATCTTTGATTTCACATACAAGCAAAATTCTGCTGAAGATTATAAAAAAATGAATGGAACAGCACATCAGCAGAGACTGCCTGAAGGCCAAGATGGGTTTAGAAGGGGTCATGGTACTAGAGATATTGTAGCTAATGTTACATGGATCTTGACTGAAAGCAGGGAGTACCAGAGGAATGTCTATCTGTGCTTGATTGATTATGCAAAGGCATTTGACTGTGTGGATCATAACAAACTATGGCTGACTCTGAGAAGAATCGGAATCCCAGAACACTTGATTGTGTTAATGCAAAACTTATACTTGGATCAAGAGGCAGTCGTCAGAACAGAGCAAGAAAACACTACATGTTTCAAACTTGGTAAGGGTGTAAGGCAGGGATGTATCCTGTCTGCACACCTTTTCAACCTGTATGCAGAACGGATTATCTGGGAGGCTGGGCTCTATGAGGAGAAATGTGGCATCAGTATCTGTGTTATGCAGATGACACAACCCCGAGGAGGACCTGAAGTGCTTACTGCAGAGGGTGAGGGACTGCAGCCTTCAATATGGATTGAGGTTCAATGTCAAGAAGACAAACATTCTCACCACTATACCAGTTGACAGGATCAGGATGGATAGTGAAGAGACTGAGATTGTCCACAGCTTTAGTCAGCTTGGCTCCATAATCAACACTCTTGGCACCAGCAGCCAGGAAATTAAAAGACATACTTCAATGGGAAAGTCGGCTGTTAGGGACCTCCTTAAAGTATTGAAGAGAAATGGTGTCTCTCTGGAAAATATGGTGCGTCTGATACAGGCCATGGTCTTTGCTATCACTTGTTATGCATCAGAGAGTTGGACAATGACTAGGGAGGATAGAAGGAGAATTGATGCCTTTGAGATTTGGTGTTGGAGAAGAATACTGACGGTACCATGGAATGCCAAGAAAAGAAACAGATTCATCCTAGAGAGGGTTAAACCGGGTTGCTCCTTGGACGCAAGAATTCTGAAGCTTCATCTGACATACTTTGGACGTGTTGTAAGGTGGGACCGGTTTTTGGATAGGGACATCATGCTTGGGAGGGTGGAGGGACAGCGCAGGAGGCGAAGGACCTCTA
>NW_006399828.1:11737767-11768017 GCF_000299155.1 Elephantulus edwardii
TATATATATAGTGTGTGTGTGTATATATATGTGTGTGTGTATATATATATGGTGTGTATATACAGTTTAAACAATACATATAGTATATATAGTACACTCACACACACACATATATATATATCTCCAACCCAGGACTGCACTTGGGGAAGAAATATTTTAATGGATGTAAATGAGATAGTGGTCTCCTCTACCGTATATGAAAATGCTTTTCTCCTTCTTTTGTTTTTAAAAACTTTTAAGTCAATTTTCAAATTGTTGTTAGATGCTATTGAGCAATTTAAGACTCACAGTGACCGTATGAGCCATTGATCTGAATACTGTCTTATCGTGTACCACCTTCACAGTCTCTGACACATCTAAAGGCCATTGCCACAGTCACCATTTCAATCCACCCGGTAAAACATTTTAATTTCACCCTCCTTCTTCTTTCCTCAGAATGATGTTCTCTCCAAGGAATAATATTTCCTAGCAATTTCCCAATGTATGTCACACTAAGCTTCATCATCTTTGCTTCCAAGAAGCATTCTGGTTGTTTGTTTTCCAAAATACTTCTGCTTGTTCCTTTAACACTACTTGGAATTTTTAGGACTCTTCTCCAACACCAAAGTTCAAAGGCATCAATTACTCTTCTTTCATCTTTAGTCATTTGTCCAGCTCCCAGATGCATAACAAGTATCTGCAACATCCCTGGCCTGAATCAGGTGTATCTTAGTTCTCAAACTGCCGTCAATATTCCTCAATAATTTGCAGAGGTACTTGACTACAATCTTTACCAGTGCAATACACTGTTGATCTCCTGACTCTGGTACCAAGTGTATTGACTGTGGATTTAAGTAAGATGAAGACATTGACAAAAGAAATCCTTTCTCCATCCATAATGTTGTCTGTTGTTCCTGTGGAGAAGAGTTTTGTTTTCTTGATATTGAGATACAATCCGCATTAAAATCCGTAGTGTTTAACATATAGCAAGTGGTTAAAGATCTCTTCACTTTAGCAAGCAAATTGTATTATCTGCATAATGAATGTAATTGATGAGTCTTCCTCCAATCCTGATGCCACATATTTCTTCATTCTGTCCAGCTTCTAAAATTGCTCAGCATATAGATTAAACAGTTATGGTGAAAGGGCACACAGCATACACACTTTCCCTGATTAAGCCTGCAGTGCCCTCTTTCTCTGTTTGCACAGCAGCTTCTTGTTTTAGGTAAAGCTTTCTCACAAGCACTATTTAGTGGTCAGTAAATACCCATTCTTCTCAATGTTAGCCATGATTTCTATAGTACATGTAGTCAAATACCTTTTTTTTTTTAATTTTTTTTAGTCAAATACTTTTGCATAGTCATTTTTTTGGCATCTTAATATAAATTTGAGTCACTTGGTGTATTTGATAAGGTGTAATGGAATGAAAAAAATATACTGAACATTAAATATTAATAATTTTGTTAATAAACAATCATTCTAATTAATTTTCAAATAAATTAGTCAATAGCATATTATATGCACAAATACATACATTTTAAATAAATTATACATGTGTGCCATATATTGCTTTTAAAGATTTTAAACCTCTTGTTATTGTTAAGTGCTGTTGAGTCTTAGCCAACTCATAGCAACACTATGAACCAAAAACATGAATGCTTGTGTAATTTTCATCATTTCTCCAAGTTCATAGAGTTTCTGGAGGCAAACTATTTTGGAAGTGGAAGCCACTCCTACTTTCAAGTTTGTTTTAATTGGGGGGCTTCACCAAAAACTGTCCACTATGGATAACCATTTTCACATTTGATACAACAATGTCACAGTGTTTCCTCTGTACAGCAAATGAACACACCTGTGCTATACTATTTAGAAGGAGGTTTAAACAATTAAAACCAAGCCTGAGTGCCTCAAATTAAAATCACCCACCTTTGGCATGGTAGCATAACTTTCTATATACTAGGCCAAAAGAGCTCTCTCGTTGTTGTTGTTGTTGTTGTTGTTGTTGTTGTTGTTGTTATGTGCTGCCGAGTTATAGATGACTCATGGTGACCATATGAACAAAAGACCTGAAACTTGTATAACTTTCATAATTTCTCCAAGTTTATAGAGTTTCTGGAGGCAAGCTATTTCAGAAGTGGATGCCACTCCTGCTTCCAAGCTTGTTTTAACCAGGGTGCTCCATCAAACATTGTCCCCTACAGAAATGATGCTTGAGATAAAATGATAGAACTATGTATAATCAGTGATTTATTAACTGCAAATACTTTTTATAAGAACATAAATGGTGACCATACACATGAATTTTACCTAAAAGTTTACACAGAAATCAGATTGATTCCATTTGTGGAAAAAATTACTGGAGAAGCTCAATACCACCTGTAGAAACTAGGCCAGGTGCTGATTGTGGAACAGACTAAATTATTCATATGCCAGTTCAAACGGAACTAAAGAAAATATAATCAAATCCACAAGAACCAAAGTTTGGTCTTGATTCTATTCCACAAGAATTTAAATACCATCTCAGGAAGAGATTTGGGACCTAGAGCATTAATGAGTGAAGACCAGATGAGCTATGGAAGAATATCGTCCATAAAGAATACAAAAAGTCATTACAAAGACAAAGGAAGAAGAAAAGACCAAGATGGATGTCAGAAGAGAACACCTAGAAGCCAAAGCAGAGGGAAGAAGTTATGAAGTTAAGGAACTAAATAAAAAAAGTTTCAAAGGGCACCTAGGGATATGAAGCTAAATATTATTAATAAAATGTGTAAAGTACTAGAGTCTGAAAAACCAAAGGTACAATCTTGCTCCACATTTCTTAAGATAAAGGACTGAAGAATTCAAGCATCCACTTAATATACTTAAGGACACTATGGGCTGAATGTTAAATTATCCAGGAAGCATCATAAGAAGATGAAAGGAGTACAATAAGTCAATGTACCAAAAAGAATTAGCTGACAGAGAAGTTTAATGAAACATATAACATATAAACATATAATCAAAAGCCAATGGTGATGATGGAGGAAGTTCAACCTGCTCTGAAAGAATTGGTAAAAATAAGATCCCAGGCATTGATGGAAGACCAATGGACACATTTCAATAAATAAATGCAGCCCTGGATGCACTCACTAGGTGTGTCAAGAAATCTGGAGGGCAACTACCTGGCCATCTGACTGGAAGAGATCTCTATATTCCCATTCCAAATAACGGTGATCCTAAAGACTGTGGAAATAATCAAACAGTATTACTAATACCATATGCAAGCAAGATTCTACAGAAGATTATCCAAATACGATTGGAATAATACATGGACAAAAAACTGCATGCAGGTTTTACAAGAGGCCAAGGCAGTAGGAACAAGATAGCCAAAGTCAAATGGATCATAGATGAAAATAGAAACTATCATAAGGATATCTATCTACGTATCATTGACTGTGCAAAGGCATTTGACTGTGTGAATCACAACAAATTATGGCTAATCTTGAAAAGAATGGAAATCACAGAACACGCAATTGTGATTACAAGAAAACCATCCTTGGACCAGGAAGCAGTCATGGTTTGAAATTAGAAAAGGTATACATCAGGAATGTATCATAACTGGAATGTATCAGTCTATATGCTGAATAGATTATTTGGAAGGCTGAACTTTATGAGGAGGAATGTTCCATCAGCATTAGCAGAATACTCGTCAACAATCTGCTTACTGAAAATGAGGAAAACCCGAGGCACTGGGTACAGAAATCAAGGAATTCAAACTTCAATACAGATTGAAACTCAACATAAAACAAAGACTCTTACCACTGGGCCAATTAGCAGCATCATGATAGGTGAAGAAGAGATACAGACAGCTTCAGCTTGTTTTGCTCTACAATCAACACCAGTAGCCAAGAAGTCAAAAGAGGTATTGAACTGGTAAAGTCTGCTGTCAGAGACCTCTCCAGAATATTGAGGAGCACAATGTCAGTCTAAAGACTAAGGTGTACCTGATCCAAGCCAAGATCTTCACAATTACTTGCTATTTATCTAGCTCTCTGATGATTGAATGGAAGATAGAAGAAAAACTGATGCCTTTGGGTTATTACTCTGGAGAAAGTATTGAACATACCATGGACTGCTAAGAAAATAGGGCTTCCCTGGATAAGGTGAAACCAGGCTGCTCCTCCAATGACTATTTCAGCTCCACCTGACATACTTTGGGCACGTGACCAGGAAGGAATAGTTCCTGGAGAAGGACATCATTCCTGGAAATATGAAGGGAAAGTTCAGCGCAGAAGACCCCATATGTAATGGATTGACACAGTAACTGGGTAATGAAGGTAGGTTTATTAGAAACAGTAAAATTGGCTCAGGACAGGACAGAGTTCCGAGTTATTGTAGATAGGGTCTCAATGAGTTGCAAGCGACTTGACTGCACACAACAGCAATAACAACATGTTTTATTTTGCCTCTATTTTCTTTTTAAAGGATATGATTCTAAAATCTCCTCATTCCCTTTACCTTATAACCATCTAAAATAAAGAATCTCAGCTTCCTTCAATAATGTATTTTATTTTAACTGAACTCTGTCTTCCAGTTCTAGTAGAACAGGCATGTTTAATCTTTTAATACCACCTGCTTTTTGATATTTTATTTTAAGGGTTCTCAATGTCATCTCAAAGTCAATTATATGTTCTGAGGACTCACAGGAACTTTGCACCCAGCTATGTTCAATGCTACACTTTATGACAATGATAAAGAATGCAAAGCAAAATCTGCAAAGGAAAAAGATGAGTAGGGTGAAGTTCAAAGGGAACTAGGCATAGATATCTAAGAGTACTAGCTCTGTAGAATCATCCCAGGGTGCCTTAGATTTTTCAGACAATGAGCTGTTAGAACACATGGGAAAACCACTAGAGATCTTGCACCAAGAATTTGTGGAATTTTCTTGTAAATTCTTTTATTGTTTTTGCTTTTGAAGAGGGTCTTGAGATTGTTAATAGCTTCAGTTTTCTTGGCTCTGCAATCAACACTCTTGCTCCCAACAGCCAGGAAATTAAAAGACAAATTGCATTAGGAAACTCTGCTGTCAGAGACTTCTCCAAAGCACTGAAGAGCAATGTTGTCAGTTTGGAGACTATGGTGTGCCTGATCCAGGCCAGGGTCTTTGCAATTATTTGCTGTGAATCAGAAGGCTGGACAATGATTAGGGATGATAGAAGAATTGATGTCTTTGCTGTGGTTCTACAGAAGAGTATTGAATATACCATGGACTGCTAGGAGAACAAGTTTGTCCTGGAGAGGATGAAGTCAGGCTGCTCCTTGGATGCAAGGATTCTGAAGCATCATCTAACATACTTTAGACATGTTGCAAGACAGGATCAGTCCTTGGAGAGGGACATCATGCTTGGGAGGGTTGAGGGACAGTACAGGAGAGATGGATTGACTCAGTGACACAGTAATTGGGCTAGCTGTGTCAGAGACAATAAGATTGGCACAGGATAGAACAGGGTTTAGCGCTCTTGTACATAGGGTCACTATGAGTTACAGGTGACTTGATGGCACATAATAACAACAACAAAAAGAGTGTCTTGTGCCATAGGGTCTTTATGAGTTGTAATAGGTTCAACTACAGTAGGTTGGTTTCGGTTTTCTTGTTGTTTTGTTTTGTGGGTTTTTTTGTGACATCATAATCTTCTGCCACTTCTTACCCAAATTTCAACCACTCATAAATAAAGAAGTGTTTCAAATAATATCTCTCTCTCTCTCTCATAAATAGAAATTTGCATATAGTCATATACACATATATATCTGTATGTGTGTGTGTATGTATACACACATATACTTATATACTTATATTGTTAAAATTTAGTGAGTCAGACTTACTCATCCTGGGGATGGTGGCAATATTTCATACATAGTTACATTCACAAATATCAGCTAGAGCTGTACCTGACCAGCCAACATTCCAAAGGATATAATTTTCAGATTTGCTATATAATTCTTTTCTATACCCATGGCCTTTTGCCATCCTTTTGTTAGAAGCCCCCCCCCCTTTTGTATAGCATACTCTTTCTTTCATTTAGCTTACATCTGTTTTTCACTTTTTCTATATTCTTATCATCCTTCAAACACAGTGAGGCTTTTCCTATCTTATTTGAAGTGGTAGGGGCTGAGGGAAAGAGACAGGACAACAAATAATATAAATTCCCAACTCACATTTTCTTCTAGCTGACACATTCTTATTTTGTTATCTATAAAAAGAGAAAAGGCCACATGGGGAGCACCATATCTGACCTTTATTAACTTCACAGAGGGAATATATCTTCATCCACACCATCAATAACACAAAATCAATTCCCATGGGGTCAGGCATGTTCCCCACACTCTCATACCTCTTTTTACTCATCTTGACACCAATCTTGCTCCTTCTGTGAGTCCAAAATCTGATGTGATCACTCACAAACTGCACTGAACTATATTGGGGGAGTCAAAAGGTTCTAATTCAGATTAATTGCAGAATACAGTCAAGACTGCTCCCAAAATATTTAACTTAGCCTGTAATCTCATGGCTCAAAGTGTTCCTAAATTCTCAGTTCTGCCAATATTGGCTTCCCACTCAGAGTTGTCCAACAGAGTTCTTAGTCCTGTCATTATTGCCTCCCCTGAATTCCCACTCGGATGTCTCATTTAATCTCAAGTAAATTCTCTAGTTCAGCCAGGTTTTATGATGTATCCCGCATGTGCTACATTTCACTAGGTACAGAGAGATCTCATTCCTCTTCAAGCAGAGGAAGAATTTTATTCTCTGTACCTAAAGCTGGTCAGTTGGTGAGACTAGCAATCTTCTTGCAGATTGTTGAGACTGGCGTCTTCTTGTGGGATGTTAGATAGCCAGTCTGCTTGTGGATAAGCCAACATGCCTCACTTGCATAGTCCCACATCTCCACAGTCATCCATGCTAAAAAAGTCATATTGAGAGACAAACTCCACAACACAATTTTATAGAAAATCTTTTAAAAAAATGAATTGAATGGAGTCTCAACATCAAGAAGACAAGACTTTTCACCACTGGGCCAATTGGAAGCCTCATGATAGATGGAGAAGAGACTGAAGTTGATAAGACTTTCAGCTTGCTCAACAATCAACACTCTTGGCACTAGCAATCAGGAAATCAAAAGACTAATTACACAAGAAAATTATACTGTGAGGGAGCTCTCCAAAGTGCTAAAGAACAATGATGTAAGTCTAGATACTAAGACATGCCTGATTTATGCTATGGTTTTTGCAATTACTTGCTATCCATCAGAGAGCTAGAAAATGATGAAGGAATTACAGAGGAAAAATCAATGCTTTTGAATTGTGGTGCTGGAGGAATCTTAAACATATTATGAACAAACAGATCTGTCTTGCAGAAGGTGAAACCAAGCTGCTCCTTGGAGGCAAAAATTGTGAAGCTCTACTTCACATACTTTGGATATGTGGTCAAGAGAGAGCAGTCCCTATAGAAAGACAGCATGTTTAAAAGGGTAGAGGATCAAAGCAAGAGAGGAAGACCCTGGAAAAATGGATTGACACAGTAACTATGATAATGGAGGTAGATGTGTCAAGGATAATGAGATTGGTTCAAGATGGGACAGGGTTCAGAGTTATTATATATAGGGTCACTATGTCAAAGGGGCTCAACGACATAATAACAATGACAAGTCTTATTTTTTCTTTCTCCTCCCTTAACTTGGCCTTAAACACTCGTCTTTAACTGTATTGTAAAACTCCATAAATGTCCTGGTTGTTAAATTAAACTCAAAGGAGCATGAGTGGTTTAATCTGTAGAGGAGATGTACTGCTACCAAAGTTGGTACCTCTCTGATAATTTAAATCCAGCAGCAGTTCCTGGGATAAAAAGATAAACATCTTTTCCTGTGCAATTTATAGTCTCTAAAACCCAATGAAAAGTCAGCTATGAGTCAGTTCCAGCTCAACACCAATAAGAAATGGTAAACCTAAAGTTTTCATCATTTCAATCTCTCAACTTCAAGTAGGTGCTGAGTCTCTCCTTCCCTTAATGTCGATTTAAAAAAAAAACCCCACATATAAAAAAACAACAAACAAACAAGCCTCTATCTATCTATCTATCAAACTATTTATCTATCATATATATCACATCTCTTTGAGTACTTCTGAAGTGTGTGATTTTTTTGTTTGTTTTTTTTACTTTGTACATCCCAAGACTTTTTGTTTGGGGCAGTGTTTTTCATAAATTAATTTCCTGACTTGTACAACTGACTGGTCATTCTTTGATGACCAAGCAAGGATAAGATGTTGCTATCTGACATGAGGTAGAGGGAGTCTGCTTTATTGCTTTCTATTGCTTAAAAATGACTTTCCTAGACCATTGTTTAACTAACATCCTCAATTCTGTCTGGTTTGCAAGCAGTAAACCTGATTCTGCTGCTTCAACTGTCTGACATTCTCCACCTACATCATCAAAGACTTTGTGAGCCCCAAACTGGACCTATATAAGAACACTGCAGCTTCAGCAGAGAGGAGGCAGAACAATAAGGCAGTGGCAGCATGATGTGTTGCCTCAGTCAAAGTTTTCTAGTAGACAAGAATTAGTTGCCTTAACTGAAAAGCTCAATGATAGTGACTGATAGTGACTTGATAGTGACTACTGCTATTTTATTTGGATGTATCTAACTTAGGATTGCTGTTCCACAGAACCAGAGCCAGAAGCCTTAACTCAAGCTTGCTGCAGGACTGAGGGAATTACATGGTTATTGTATATTTTTGTGAACCTGGATAGCTTGTTAATGAAGTCAGGACTGAATATTTGTATGGTTATTGATCGTATACTGTTGCTTGTTGATATCTTGTGTGTGGCCTGTTTACTTTCCTAATAAACTCTATAATTGTGTTTTTTTTTTCTGTGAAGTCTGTATGATAACTGAAATATATTTCCAACCTGTTTACCTGTAAAATTGACGTTGGAATTAATGGTAGTGAATGCAGGAAAGTGGAAGAGTATGTTGGACCTTGTAGATACCAGTTTTGTACTGAGGATGTTATAAAAAGGGAGAATTCACCTTTTGGGGTTAAAGTCAGAATTAGCTGTCAAGCTGTTGTCCTTGCTTGAAGTACTCCATCACATTCACATGTATGTGACTTAATCTCTAGATTTGTAGGGGAAATGTAACTGAATTAGATTTCTAGAGTATTTCAAGCTATAAAAAATAGATATTTAAAAGGTCTTTTTATTCATGTTTTTTAAAAAAATCTATTATATTATTAGTCACATTTTTCAGTCCAAACAATTTACTGCCAAAAAAGTTGGTAGCTATCAATTTCTGGGTTCCCATACAGCTCTCTAATTAATTAACTTCCATATTCCAAACTTTGTCTTATCCACTAGTGGTAGATACATTTAATTGCTTACATTATATTTACTTGCATTTCTCTTTATTGGTGATCTTGCTGTATGCTATAGTTGATTTTGTCTATTTAGAATTCCAGAGTTATTACACCATCTGTACTGTATAACTACAGTTGGCAACATGAAAAACCAGATAACTATGGAACATGACCTACCTTTTATTTAAAGCAGCAACACCCTCTGTCCAAGTGGCCTATAAAACAGTATATTTAAAGATTTCCAGATTATCTCACCAATGTTGAGAACCACTGTCAAAGCAGAACATGACAATATTGGTTTGTTTGGGGGGTTTTCCTTCATTTTTTTCTGAATTTCTGTATAGTTATTGTGTGGCAGGTTTCAATGAGCACAATGCAGACAAAAGTTACATAAGTGTTGCTTTATTTTCTACTTCAGAATTTAAATATGATTACTGAAACTGGATTTTGTGAAGCCATTGGTAACACATATTACTAAAGCCAAGATATTAGAGATGGTTGAGCAGAAAGATTGGAAAAGCCTGTCTCTAGTGTTTAATTTTTAAATAATTCAACTGAACTGTCAGTCTAAAAAATGCCTCAAACTCTCAACCTCCATGGGGTTTCCAAAGTTATAAATTGCATAAGAAGGGTTCATTCATCTTTCTCCCATGGAAACACTTGTAGATGCCAGACACTCTCTTTCAGTTAGGAAGACTACTCCATACAAACTCCCTGGTTATGTTGAGATATGTTATTATTCTAGTTGCCATCAATTTGGTTCAAACCTTTGGTAAACTCAAATGTGCAGAATAGAACTGTTTATTTCAGAAGCAGATTGTCAAGACTGTACTGCTGGATGGATCTGAACTAACATTATTTTGGGAAGAGAAATGGAGGTTTTGGTAAACAAATCTTTAATCATTTACCTAAATTACAAGGCATAATTCACACATACCTCTGAGAAACAGTTGTGCTAAAGGCAGAAATCCAAGCCACACTAAAGGCACTGGTCAAAAAATATAAGGTTCTAGGAATTGATAGCATGCCAGTTGAGGTGCTTCAAGAAACAGATACAACCTGGGACATGCTCACCAGTCTCTGACAACAAATAATGGAAGACCGCTTACTGCCCAACTGACTAGACTAGAAGAGATTCTTATTTCTCCCTAGTCCCAAACATGATGAACTTTTTAGTATCACAGTTAAGTAAAATCTTGCTAAAGATTACTTTAAAAATGACAGATTATTGCATCAACAGGGAACTGCCAAAAATTCAAACTGGATTGAGAAGAGGTCATGACACAAGGGATATCATTGCTGATGTCAGGTGGATCTTGGCTGGAAATAGAGAATACCAGAGTGATGTCTACTTGTGTTTTATAGACTATCTAGTTCACTATATGGACCACAAAAATTTTGATTACTGAGGAGAATGAGAACCTCAGAGCACTTAATTGTGCTTATGTGAAACCTTACATATATCAAACAACAGTTCAAAAATGTTTAGGTCTGGGATGTACCATTTATTAATACCTATTTAAATTGTATGCTGAGCAAATAATTTGAGAAATTATATTGAATAAATAAAATTGTGGCATCAGCTTTGGAAGTAGACTCATCAACAACCTGTAGATGAAAACAACTTTGCTTGCAAATGTGGAACGTATTTGAAACAGTTGGTGCACAAGATCAAAGTCTACAATCTTCAATATGGAATACATATCAACATCGAGGCCACTAGATCAACAAGCAACATCTTGATATATGGATAAAAGACAGAATTTGTTAATTATATCAGTTTATTTAGTTCCACAGTCAACAGTCATGGTAGTAGCAGTCAAGAAATCAAAAGATGTCTTGATGTAGGGAAATCTGCTGTCAAGAACCGGTCCAAAGTACTAAAAATAAAAAAAATATTACTTTAAAGACTCAAGTGTGTTGGATTCAAGTCTTGGAATTTTCAATTGCTTTCTTTACATCTAAAAGTTGGACAATGAATATAGAAGACCAAAGAAGAATTGATGTCTCTAAAATATGGTGTTGATGAAGAATGTTGAATATACCACGGACTACCAAAAGAACCAATTTGTCTTGAAGCAAGTGCAGCAAACGTGCTCCTTACGGGCAGGGATAATGGAATTTTATCTCACTTAATTTGAGTATATTTTTAGGAAGAATTGCTGGGGGAGGTTAAGGATCAGTAACGGAGAAGAATATCCTCAAGAAGATGGTTTGGCATAGTGACTGCCACAATAGACTTGAGCATGAAAGAGATCATGAGGAGAGCACAAGAGAGGCTGAATTCACATCTGTTGTTCATAGTGTCACATAGTGTCACTATGAGTCATAGTCAATTTGACAGCACCTAAGGTGCACCTAAACCTTGCCATGTTCTTTGCAATTAATTGCTTGCTATGCATCAGAGAGCTGGATATTGACTATGGATGATAGAAGAAGAATTGATGCCTTTGAGTTGTGGAGTTAGAGTCTTGAACAAACCAGGGACCACCAAAATAGCAAACATGTCTTGAAGAGGGTGAAATGAAGTTTCTCCTTGGAGGCTAGTATTTTGAAGTTCCCTCTCACATACTTTGGGCACATGGCCTGGAAGGACTGGTTCTTGGAAAAGGACATCATGCTTTGAAGGGTGGAGGAATGGCACAGGAGAAGAATAACCCAGATTAGATGGATTGACACAGTAACTGGGGCAGTGTGGGTAGGATTGTCAGAGTCAGTGAGACTGGCTCCGAACAGGGTAAACTTCAGAACTGTTGTACATAGGTCACTATGAGTCGCAAGTGACTCAATGTCACATAACAACAGCAACAAGTACTTCTGATATAATGCAGGTATGTTTCCTATCACAAAAGCAAATATTGAAATAACATAAGTTACACAAATTTTCAGTTTTCTAGTTCATATCACAGTTGTTTTTACACTGTACTTTAGGTGTATCAGAGATAGTGAGATTTACTCAAGATAGAGCAGGGTTCAGAGCTGCTATTCATCAGATTCCTGTAAGCCATAGTCAACTCAACAGCTCATAACAAAATTGTCTTTTCAATGTGAAATACCAGAATGAAGAAAAGTTTTGACACTTATATAGAATTAGCAAAATATGTCATAGAGACCTGAAAAGAGAACAGAATGCTGTAAAAACAATACCACTAGACTTGTTCAATACAAATTTCCAACAAATCTTCATTCTACAAAAAAAGACAATTTCTATGAAATACAATAAAGCAAAGCAAAATATAGTGAAACATACCTGAATTAAGAAAGTTTCTGAACAAAGTTGTCAAAGAATCACTAATCTTGCTCACTACGTTCCTTAATAAATTACTTTTTGAATAAGCAAACAGTGAGCATTTTCCCTTAAAAGGAAGAAGCAAACTTTGCTAAAAACCTACAATGCTAATAAGGCATTTTACAGCTAACTGAGTTTGAAGAAGCTGAACGGAGTACTCTGAATTGAATCTACTTGGTATTCATGATTTTAAGACTATTCCATTCTCCCTAGGATTCTTCTCTAAAAGACTATCTAAGGAATACTAATATAAATGAGAATTATTTTATATCTTCCAGCTTAAAATGGAAAGCATAATACTATATAAATAAAAGATTATAGATAGTACTTTATTAAACATAAAAGCAATTGTTCTTTTTTATTATATCATTAATAGACATTTAAATTTCCTGCTTGAAGAAAAAAATGTTAAGTGAAGTAGTGATATTTGAATCTAATTGTAATGCAAAATATGCTTCTGCATCAGTAAAATGTAACTTAATGAGTCTAGCTCTTCTTTTCCTAGTCTTAGGGGTCCATCTTGAGATGCTTTGGACTCTTCTTTTTCTGACATAGGGGATGAAAGGAATTTCCTGCACTCAGTGTTTGAGGCTTGGTGGAAGTGTAAATCCCTAAAAGTTTTTCTAAGTATAAGAGAAGGCACCCAATGCCATCAGGTTGATTCCTTTTGACAGCAACTCATCATCCGATTTATGAGTCTATAAATCTTTCCAGGAGATGGTCCACTTTTTTACTGTGCTGCCATTAATGGATTCAAACTATTGGTATTTCATTATGAGCACAATGTAAAGCATGCTATACTATCTGGACTCCTTAGTAGAAAGCAAGAAGTAAAATCTTCAATCCTGGATACCACTTTAAATAATGCTATTTTTATGCTGTCACATAGGCAAAACAGAGACTACTTCTAAAATTGAGTAAAATAACAACCACTTTTTATTTATCTCAAGGAGACTTGGTCCATTTTGTTGTCTGGTAAACTGCTATCTCAAAGTTCAGTAGTTCACATCTAACAACTTGTGCAAATAAAGATGACAAAATTTTCTTTAATAATGACACCCTCTATAACCTCATGGAGCATCTATGAGCCTCATCAACTCCATGGCAGTGGTATAGACATTTTGATTTTTGGTGGGTTATTTTGGGCTTCCTCCCCCCATTAGTATCAGGATATTAAGGGCAAAAACCAAACCAAAACCCTATTAGATGTGTTTAAGATGCTTTGAAGGAATTGGCAAAATAATAAGGCACAAGGAATTGAGAAAATACAAAATGACATATTTCAACAAACAGATATAGCCCTGGAGGTGTTTACCAGGCTGTGCCCAGATATCTGGAGGACAGCTACCTGTCCAACTGACTAGAAAATACACATATTTGTTTCCATTACAAAAAAATATCTAAAGAATGTAGAAATTATTGAACAATATTATTAATATCACAAGCAAGCAAAATACTGCTGGAAATAAAAAGAAAAAACACCCAAACCCAACAAACCCGCAAAAAAAAACACCAACCAACCCCAAACAACTGAATAAAACAGTATGCAAACTGAGAACTGTCAGAAGTACAAGCTGAGTTTATAAGAGGTCATGACACTAAGAATATTATTGCTAATACCAGATGAGTCTTGGCTGAAAGTATGTCCTTTTGTGTTTTATTGATCATACAAAAAAATTTACTATATTGATCACAACAAATTGTGGCTAACATTAAGAAGAATAGCAATCACAAAACACTTGATTAGATTAATGTTAAATCTGCAAGTGGATCAAGAAGCTATTGTCCAAACAAAACAAAGGGACACTGTGGTTCAAAATTAAGAAATGAGTGTACCAGTGATATATTCTTTCTCTATACCTTTTCAGTCTAGATACTGAATGGATCATTTGTGGTTAGACTTCATGAAGAAGAATGTGGTAGGAGGATTGGAGGAAGACTCATTCATAATCTGCATTATGGAGGTAACACATAACACTATCTTGCTTGTGGAAAGTGAGGGAGACTTGAGGTGCTCACAGCAGAAGATCCAGGACTTCATTCATCCTTTGGCATGGATTGCACTTAAACATCAAGAAAACAAAAATCTTCATCATCTGGCCAACAGGCAGCACCATGCTATAAGGATAAATGATTGAAGTTGCTAATGATTTCATCTTGTTTGGATCCATAATCAACATCTTTGGAATTAGCAGTCAGATAATCAAAAGATGAGCTGCTTTGGAAAAATCTGCAGTCAAGGACCTCTCCAAATTATTGAGGAACAATGATATCAGTTTGAAGACTAGAGTGCACTTGATTCATACCATCGTCTTCTCCATCAGTTCCTATGCTTTTGAGACCTAGATAAAGATGACAAAAGAATCTATGTCTAGGAAATGAGGGTTTAGAGAAAAGTATTGAATATATGTAATGGCCTGCCAAAAGAACAGATGCATCTTGGAGAAAATACAGAGTTCTAAGAGGCAAACGTCATAAAACTTCATCTCACGTACTTTGGACATTTTGTTAAGAGAGGCTATTCCTTGGAGAGGGATATCATACTTGGAAAGGTGGAGGAAAAACAAAAGAGAGGAAAACCCTCAACCTGGTTGACTGACATAGTGACTAGTGCAATGTGTCAGAGATTGTGAGGATGGCTCAGGATAGGACAGAGATTATATCTGTTTTTTATAGGATTGACTTGTACTCAATCCATTGACACTTAACAACAAAAACATACATCTGAAAAGAATGTCTGATAATTGTGATTTTGGACAAGTAAAGTATATCTTGTGGGAGTTTTGTTTTGTTTTAAAGAATTTAAATTTATTGAATGAGTTTTGTTTTAATCCTCATAGTAGTTTAATTTTTCAAATGAAGAGTCTGAATCGCAGAGAGGTTAAATAACTCAGCCAACTTTACATAGCAACTGATGGCACAGGGCTTTGAACCCAGTCATCTGGTTCCTGTCCATGTTCAGCCAGTAGTAGGCTTTGCTTTCTTACAACCTCTGACCATCTCTGGGGGTTACTGAAGAACATTGGTCAGGGTATAGGACATGGTGATACAGATTTGATCCTTAATAGATTATTTTTATAGGGAGAGACGAACAAACCCAAACTCAGCTCCAGTATCTGACTGGCTAAGATGTGAAACAAAGAAGGTAGATGGGAGCGTCAATACTTTCAGTACCAGACACGATGCCTAACTCTTTAGAGCCTGCCTTGTCCTTTTGAGAAAACTGAAGCCCACAGAGGTGACATGATGAAGGCAGTCCTACAAATCTCCTTTCTGGGTCTTGCCCCTGGGGGCATGCATTTCCCATGAAGAAGGTTAAAGAAGAGGATATTCACCAACAAATTTGGGAGGAAAACGGTCTATCTTGTAAATGGTAAAAAAGAACAAATAAATTTGTTATGGAGAAAGTACAACCCATGTGGTCCTTAAAGACAAAAAATGGTGACACTTCAGCTCACTTACTTTGGACATTTTTTAAAAAGAGACTAATAGTTGGGGAAAGGCAAGATAGAAGAAAACATGGAGTGTCATAAAACAAGAAAAATACCTTTAAGAAGGTGGATTTAAACAATGACTAGAACAATGGAGCATGACAGAGGTGATGAGGACGTGATAAGATAGAGAAAGATTCAGATCTGTCGTTCATAGGGTTCCTATGAGTTAATAGAAGCTGACAACAATTTTATTCTTAGTAGCAGAATGTTAAAAACACCCTCTAACACTAATATTTTGTGTTCTCATTTAAAAAAAATAAGAATATCATCTAGATAAAAAGTAAAGTTAATTTAAAATCCAGCTCTCAAAATACAAATGAGAAGGTCATGTGAAACAGAGCAGAGACATTATAATAAGAACCATGGATTGACTAGACATAGAAAGAAAACTACCTCGTCTCCTGATATTCCTACTAGGATCTACAGTAATGAAAACTTGATGTTTTCTCATTTCAGTAATTCTCTTCATGAATGAAGCTCTGGGGGCTTTATAAATCTTGTTGTTGTTGTTGTTGTTATGTGCCGTCGAGTCGTTTGCGAATCATAGCGACCCTATGCACAACAGCCCTAAACCCTGCTCTATGCTGCACCAACCGCACCGCCTCTGACACACCCATCCCGACTACCCCAGTCACCAAATCAATCCATCTCATAGAGGGTCTTCCCCTCCTGCGCTGTCCCTCCACCCTCCCAAGCATGATGTCCCTCTCCAAGGACCCGTCCCTCCTGGCAACATGTCTAAAGTATGTCAGACGAAGCCCCAGAATCCTTGCCTCCAAGGAGTAGCTTGGTTTAATCCACTCCAAGATGAACCTGTTTGTTTTCCTGGCAGTCCATGGTACATTTAGTACTCTTCTCCAGCACCACAGCTCAAAAGCATCCACTCTCCTTCTGTCCTCCCCAGTCATTGTTCAACTCTCTGATACATAACAAGCGATTGCAAAGACCATGGCCTGTATCAGGCGCACCTTAGTCTCCAGAGAGACACCGTTGCTCCTGAATACTTTAGAGAGGTCCCTAACAGCAGACTATCCCATCGTGATACGCTTTTTGATTTCCTGACTGCTGGTGCCAAGAGTGTTGACTGTGGAGCCGAGCAAACTGAAGCAGTGAACACTCTCAATCTCTTCGCCATCCATCCTGACGCTGCCAATTGGTCCAGTGGTGAGAATCTTTGTCTTCTTGACATTGAGCCTCAGTCCATACTGAAGGCTGCACTCTTTGACCTTTCGCAGCCAGTGCATGAGGTCCTCCTCAGTTTCAGCAAGCAGGGTTGTGCCATCTGCATATCGCAGACTGTTAATACACCTTCCACCAATCCTGATGCCACAATTCTCCTCATAGAGCCCAGCCTCTCGGATAATCTGCTCTACATACATGTTGAAAAGGTATGGAGACAGGATGCATCCCTGGCGTACACCCTTCCCAATTTTGAACCATGCAGTGTTACCCTGCTCTGTTCTGACGACTGCCTCTTGGTCCAAGTATAGGTTTCGCATTAGCACAATTAAATGTTCTGGGATTCCCATTCTTCTCAGAGTCAGCCACAGTTTGTTATGATCCACACAGTCAAATGCCTTTGCATAACCAATGAAACACAGATAGACATTCTTCTGGTATTCTCTGCTTTCAACCAAGATCCATCTAACATTAGCAACAATATCCCCTTCTAAACCCAGCCTGGACTTCCAGCAGTTCTCTGCTGATGTGCTGTTCTAATCGTTTTTGTATAATCTTCAGTAGAATCTTGCTTGCATGTGAAATCAATGACACTGTTCTGTAGTTTCCACACTCAGTTGGGTCACCTTTCTTTGGAATGGGAACAAATATAGATCTCTTCCAGTCAGTTGGCCAAGTGGTTGTTCTCCAGATTTCTTGGCACAACTTGGTGAGCACATCCAGGGCAACATCTGTTATCTGGAACACTTCAATTGGTATACCATCTATTTCTGGGGCCTTATTTTTAGCTATTTCCTTCAAAGCAGCTTGAACTTCTTCCTTCATCACCATATGCTCTTGCTCATATGTTATTTCTTTAAATTCCTCTGTATCTTAGGACCACTAAAAAAAAGACAAATTGGCAATGTAGTTTCAATTATCTAAATATCAAGACCACAGGATGAAGTTGAAATTAAGACTAAGATCCCTTTCAAAATCTCTGCTCCCCTAGTTGGTAAGAAGTTGTGCTGGAACCCAATGCCATTCATTTCAAACCCATCAAATGCACCTTTGAGAAAAGATGGAAAATCTCATCTCCTGTGATTTATAGCCTTTGAAAACCCACGTATACATCAGCTATGAGTTGGTTCCCACTTGACTGCAATGAGTTGAAGATACCTTTACACTATGACTATGATTATATTTATCAGCTAATCTTCTAATCTAAGGATTTGAGTTGAATTTATGTATGGTTTTTATACTGAGCTTTATAGGACATAGTACATCCTAGTAGCAAACTAGGTAAGTGTGTGCTAGGTTGCCAACCAAAAAGTTGGCAGTTTAAATGCACCAGCGACTAAAGGATAAGGATGATGCAGTCTTCTGCTAGGATCTCTAGCCTCAAAAGTCATGATTGGGTCATCAGGAAGTGAAGGTAACTTGAAGCGCTTACTGGAGAAGAACAAAGACAATAAATACATTCTTAAGTATAAAGTACATCTCAACTTCAAGAAAACAAAATTCCTTACTACTGGACCAGTAGGTTGCATTATGATAGATTACGAAAACATTGAAATGTCAATTTTTTCATTTTATTTGGATCCACAGTTAACACCTATGGAAATATGATGAGGAAATCAAAGGACAGGTGACTTGGGAAAATCTGCTGTAAAGGACATCTTCAGGATGCTAAAAACAAAACGTGCCAGTTTAAAGGGTAAGATTGTGATGGAAGAGATGAGGCGTGAAGAAAATTTAGGGATATATTTTAGTAGAATACTTCACAGAACTTGAAAGTTGTATAATGTCTTAAAAATATCTTGGTTATAAAAAAAGATGATAGTGTCATTTACAGCAAGAGATTAAAATACTTCTACATTAGCCAGGTAGTATTTGAGGTGACTGTCAAACATAGTTGTTGTATATCAATTTGGAACCGACCCATAGCTGATCCTCCATCGAGTTTTCAGAGGCAGGAAAATGCATGGGAGATTGTCCATCCTTCTCCTGTGGAACATCTGGTGAATTTACACCATGTGGTTTTGGGATTGCAGTACAGCTTCTTACCATGAGACCACCAGAGCTCCAATTAGATATTGTTGTTGTTGTATACAAGAACCTCCTATCAGATATTGCTGTTGTTGTTGTTGTTTTGTATCATTGAGTCAAAATTGACCCTAAAAAAAAAACAAAACAACAAAAACTTGACCCACAGCTGACCCTCCAGGGATTTTTTTCAGACACAGTAAGTGCATGGGAAAAGATTGCTCTTCCTTCTCTCATGGAGCAGCTGGTGGGTTTGAACCACATGCCTTCAGGATTACAGCACAGCTTCTTGCCACTAGGCCACAAGACATAGTTATTGTTAGGTGCTATCAAGTCGAGTTCTACTCACAGTGACCCTATGAATGAAAGATCTGAATCTTGTTTTATCCTATGCCATCTTACACTTCCTGACACACAAAAGCCCATTGCAGGAGTCACTCAGTCAATCCACCTGGATGAGGGTATTCCTAGCCTTCACTGACCCTCCACCCTTCCCAGTATCATGTCATTCTCCAAGGAATAGCCCATCCTAGCAACATGCCCAAAGGACATGAGGAGAAGCTCACCAGATATAGTAGTGAGCTCTAATTATGATTTCCAGGTTTCATAAGTAGTTAACTGATAATTCAAAGGTCTTAATTCTTAGAGGGTTCAACTCAATCAGGGGCTCCAAAAAAGAATAAGTCCTCTTCTCCTGTCACAATATACTGCCTTGGATACTCAATGGATGATTGTTTTGAGTTGACACTGACTTACTTGAAATGAGCAAGGAATTGTTATACATAGTGTGTTATGTGTTGAGCTGACAACTGGAATGCTGGCAGTTAGAACCCACTAGCAATTTCATGGTAGAGAGATGAGGGGTTGCCACTCACAAAGATTTGTTGTTGTTAGATATAACCAAGTCAAATACGACTCACATGAGTGATCCTATGAATATTAGATTTGAAACCTACCCTGTCCTATGCCATCCTCGTCATCTCTGCCACAATGGAGCTCATTCTTACAGTCACCTTGTCAACCTATCTCATTGGGTTTCTTTCCCTTCTTCACTGACCCTCCACTTTTCTTAGCATGATGTCTTTCTCCAAGGATTGAGTCCCCCCTAACAACATGGTCAAAGTCTATGGGATGAAATTTCACGATCATTCCCTCTAAAGCGCATCGTGGCTTTTGTTTTGCCAGTCAGCTGGAGCCAGCTGGAACACTATCATTGCCTGGAGACAACAACAGCCATAAATATTCAGATTCTGAGAAACCCGATGACAAGCTGCTAGAAGTCATATTCAACTGGTATTTTTAGGAATTAAAAATAAAATAAAACATTTAAATTTAGTTAAGTGTCATTAAATCAAATATAATTCATAGCAGCCCTATGAACAATAGATCTGAAATTTTTCCTATTCCTTTTCCCCCCCTTTTGAAAAAGCTGTATTTTCTTTCTGACCACATTCAGGATTCTCCAATTAGTTTAATACTGTAAGGGCTACAGCAGCATGCAAAATAATTTCATTTTATTGTGAGTGTGGGGGTTGAGTAAAGAAAGGTTTCCAGGAGATGGAGAGTTTTACTGTGATGTCTGGTTAGAGGTTTGACTTTTTCTTGAATGTTCCAGGGTGGAAAGATAGTACCAGAAATGACAGGATGTAGAATGATATCATATTGCTTGGAGAACTAAATTTTGAGGCTGGATTTTCTTCAAGATTTTTTGGCTCAGGTGCAGATCTGGAGTGATAATTTTTTTGTCATCTTTTTCAATTAGACTCCTTCAATAATCATTGTTTTTTCCATCTCCTGGATCACAGCTGGCATTCCACTTTGGTTTTTGGAACACTCGCCCCATATACTTTATTTTCGTCATTCCTTGATGGTCTATCTTCAGATGGCTGACTTGGGACTACTTTCCCTATGATACTTGTAGAGGATTGTTGTTTTGTGTCTGAGCTCTGAGATCAACCAGATGCATTAGAAATTCATTTCACCCAAGAATTCTCCTTTGGTAACAGGGCTGGCATTACCTTTAGAAGCTGACAGGGTTTGGGGGTTTGGGAGGATTAGAAATTGGACAGTCTTCTTCCTCACTGGTGCTTCATTTTCCAAAGATTTTTTTTATTGTCTCTCCTTGATGTACCCTCTCACATAGTCTCTGACTTACTTCTGCCATATGTGGTTTATGATTGCAATGACTCACTTCCTGTTCTTGACCATCTGGTTTCTGAGTTTTTTCACTTCACCAGTTTGGGTGTCTTTCCTGAGGCTATCATTCTAGTTTTGGTTCATCCAGCTGATGTCTTAATTTCTTCTGTTCCTTTTGTAACCTCTCTTCTATGTTTAGTTCTTTAGTAGATTTGTCAACAGTTTTTATCCTGCCAAAGACAGAAATTGCTTGTTGGACTGAGGGGTGTTAGCGGAAGAATAATCTGGAGTACTCCACGGCTTTAGATTATTCATCCCAAGAATAACCATCTCTGGATCCCCATGACCAATCACCCTGTCTGTCAAATCAGCTTTCAAAACAGTCTCACTTCCTTGGTAGTCATCATCCCTTCGATACTGACTACCAAATGTTCTACTGTCATTGTCTATCCTGGAGTTATAGCCTCTGTCATAGTCTCTGTTGCCTCAGTTATCATATTAATCCTGGCCTCAATATTGGCTCATATTCTCATGGGAATCATCTCTCTATCCATTATGGTGTCCATCACAGTATTGGTCTGAATATTCGCAGGCATGATAATTATCTACAATGCTATCATCTCCTCCTCTAGGTGAGTAGTCATCAAAGCTGTCTGTGGCAAGACAGGCCCTCAAGTCTGTATCTGCTTTGTCAGAATCCTGATTTTTATCTCTGTCTACAGAAAGATGATCCCTGTCTTTATCTTGTGCTTAATCAGCAATATTTACTCAAATTCCCCTGTTACCTAGAGACTCATCATTGAGGCTCAGAGTATTAAAGAGGGAATGCAGGCCCTCAAACTCGGTATATACAAAACAGTTTAATCTTGCTGGATTGCTGTGCTCATGTGGTAATTGAGCTGCCCTGAGATTGAACCCTTTACCTGATATTGAATCCTTTAAAGTTTTGGTTGTTTTCTTGGTTTGTAGGTGTTTTGGTGGGTTTTTTGTTTGTTTGTTTGTTTGTTTTGGGATTTTGTTGGGTTTTATTTCGTTTTTTAAATGGAAGCATTTTCCCTCTCTCAAATGACAGCCTCAGGGGAGAAAAAAAAAGAAGAAAAAGAAGGAGAAAGTTATCTTCCTAACAGTCTTCCTGTCAGAAGATGGACCACTAGTGGAGAAAGCACAAAATGGCCCCAAAACACTCAGCTGTACTGGTGAAATAGATGACCTAGAAGATGAGTCAACCACATGGTACAGTAATGATGATGACCTCAAACTGACTGATCTATTCTGTGCACTTCTCCGCATGGTGCAAGGAACCAAATAGCAGGAGTGGTCTTCCCAAGCCAGAACCCTAAACAAACTTTTTAAAGGGCATCTATCCTATGATGTGACAGAATATCCCATTTAAGAATTCCTTAGATTAGTAAATATCAGTGCAGTCTGAAGAAGGAGTGGCAATCTCCTCCTGTACCAGTCAGATCCAATTTGGTGGTAGACACACAAAATAATAAAAGTGTGTGTGTGTGTGTGTGTGTGTGTGTGTAAGCAGTGCTGTGCATTTACCACATGAACCCGAAAATCTGGAGAGATTAAAAGGCTTTGACTTACACTTCTCAATAGGCAGTTTAACGTTAGTCTAAAGATCAAGAGGAAGGTTGATGATGGAGAATCATAAGCATTTGATTGCATTTAAAGTCATTGGAACAACATATAATCCCAGAAGGCTAAAGACCTAAGAGTGAATGTCTCCATATTTATGTTACAAGAAAGAGGCAAAGGTAACAAAGAAATAGGAAAGGAACAACTAGTGTTATAAGAGAAAAATGAAAGAAAGACAAAAACACAGAATAGTGGATACAGTTCTGATGGTATAAACCCCATAAAGTTTTGCTACTAACTCAAAGGCCATGCCTCTCTGGAAGTTCACAACTCTCAGTGTTTTAAAGACTAAAGATCAATCTACAAGTTATAGTCATGGAAATCCAAATGGAGGGTCAGTTAAGAGTTGGTTCTGACTTGACAATAGCAATGAATTTGTAAATGACCTTCATTAGTTTTTTATTGATGCTACCTAAACGGCTCTGGTGGTCTAATGGGTTATGATTTAATGGCATATAACAATGATTTTGTTGCTAACAGAAACGAAATAAGAAAATAGAGAGAGAAACAAAAATTAAAAACAATTTAGTGCTGTTAAACTATACAATATAGTATATTAAAGTTCTGGAAACCAGGAGTCTAAAGGGTGTTGCAAGGCTGCATTTAATTGAAGCCTTTAAGGAAACCTAAAGGAACTAAAGAATAAATTCAAGCCATGAGTTGCAATGCTTAAGGATGCTATGGGTAGAATATTGAATGGCTCAGAAAGCATTAAAAGAAGAAGGAAGGACTATACAGAGTCAGTGTAGCAAAAAGAAGTGGCTGACACAGAAGAATTTCAAGAAACAACAAATGATCAAGAAGCGATGGTGATGAAGAAGAAAGTTCAAACTGTTCTGAAAGACTTAGTAAAAAATAAAGCGACAGGAATTGACTGCATACCAATTGACATAATTCAACAAACAGATATTGCCATAGATATGCTCATCAGGTTGTGCCAAGAAATCAGGAGAACAACTACCTGGTCAACTGATTAGAAGAAATCCATATTTATTCCCATTCAAAAAATGGTGATCTGTCAGAGTGTGGAAATTATAAAACAATGTCACTAATATCACACACTAGCAAAATCCTGCTGAAGATTATTCAGAAATTACTGGAATAGTACATTGACAGAAAACTACCAGAAATACAAGCTGGGTTTAGAAATGGTTGTGACACTAGAAATATTATTACCCATATGAGATGGATCTTTGCGGAAAGCAAAGATTACCAGAGGAATGTCGATCTGTGTTTCATTGACTTTGCGAAGGCATTTGACTGGGTGGATCACAATAAAATGTGGCTAATCTTGAAGAAAATGGGAATCCCAGAACACTTGATTGTGCTTATGTGAAGCTTATATTGGATAAGGAAGCAGTCCACAGAAAAGAGCAGAGAAATACTGCATGGTTCAAAATCAGTAAAGCAGTGTATCAGAGATGCATCTTTTCTCCATACCTTTTCAATCTATATGCAAAACAGACCATTCAGGAAGCATGGCTTTATGAGGAATGTGGAAACAGGATTGGAAGTAGGCTCAACAATGACTTATGTTACAATCTTGCTTGCTGAGACTGAAGAAGACCTGAAGTGCTTGCTACAAAAAGTCAAGGACTATAGTCTCCAATATGGTTTGAAGCACAACATCAAGAATAAAAATATTCTCATCACTTGGCCAATTTTTGTTGCTGTTATGTGCCATCGAGTCACCTGTGAGTCATATTAACCCTATGTACAACAGCTCTAACACCTGCCCTGTTCTGAGCCAGTCTTACTAACTCTGACACACCTACCCCTCATTACCCCAGTTACTGTACAAATCCATCTCATCCAGGGTCTTCCATTCCTGGGCTGTCTAGCTACCTTTCCAAGAATGATGTCCTCCCCCAAGGACCAGTCCCTCCTGGCCATGTGCCCAAATTATGTGAGACAGAGCTTCAAAATCATAGCCTCCAAGAAGAAACTTGACTTCACCCTCTCCAAGGCAGACTTATTTGTTTTCTTGGCAGTCGATGGTATGCTCAAGACTCTTCTCCAGCACCACAATTTGAAGGCATCATTTCTTCTTCTGTAATCCTTAATCACTGTCTAGCTCTCTGATGCATAGCATGTAATTGTTAAGACCATGGAATGGATCAGATGCACCTTAGTCTCTAGACTTTCATCATAGCTTCTCTGTACTCTGGAGAGGTCCCTGACAGCAGATTTTCCCAGAGTAATTAATGTTTTTGGTATTCTGACTTCTGGTGCCAAGAGTGTTGACAGTGGAGCCGAGCAAGCTGAAGCTGTTAACAATCTTAGTCTTTTTTCCACTTATCATGGTGCTGCCAATTACGATTACATCAACCCTAACTAAATAATTTAGGACAATAATCCCATCTTTAGAGTCTTTCTGCCACAAAAATTAATCCTGGACACAATACTTTGCCAAAAATTCTAGAAATAGAAGTAGGATTTTGTGGGAATACCTTTGACGTACCAGCTTTTCAGATTTTCAAACTTCTCATAAAAATAATCTTCAGTGTTGATGTTGTTAGATGTGATTGAGTTAAGTCGACTGCAATTTACAACTGTCTTATAAACAATAGATTAAAACCTTGCCCTCTAAACTATCCTGATAGGGTCTGCTATACTCAATCCCTTTTTACAGCTATTTTGTCAATCCATATCCTTGGATTTCTTATTCTTTTTCTATGACACTAAAATCTCTAGCAGGATGTCTTTAAGAGCTAACTACTCTTGAAAAGTTCAAAATGTTTGAGACAAATTTCACCATTCTGGCCTCTACTGAACACCCTAGTTAGGCTTGTTTCCTCTTATTTTAAGACAGACATTCTTTTGTCAGTCTGTAGGGTGGATATTCAGTACTTTGCCAATACACTATTAAAGGCATCAACACTTCTTTGGTCTTCCTTGGTTCAATTTTTTCAACATCATTCATAATGCTGACAATTGGTACAGTTGCAAGAGTTTTGGAATTTTACCTTGTTATAGATTCCCAAGAGAAGAAACAGACCTGTCTTGAAGAGTGTGAAACCAGGTTTCTCTCTGTAGGCAAGGATTTTGAAGCTTTGTCTCATATACTTTGTGTACATGGCCAGTAGAAACCAGTCCTTGGAGAAGGACTGCATGCTTTGAAGGGTAAAGAGACAGTATAGGAGAGGAAGACCCTAAATGAGAAGAACTGACAAAGAAATTGAGGTAATGAGGGTGACTGTATCAGAGTCAGTGAGACTGGCTCACCATAAGACAAGATTCAGAATTATTTTACACAGAGCCACTGTAAGTCATAGGCAGCTCGATGGCACATAAGCAGGGTCTAGGGCTGTTGTACATAGGATCGCTATGAGTTGCAGGTGACCCAATGGCATATAACAACAACAACAGCGGGATCTCCACCAAAAAAAAAAGACTGATAACCCAATTATAAAATTAGTAAAAGACATGGAAAGATTTTTCATAGAGGAAGACATTTGGATGTTCAAAAGAGACATGAAGAAATGCTCAAAATCACTGGTAATCAGTGAGATGTAAATTAAAACTACAATGAAATACCATCTCACCCCACAGATCTGGCAAACTTTAACAGGATAGGAGAGTATGTGGAGAGATTGGAACTCTCATACACTGTTGGTGGGATTATAAAATGTTATAGCCACTGTGGAAGATTCTGGCATTCCTAAACAAAATGAACATAGAAATTTCATATTATCCAGCAATTTTGAAGTTACAAATGTGTTGTTTAAGTGCCATCGAGTCGTAGGGGACTCATAGCAACCATAGGAAGGAAAGACCTCAACACTTGTATGTCTTTCATCCTCTCTCCAGGTTCATAGGGTTTCCAGAGGCAAGCTATTATGGAAGTGGATGACACTCCTCCTTCCAAGCTTGTTTTAATCTGGGAGCTCGACCCTACTCTCTGTCTGTATTGGGTGCCAACCATTAACACATTTGACACATCAGTGTCACAGTGTTCAGCCTCATAGCAAGCACAAGTGACCTCTGTAGGGCAAGTGGACTCACCAGGGCTATATGACCTAGAGGAATACCTAAGGAAAGTAGAACTGATGCACAGATATTTGCACACCAATGTTCATAGAAGCAATACTCAGAATTGGGGGGAAAACATCAAAAAAAAACATGAAAGACACCCAAATACCAAACAATAAACAAATGAATTGATAAAATCTGATGTTGTTGTTGTTGTTATGTGCCGTCGAGTTGTTTGCGAATCATAGCGACCCTATGCACAACAGCCCTAAACCCTGCTCTATCCTGCACCAACCGCACTGCCTCTGACACACCCATCCCGATTACCCCAGTAACCGAATCAATCCATCTCATAGAGGGTCTTCCCCTCCTGCGCTGTCCCTCCACATTCCCAAGCATGATGTCCCTCTCCAAGGACCCGTCCCTCCTGGCAACATGTCTAAAGTATGTCAGACGAAGCCCCAGAATCCTTGCCTCCAAGGAGTAGCTTGGTTTAATCCTCTTTAAGATGAATCTGTTTGTTTTCCTGGCAGTCCAGGGTACATTCAGTACTCTTCTCCAGCACCACAGCTCAAAAGCATCCACTCTCCTTCTGTCCTCCCTAGTCATTGTCCAACTCTCTGATGCATAACAAGCGATTGCAAAGACCATGGCCTGTATCAGGCGCGCCTTAGTCTCCAGAGAGACACTGTTGCTTCTGAGTACTTTAGAGAGGTCCCTAACAGCAGACTTTCCCATCGTGATACACTTTTTGATTTCCTGACTGCTGGTGCCAAGAGTGTTGACTGTGGAGCCGAGCAAACTGAAGCTGTGAACAGTCTCAATCTCTTCGCCATCCATCCTGACGTTGCCAGTTGGTCCAGTGGTGAGAATCTTTGTCTTCTTGACATTGAGCCTCAGGCCATACTGAAGGCTGCAGTCCTTGACCTTTCGCAGCAAGTGCATGAGGTCCTCCTCAGTTTCAGCAAGCAGGGTTGTGTTGTCTGCATAACACAGATTGTTAATAGATCTTCCACCAATCCTGATGCCACAATTCTCCTCATAGAGCCCCGCCTCTCAGATAATCTGCTCTGCATACATGTTGAAAAGGTATGCAGACAGGATGTATCCCTGGAGTACACCCTTCCCAATTTTGAACCATGCAGTGTTACCCTGCTCTGTTCTGACTACTGCCTCTTGGTCCAAGTATAGGTTTCGCATTAGCACAATTAAATGTTCTGGGATTCCCATGGAACACTATGCAGCTCTCAAGAGCAACAATTTAGAAAAAAAATTACATAATATGGGATAGACTGGACAGAATTTTCCTGAATGAACTAACCCAGTCTCATTAACAAATACTGTCTATGCCTATTATTGTAAAAATTAGAAGGATAATTGGTAAAATGTGTATGTATTGAGATCGAAGGTGGTAAGGATAGGAGCCAGGGTGCTTATGTTGGGCATGGGGGGAATCACCGGGTTTCATAATCTGATGGGCAGAAAGAGGGGGTGAAGGAAATGGGAAAGATGTGGTAGATACCAGAATGGACTGGATAATAGTGGGTATTAATTTTATAAAACACGGAGTATGAGAATGATTGTATGGAACTCATTGTGAATGAAGGAAAATGTCAAACACAATGTACACAAGTTTTGTTTACAAACTAATATCAGATAAAAAAAGCATTCTTTTATCTATTTTCTGTCTTCCAGCACTAGAGACTTTTTCCAATCTATTACCAGTTATTGTTTAGTCACTTCAAAAACAACTTACTCTGTTTTTTCCCTATCCCACTGTATATTGCATTCAAAAGACAGATAATCATACCATTTCCAAAATCCTTGGTAAAGTTCTTTAAATTATTTACAATTAATCTAACAATAAGACATTAAATATGTGTTGTTAATGTTCTACAGAGTTTGTTAGCTTCCCATCAATGGTGTGTGATCCACTTTTCATTCTCTTTATCTTACTTTCTCATGCATTTTTATATCCCTTCACACAAGTACACTTCAGTTGAAAAGATTGCCATTTATATGTGTACAGGCAATGAAGTCTGGCCTAGTAGTATGAAGTTGTGTTGTCAACTCAATGGGGCTTTGTTTGAATCCAGTTTTTGCATGAGTGAAATATCGGCCATTTCCTCTCTTATAATTGACAGCCTCTAAAAATCCATTGAAGGGTCATCTATGAATTGGTTCCACTTGCTAGCACATAACAAGAAGTAGAAGAAGATACATAAATATAGATAGACATAATATCTACAGATACAAATGAGTCACATAATTATTCATTTTAATAACAGCTTTGTATGATTTCTTTCCAAAGAAGTCTTCATAAAGGAAGAGATCTTATATAAATGTTTTACTTATTCTTCTAAAGAAATTTTTATATTCTAGGCAATATTTCTGGTTTGGAGTACTCCCCTTTCAACAGCTCTAGAGTAACTTCATTGTTATTCCACATCACATAATCCATGCAGTTTGTTCTCTGCCCTATAGAGACTAAGCAACTGTGCATAGTCAATCACAATACCCTACGGCTTTCTAGAGTTCCTAATCAGTTAATCAGCTTATGCTTATAAACATTTAACAGACTGCATGTCAGATCCCCCAATACATTTGAAACAAATAAGTCAAAATGAAATATGACTAAATGGTTGCTCAATTAAAAGAGCACATGTATACATTTTTCATATGTGGCATTCTCACCACTTGAATTTTAATTAAAATTAATATTAAATCAGTTATATTTGTAAAGAAGTGCAATATCCCTAGTTTTTCTTTCACTACATGGTACATTCTCTTAATATAGCTTCTTATTTTTTATTTCATAATTAGTATTGTAGTACTTGATGGAGAGCATTGAGAATACACATTGACTAAACAACTTTCTTCCTTCTAGGACTTAGAATTTAAGCTTTGAGACTGAGTTATTTAACAAAGATAGAGAAGTAACGTAGATAAGCAGAGAATGCAAATGGAAGAAAATAAGGGAAAAGTGAAGGAAACATTTAAAAGGAAGAGGAGAAAGAAGACTGATGCCCATTTCTAGATTAAATGTGGCTGTTCAATGTAAAAACCATCACGGAAGATAAGGAAGGTCACTACATAATGCTGAAAGGGTCAATAGAACAAGAGGACATAACAATAATAAATATCT
>NW_006399828.1:11772227-11776146 GCF_000299155.1 Elephantulus edwardii
GACTTTGACAAGCACTGTGGCAATTGGACAATTAAAACAGACATTCGGATGGTGGGGAAGAAGAACAAACTGGGGAGGAGTGTAGAGAGAATGGTGCAGCAATGAAGGAATGAAAACCCCAAATCCCTGTAAATGTTCATTAAAACTAATAAAATTTAATAAAATAAAAAAATGTGGCTGTTACACAATAGTAGTTTTTCAGAGGTTGTAAAAATCCTTCGTTTTTACTGTTATATACAATTGAGTTGAAACCAAATGATAGCTTACCCTCAAGTGGATTAAATGCAGTAAATACCATGGGAGGAAATTGCCCATATTTCTTCTTTTGAAGCTGATCATTCACTTAGTAGTAAAGAGCTGCACTACCAACTCAGTCATGTGGTTTCTCCTTTACAGAAGCTGGTAGATTTGAACCACCTGCCTTAAGTTGATAGTGCAACTTCTTACTCGGCCACCATAGCTCCCTAGATTAAAAACAACTTTCATAAAAGACTTAAAAGTCTTTTTCATAAAAGTCTTTAAAAAAACACAACAAAAAACTTCTAAAAAGATTTAAATCTTACTTTGTCCTGAAAAAAAAAAATTGTTGAATTGTATAGGACAAATGACCTGGGGACATACATTAAATTTCCCCTTTGTGAAATAATGTCACTGACTTTTTTCTGTTTGATTGTTGTTACCTACTATGTCATTGTCTTGGTTTTTCTTTGCTCTAAATAATGCTGTTGTTGTTCTGGATTGTGGAGTCAGAACAGGCCAGTTGCTGACCCTCTGGGGTGGGAGGGGCGCATTTCAGAGACAGGCTGCAGACTGTTAATCACATGGGAGGAGAATGCTGGTATTTCTCCTTAGGAACAGCTGGTGACCTGTGCCTTTAGAATTGCAGAACAGCTTCTTGCCACTAGGCCACCAGAGCTCCCTTGAAACAATACAAAACCTATAATTTCTGCTGTTATGTGCCAACTTGACTAAGACTTATAGTGGTCCTTGAAACAGCAGATTTAAACTGTCCACTGTACTGTTCTATCCTTGAGCTCATTATTCCACTCACTGTGTCAATCTAGCTCCTTGAGGGTCTTTCTCTAATCCTTCACCTTTCACAACACGATGTCTTTTGCCAAGGACTAGCCCCTCTTGACAACATGCCAAAGTTGGTGAGATAAAATGTCACCATCTTTGCCGGTAAGGAGCAACCTGACCATACTTCTTCCAAAACTAGATTGGTTTTGAGTTTTATGTTTGCTTTTGGTTTGTTTGGGTTTTGGGTTTTTTGGTGTTTTTGTTTGTTTGTTTGTTTTGTTTTGTTGTTGTTGTTTGTTTTTGCAGTCTATATCATACTCGGGATTCTTCTACTATACCATGATTGGAAACATTTATTCTTCTTCAGTCATCCTTATTTTTTACCTTTATTTTATGAGAATTATCAAGTAGGGTGTGCTTAGATAGGTTATTCATTCAGAAGCTTAGTCATTTGAAAGTTTACCTGGATCTGGAAGATCTACTTTGTCCTTTATGAGGGTTTATTGGCGAGAAGATTGAGTAAATTGTCATGTGGTTGACTACTTCCAAAATAAGAAATTTTACTTTTCAAAAGGAAGAGTGAACTGGGTGGGCTGGGGGAGTGGATATGGGTGGGGTTGGGGGGGGAGAAAAATGCAACATAGAATGAATAGAAATCTGAAATCGCTGTTGTTGTTGTTGTTGTTGTTATGTGCCATCGAGTCGTTGGCGACTCATAGTGACCCTATGTACAACAGTCCTAACCCCTGCTCTATCCTGTGCCAATCGCACTGCCTCTGACACACCCATGCCGATTATCCCGGTCACTGAATCAATCCATCTCATAGAGGGTCTTCCCCTCTTGCGCTGGCCCTCGACCCTCCCAAGCATGATGTCCCTCTCCAAGGACCCGTCCCTCCTGGCAACATGTCCAAAGTATGTCAGACGAAGCCCCAGAACCCTTGCCTCCAAGGAGTTGCTTGGTTTAATCCTCTCCAGGATGAATCTGTTTGTTTTCTTGGCAGTCCATGGTACATTCAATACTCTTCTCTAGCACCACAGCTCAAAGGCATCAATTCTCCTTCTGTCCTCCCTAGTCATTGTCCAACCCTCTGATAAATAACAAGTGATTGCGAAGACCATGGCCTGTATCAGGCGCACCTTAGTCTCCAGAGAGACACCGTTGCTCTTGAGTACTTTAGAGAGGTCCCTAACAGCAGACTTTCCCATTGCAATACATTTTTTTTATTTCTGACTGCTGGTGCCAAGAGTGTTGACTTCAGCAAACTGAAGCTGTGAACAATCTCAAACTCTTCGCCTTCCATCCTGATGCTACCGTTTGGTCCAGTGGTGAGAATCTTTGTCTTCTTGACATTGAGCCTCAGTCCATACTGAAGGCTGCAGTCCTTGACCTTCCGCAGCAAGTGCATGAGGTCCTCCTCAGTTTCAGCAAGCAGGGTTGTGTCATCTGCATAACGCAGATTGTTAATAGATCTTCCACCAATCCTGATGCCACAATTCTCCTCATAGAGCCCAGCCTCTCGGATAATCTGCTCTGCATACATGTTGAAAAGGTATGGAGACAGGATGCATCCCTGGCGTACACCCTTCCCAATTTTGAACCATGCAGTATTACCCTGCTCTGTTCTGACAACTGCCTCTTGGTGCAAGTATAGCTTTCGCATTAGCACGATTAAATGTTCTGGGATTCCCATTCTTCTCAAAGTCAGCCACAGTTTATTATGATCCACACAATCAAACGTCTTTGCATAATCAATGAAACACAGATAGACATTCTTCTGGTATTCCCTGCTTTCAGCTAAGATCCATCTTACATCAGCAACAATATCCCTAGTACCAGGAGCCCTTCTAAACCCAGCCTGGACTTCGGGCAGTTCTCTGCTGATGTGCTGTTCCAGTCATTTTTGGATAATCTTCTGTAAATGTTTTGGATAATCTCTGTAAATGTTCATTAAATTGATAAGTTTTTTTAAAAGAAAGTGGTAAATGAAATAGAGAAGCCACACTTTTTAATTACTAAATCTCAGAAATGATGTATTATTTAACAGGGTTATTGAAGGCAAATTTTTTAATATTATTTTAAGTCTTTATTGGCAATGTGCATGTGAGTGTGTCTGTTCACATTCCTCTCCCTCAAGACTATTGTTGTATATCATAGAGTAGGAATAGACTTGAGTCATCCGTGGTTTTTTTTAGAGGTTATAAATGGCACAGGAGGAGATTGTTCATCCTCCCCCTTTCTATCAGCTGGTGAATTCGAACCACTGCCCTTTGTGTTGGCAAGATGACTCCTCATCACTAAACCACACTTGAGGCATATCTTGAAAGCAAAAAGCTAACTCTATGCCTCTGACATAAAATTTTCTCATTGCTTGTTGTTTGGTGGTTTCCAAGCTATATATTGCACAGGAGAAGATTGCATGTTTTTTCTGCTTCAGAGATGCTGATAGATTTCAACCAGCGGCGAAGCATACCCTTTGCGTTCACAATTCAATTCTCTATTGACCAAAACTACAGAGTTTGACTGTGTAACAGTATTCAACATTTCTAGTGAGTGTCTTTTAGAATCTGAGAAAGCAATATTGAAATGTGAGGCTGCAATCTAGTCTTTAGTTTGCGAATTATCTCTCTCTCTAGATATATATCTATCAATATTAGAGAGAGCATATCTACATAGATATACATAGACATAGGTGATAGAGCTACAGATACTGATATAGATAAATAGGCCTAGTGACAAGAAGTTGCACTTCAATCCCAAAGGCACGTAGTTCCAATCCAACAGCTGCTCTGTGGGAGAAAGATGGACAATCTCCTCCTCTACTTCCTGTGTGATTAACTGATTAACTGTCTCTGAAAACCTGCCAGAGGGTCAGCTCCGACTCTATGTTACACAAGA
>NW_006399828.1:11776246-11779416 GCF_000299155.1 Elephantulus edwardii
ATATATATAAAACACCTTGTCCTGTCCTGCACCCTCTGCACAATCTCAAACATGAATAAATCCATTGTTACAATCACTGTGTTAATACATCTAGTTTAAGATTATTCTTTCTTTCTCTAACTCTCCACCTATCCCAGTATGAGATCTCTTTCCATGACTAACCCCTCCTGAAAACATACTTAAATTATGTGAGATCAAGTTTAAACCTTCTTGCCTCTAAGAAGCACCTTGGTTATACTTCCTCCAAGACAGACTTGTTTGTTCTTTTGCTCATCTTTGTATATTCATTACTTTTCTGTAATACTACAATTCAAAGATATCCAACATTCTATTTCTATCATCCTTAGTCATTGCCTGACTTACAGTCAGTTGAAGGGGTCAGGAGGCATCCCAGAAGAAAATACCATCTCCAGGGTTGGAATTAAAATGTGAAAGGGGGTAGCAGATTCCATGATGTAGAGAATGAGGATGTGGGCCGGGTCCTGGGCCTTACAACCTAACCAGGTGATGAACCAGGGGAAGGCTCCGCAAGGATAAGGTAAATACAGCATGGAGAAGTCAAGTCTATGAATATGAGTTTGTCTTGGTAAATGCCACTGAGTCATGTATGACTCATAGCTGCCATATGAACAAAAGATCTCAACTCTGTCCTACCCTGTACCATCCTCATCATTTCTGACATATTTGAGCCCATTGTTCAATTGATATCTATTGAATATTAATTGATAGTCTTGAGGGTCTTCCTCTCTTTCACTGACTGACCCGTGACCTTTCCAAGCATGATGTCCCTTTCCAAGGAATAATCTCCCCTAGCAGCATGACTAAAGTATGCTAGATGAAACTTTGCAATCTTTGCCTCCAAAAAGTAATCTGGCTGTTCTGTTTCCAAGACATATCTGTTTGCCTTTTGACAGTCCATGAGATAGTGCTCTTCTCCAATACCACAACTCAAGGACATCAATTATATTCTCATCCTTAAACATTGTGCAGCTCTCAGATGCATAGCAAGTGAATGAGAAGGAGGTTGGCTCCACAGCTCAGGGGTTGGAGCACTGTCTTGTAAAAGACTATTCTTTGAATCAGATACACTTTAGTTTTCCAACTGTCCTCAGTAATTTGGATAAGTCCTTATTGCAGACTTTCCCAATACAATATATCTCCTGATCTGATGCTTGCTTGTGTCAAGGGTCTTGATTGTGGATTCAAGTGATGACGTTGCTGACAGGCTGTTGATAAGCTTCAATCTTACCTCAATCTATCATAATGTTGCCTATTGCAATCAATATTGAAGGCTGTATTGTTGGATTTTGTGCAGCAAGCATTTCAAGTGCTCCTCCTCACTTTCAGCATTCAAGGTTGTATCATTTGTATAACACAGGTAGTTGATGAGTTTTCCTCTGATCCATTTTTCATTACAGAGTCTAGCTTCTCAAATAATTTGTCCAGCATACAGATTAACTAGGCATTAAGAGAGAATACTATGCTGATGCACACTTTTCTTAATGTTAAATTATGTAGTGTCAATACTCGATACATCAATATCTGATTTTCATTCAATTCCAACATCCTCTTAGCAAGTTGTTCTGCAGCTATGAGTCACTTGTAATTCACAGCCCTCAATGTACAACAGCTCTGAACCCTGCTCTATCATAAAACAATTACATTGTCTCTGACACAACTACCCCCAATACACCGGTTACTGAGTTAACCCATCTTTTCAGAATCTTCCTCTTTCTCACTGTCCTTTCACCTTTCCAAGAATTACAGCCTTTCTCCAAGGACTAGTCTCTCCCGGAAACATGCCCAAACTATGTGAGAAAGATCTTCAAAATACCCACCTCCTAGAAGCAGCTTGGAATCACCCTCTCCAGGACTCACCTAGTCCATAGTATGTTCAATTTTTTCCCCCCAGCAACATAACTCAAAAGTATCAATTCTTCTTTTATCATTCTTAGTCACTGTCCTGCTCTCTGATACATAACAAGTAAATGTGAAGACCATGGCCTGGATCAGGCACAACTTAGTCTCTAGACTGACATCATTCCTTTTCAGTATTCTTGAGAAATCTCTGACAGCAGATTTTCCAAATACAATTCATCTTTTTTATTTCCTGGCTACTGGTATCAAGTATGTTGATTGTGGGGCCAAGTAAACTGAAGTTGTGAACAATCTCAGTATTTTCTCCATCTATCATGATGCTGCCAATTGGACCAGTGGTGAGAATCTTTAGTGTTTTGTTTTGCTGGTTTTGTTGTTGGGTTGTTGTTTGGGGTTTTGGGTTTTGTGGGTTTGTGTTTGGTTTGGTTTTTTTTTTGTTTGTTTTTTTGTTTTAAATCTTTGAGCTTTAATCCATATTAAAAACTTAATTCTTTGAACTTTTGCACCAAACACCTCAGGTCCTCGTCAATTTCCACAAACAAGGTTGTGCCATCCACATAACATAGGTTGTTGATGAATCTTTCTTTAATTCTGATGCTATATTCTTCCTCATAAAGTCCAGCCTCTCAGATGATCTGATCTGTTGTATAGCTTGAAAGAGTACCTTCTACCTCTCTTAGAATTAAGAGTGGCTTATATATCTCAAATGAAAGAAATATTTCCTCCATGGTAAATTTTAAACTAAGCAAAAGAAAATATGTTCATGAGAGTCAAGTGATGAACTTTAATGTATTCTATCTGAATCAGAGAGTTTTTAGGATTTAGGAGTAAAGAAATTTGCTGCTAACTCAAAATTACATTGTTAATCCTTGACCTGTTCTTCAAGAGAAAGAGAGCAATCTCTTCTATTACCATTGAAAACTTACTGGAAGGTCAGCTATGAGTTAATTCCAACTAGATGATACCTAAAACCAACAATAACATCTGAATTTAGAAACCATCTAAATTATGAATTTTATGTGCTGGACACTAATGACCAAAAATCATATTAATTGCGCAATAGCATTATGAATATTGTATATAAAAATGAGAAAAGACCATTTAAGATGAGAAAGAAAAATAAAAGAAAGAAAAACAAAAAGTGTGTCAGAAGGAACTCAGAACCTTGCTCTTGAATGAAAAGTAAACCAAAACTGAGAAATGATGAAATAAAAACACTAAATGTAAGATTACGGAGTATGCTAATAAAATGTGGAAAATCACCCTGGAATTAGAAAGCGAAGCGTGAAGAA
>NW_006399828.1:11780563-11783386 GCF_000299155.1 Elephantulus edwardii
AAATACTGGGACACATAACTGTACTAATTAGGAACTTGAGTTTAGACAGGAAACAATCTAAAGTAACAAGGAGCATATCTACAGCATAATTTAAAATGAGAAAAGCTGTCTTTTTATGTGTAAGTTTGTATGATTCCACCATATTTCATTTGTAAGCTGACCAAATAATTTTTCTTTAAATCAGACTATCCAAAGCGGGGGTGGGGAGGGGGGTAATGACATTAAGATTAAAGAAAAAATAATTTATAAACTGTGATATTCAAATAGTATAATTTTGCCTGCTGAAAGTGAAGAGGATTTGAAGCATTTCTGATGAAAATTTTTTAAAAATTGCAAAATAGTATAGATTACAGTATATACTATACCATACGATAGTCTAAATTATATACTATATAAAGTTTACCTGAATATAAAATAGAAATTCTCATTAGACAAATAAGCAACAACATGATACACAGAGAAAATAGTCAGTAATCAAGTACTGCTTCTACTTAGATTCAATATTTTTTCTCATGAAAACTACTGTAGAAACAAAACGAAGGCAAATTACATAGTGCAGTGAATTTCTGTTGCAAATGACCTCTTAAATTGTTAGCAATGAAAGTTGATATGTTGAGGACGCTGGTTGCTGTTATTATAAGTCATTAAGTTAACTATGACTCGTAGCAACCCTATGAATAGTTCTGGATCTTACCCTATCCTGAGCGATCATCACCATCTCTAACACACTTGAAATTATTATTATAGGTACTTTATCAATCCATCTTTTGAGGGTCTTTCTCTTTTATATTGATCTTCCATATTTTCAAAAATGATGCCCTTCTCCAAGGACAAACACTTCCTTACAATATGACAAAAATATGTGAGACAGTTTCACCATACTTCTCTCCAAAGAAAACCCTGGTTTCCTTTGAGGACTAAAAATTGACAAATCTGTCTGAGAAGAACAGGCAAAATATGCCTTAGCACTAAGAATGGGGAGGTTTCATCTCACATACTTTTGAAATTTTGTCAGGAAGGCTAGTCTTTGGACAAGAACAGCATGTTTGCTCAAAGGTCGGAAGAATTGGATAACCTGTAAAAAAGATGTATTTCAGACAAGTTAGGTTCTTCCTTAGAATTTAAAACATAATGCATATGATTAGCAGAAGTTGTACTACTGTATTTTGAACTGGACCAGCCTAGATGCTATCTTAAAAATCCTCTGACTTTTCTTTAAGCATCAAATTGCCTCAGTGATTATTTCAGAGAATCTTCAACCTTTCTCTCTCTCTCTCTCTCTCTCTCTCTCTCTCTCTCTCTCTCCATCTCTCCCTCTCTGCATCTCTCCATCTCTCTCTACTCCGCCATTATCAAGCCATAATTGACTCATAACTGACCCTCCCCAATGAGTTTGCAAGGCAGTACATTGCACTTGAGGAGACTGATCATGCAGAACTCCTGCAGAACCACTGTCATTAGAAAGGTGCAGCCTCTGTGGTTGCAGTACAAGTCCTTAAGGACTGCATCATCAGAAACCCTTAACATCTCCCCACTAGACTTTGTTGTTGTTATTAGGTGCCACTTACAGCAGTCAACTACTACTCACAGCAGCCCTAAACACACCCTATCATGCACCATCCTTATGGTACCTGCCATACTCAAGCTTATTGTTGAAATCACTGTGGCAATCCATTTTGTTGAGGGTCTTCTTTTATTTTTCTGACTCTGCAACTTTCCGTGCATGATGTCCTTGTCCAAAGACAGTAACTCCAGGAAACGAGCCTGAAGTATGTGACATGAAAAATATGAGGTATATAATTTCTTCTGAAGTGATTTACAGACTTCAAAAATTCTCTAGAATCTCAGCTAGGAGTTGAACTCAATAGAAAACAACTTGATAGTCAGTCTCTCTCTCTCTCTCTCTCTCTCATATTGCTGTGTTGTTGTTATGTGCTATCAAACTGACTACAACTCGTAGCAATCCTATAAATAATAACTCTGAACTTTACCCTATTATAAGCCAGTATCACCATAACTGACACTCATGATACTATTGCCAGTCACTCTGTCAATCCATTTCATCCAGGGGTTTCGTCTCCTACATTCACCCTTTCAAGCATGAGGTCCTTCCCAAAAGACTAGCTCCCCTTGGCGACATACCCAAAATATGTGAGACAGAGTTTCAAAATCCCTTCCTCCAAGGAGCAACCTGATTTTGGCCCTCTCCAGGACAGGCCTGTTGTCTTGTACATTCTCTATTATGTTCAATATTCTTCTCCAGAAGAACTGTTAAAAGGCATTGATTTTTCTTCTGCCATTCTTAGTCTTTGTCCATCCCTCAGATGCATAAGAACAATTGAGAAAAATCAGGCTCACATTAGTCTCCACACGGATACCATTGCTCTTTAGCACTCTGGAATGGTTTCTGACAGCTGAATTTCCAACAGCAAATTTTCTTTTGATTTCCTGACTCCTGGTGCCAAAAGTGTTAATTGCGGATCTGAGCAAGAACAAATTGCTAACATCTTCAGTCTTTTCTCCTTGTATCATGGTGCTGCAAATTGGCCTGGTTGTGAGAATTGCTGTGGTTGTTGTTAGGTGCCATCAAATAAAGTATAACACATAGCAACCCTACGAACAGCCAACCTAAACCCTTCCCTAACCTTTGCCATCCTAATCTTCTCAAACACACCGAGCACATTACTGAAGGCATGGTGTCATCTTTCCAAATACGATGTCCCTTTCCATGGAATAGACTCATCTAGCTACAAGTCCAAGGTATGAAAGATGAAGCTCTACCGTTTTTGCCTCTCTAGATGCACTTTCTCCAAGCCCTATCTG
>NW_006399828.1:11783641-11784929 GCF_000299155.1 Elephantulus edwardii
CCTAGTGCAGTAAAAGCATTGATTCTTGATCCAAGAAAGATGAAATCACTGACTGCTTCAATTCTTTCTCCATCTATGATAATGTTAACTGTTGTCCTTTGTTGAATTATTAAAGATCTTTATTTTCCGGATGTTGAGATAAAATATATACCAAAGACATAGTCCTTAAACTTCTGCAGCAAGCATTTCCTATCCTCACATTCAACAAATGCAGGTTGTTGAAAAGTCTTCCTCAGATCTTGAGATTCTCATTCTCTCTCTCTGTCTAGGGTGTGTGTATGTGAATTCATTGCTATCGAGATAGAACTGACTTTGAGCTTCTGTATCTATAGATGGATATAAAAATAAAGATATCTATATCTTTATGTATAGAAATAAATATTAATATACCTCTCTGCAGTGTTCAGGTCTTTTGTACAAAGCTTACTATGTGTCATATTTGACTCACCACCACTTAACCACTGCTAAATGAGACTAGTGCTGTTATATCTGAAGAAACATTCTTCCACTTTGCACATTCCTCTTTGTCAATGTTATATACGAGGTAACCTGAGTTTGCTGTGATGCTGAACCTTGTGCCATGGGGATATCAATAACCAGAATAGTTTCTCATTATGAACAGTGTTTGGTGGTGCTCCTAGTTGTAAAACAGGTTGGGAAGCAGGATTGGCACCCACTTCCTAAACCATATGCCTCAGGAAACTCTATGAACTTGGAGAAACAATAGCTATGGAAAGCCATTAGGTCTTTTGTTCATACAGTCACTACGAGTTGACCTCGACTCGATGGCAATCATCAATAACAACCTATCTATTAGCTGTCTGGGTTTCAAACTGGGTAACCTCCTCACACATACAGCAATGGAAACCCATGGAGTCACACAAGATGGGGGGAGCTGAGAGCTTTCTCTAATCTCCTTGATTGGGTAACACCATTCTCCCAATAGGGCATCCACACCTTAATATCATCTTTAGGGACAAGATATTTTCAGTCTCAAATCTCCTTCAGAACATCACCATGGTATCAGATCTAGAAGAGACCTGCCAGACCTTGGAATTATCACATTGTGTCAGCAATGTAAACAGAGACAATAAATCATAGAACTTATCAGAAGCTCTGTGGCTAGGATCTTTTCTCAGTATGGCCTCAAGGGAAAATATTTTTGTGAAGTTGGTACATGGCATTTGAACTTATGTCCTCTTAAACAAGAGATGGGCAACAGCATGAAAGACCAGTAGCAGTGTGTAGTGCAAGACATAACAGAAGTGACTGGTGATCATAATAAGAG
>NW_006399828.1:11786379-11786918 GCF_000299155.1 Elephantulus edwardii
GATAGTATGGGCAGAATATTAAATGGTTCAGGAATCATTAAAAGAATATGGAAGGGATATACAGAGTCATTGTATCAAAAAGAATTGGCTGACATAGAAGAATTTAAAAAAACAACATATTATCAAGTTGCAATGGTGATGAAGGAGGAAGTGCAATCTGCTCTCTAGGACTTTGCAAAAAATAAAGGCTCAGAAATTGATGGAATATATCAATTGGTGTATTTCAAGAAATAGATGCTGCTATGGATGTGCTTATCAGGTTGTATCAAGTAATCTGGAGAACAACTACCTGGTCAGCTGATTTGAACACATCCATATATATTCTGATTCCAAAAAAATGTGACCCCACAGAGTGGAAATTATCAAACAATATCGCTGATACTACACTCTAGCAAAATCCTATTGAATATTAACTAGAAAAGACTTGAACAAGTACATTGGCAGAAAACTATCAGAAATACCAACTGGGTTTAGAAGAGGTCTTGGCACTAGGAAAATTATTGCCAATGTCAGAAGGATCTTAGCAGAAAGCAGAGAGT
>NW_006399828.1:11787603-11790419 GCF_000299155.1 Elephantulus edwardii
ACAGAAGAAGAATAGATGCCTTCAAATTATGGTGCTGGAGAAGAGTCTTGAACATATCATGGACTGCCAAAAAAACAAATTAATCTGTCTTAGAGAGGGTGAAACCAAGTCTCTCCTTGGAGACTAGGATTTTGAAGCTCCATATCACTTACTTTGGACATATGGCCAGAAAAGATTGGTCCTTGAAGGACATCGTGCTTGGAAGGATGGACAGACAGCACAGGAGAAGATGACGCCTGATGAGATGGATTGATACAGTAACTGGGGCAATGGGAGTTGGTGTGTCGGAATTAGTGAGACTAGCTCAGGACAAGGAAGGGTTCAGAGCTGCTGTAAATAGGGTTGCTATACATCACAGGTGATTGATCGAGAAAAGTTTGTAATAGCTTCTCCTACCAACATGCCCAAAGTGTGTGAGGTGAAGCCTCATCACCTTTGCCTTCAAAGAGCACTCTGGCTGAACCCTCTCCAAGACATATCTATCTGGTTTTGTTTTTTGTTTTGTTTTTGGCTGTCCATGGGATGTTCAGTGCTCTTTTCCAACATCACAACCCAAAGTCTACAATTCTTCTTCTGTCATCCTTATTCATTGTCTAGTTCTCAGATGTATAGCAAGTGATCGGAAAGACTATAGACTGAATCAGATTCACTTTATTCCTCAAAATGGCATTAATTGTCAATAATTTGGAGAGGCTCCTAACTACAGATTTCCTGACTGATGGTACCAAGGGTTCTCTTTGTGGACACACGCATGATGAAGTTGTTGACAATTTCAAACTTCTTGATCAATCATAATGTTGCCTGTAGGTCCACTGGTAGAATCTTTGTTTCCTTGACATTGAGATACAATCCATACTGTAGGCTGCATTCCTTGATCTTTTGCAGTAAGTCATTCAAGTTCTCCTCCCTTGCATTGTTGTGTCAAATGCCTTTGCATAGTCAATAAAACACAAATAGACATTTTATGGCATTCTTTACTTTCAGCAAGACTCCATCTGACATCAGTAATGTTATCCCTGGTGCCATGGCCTCTTTTGAGTCCTGCTTAAACTTTTGGTAGTTCCCTATTTGTGTTTATACTGGGTTATTTTGGTTTTGGTGGTTGTTTCTCTTATTACTTCAGCAGCATTTTGCTTGCATGTGATATTGTTGTGGACTGTTAGTCAGACCAACAATGACTCATACACAAGTTCAAACGGAAGCAGAAAAAAATTGTGTCCACAGGAGCCAAAATTTGATCCTTTATCAATTCCACTTGAATTTCTAGATCATCTAAGTAATAAGTTTGAGGCATTGAATACCAATTACTGAAGACCAGATGAGTTGTGAGGTGATATTAAGGATCTCACCCATGAAGAAAGCAAAAGTTTATTACAAAACAGAGGAGAAAGAAAAATCCAAAATGAATGTCAGAAGAGTCTCCAAAAATTGCACTAGAACATCAAGAAGTCAAAACAAAGGGGAACATTCCTAAGTAAAACAGCTGAACAGAAGATTTCAAAAGTCAGCACAAGAGGAAAAGATAAGCATTATAATGTAATGTGCAGAGAGCTGGAATTAGAGAATAAAAAGGGAGAAACTCTATATTTCTCAAACTGAGAGAACTGAAAACAAATTTAAGCTTTGAGTGTCAAATTGAAAGATGTTATGGACAACTTATTGAATGATCCAGAAAGCATCAAAAGAAGATAAAGGGAATACATAGAATCACTACTCCAAAAAGAACTGACTGACACTGAAAATTTCAGAGTACCATATGAACAGGAGCCCGTCTTTGGCAAAAAATAAGACCCCAGGAATCAGTGCAATATCAGTTGACTTGTTTCAATTAACAGATGCAACCTTGGATGAGCTCACCAGTCAATGTCTGCAAATATGGAGAACAGCTGTCTGGCTAACAGATTAGAAGTCTATATATTTTTTTTTTTCATTCCCAAGAACGGTTATCCAACAGAATGTGAAAACTAACAATATCACTAATATTTATGTATCTTATATGATTTACATGCTTCTAATTAATGTTTTCTTACTAATGATATATATAATTAAAACTTTAAAATTTAGGAAAAATAAATTTATATACAATTTATTTAAAATATTTTCTTGTATATCATAATAAATATATAATAAATAATAAATATCTTGAGTCTTTTAGTTTGTTTAAATAAAATAAAAATAGTTTTACAAAGTCAAATAACCTTAAAAAGGAGACATTTTAAATAGTAATTAGAAAAGGAGCAAAAATTATTAAACTATAAATACTAGAATAAAGTTCAAACAGAAGTAGTCTGATAGATGAAGAAAAGTCACATGGTAGTTGAGAAGGAAGTGAAAACTAAAGGGAACTATACTACCTAATATGATGTATAGTAAACCTCATTAGAAGCTAAATAGCAAGTTTTGTAATTTTTCACATTTCAATAGGAGATTCACCTATCCCCTTTGATATCCTTTTTTTGCACCTGAAGAACAATAGAGTAGCTGACTTTAAAAAGATGAAGGTAATTCATTTAGGTGTAATTATTTATGTGACAAATGAAGGCTGAAAAGAATTTAGTTCTAAGGTTAATTCAAATAATACAGTAATTATAGTGTAACTATCTATAATGATAATGGAATTATAATGTACTAGATTAATAAGAAGCCTGTAGAGTGACAGAAGAAGGAGCATAGGAAAAGAAAATTAATTGGTGGAAATACCTGTAAATTCACTAATTTTTCTCTTGTTTCATATTTGGAGGATTATTAGGAAGATATTTTTTATTTTATTTTTTTTTCAGGTGCATAGTGGAAAAGTTTATTCATGACAGATTTCA
>NW_006399828.1:11791099-11793402 GCF_000299155.1 Elephantulus edwardii
GTTTATGCTTACATATCACTTATTGTTAAAAGTGTCAAATGGATGAATCAAAGTAATGAACTAAACAGCAGAATTAAAAAAAAAATTAAACATATCCTTTTAAAGCAATAGTGATTATATAAGAGTAAAATACACAGATACAATTTATTTAGGAATGCATGTACAGAACAAACATATACCAAAACCCTCCATAGCATACCAGTTAAAGAAAAAAATGAACTAAGTTGACAAAATTGTTTCCAAACATATGCATACATCCAATGTATAATCAAACCCTAATCAATTACTGTTTTTGAGATTATGGAAAACAGCTAGCATTGCACGGTTTTGATGTTGTAAAAGATCATGTTATTGAAGGTAAATTTGAAAATATATTACATAGGTATTTCATCCATTGGGAGGCATTTGTAAGCTATTCAGCTTTGATAGGATAAATAATTCCTGACCAGTTGTTATGCCTCAATTGCAAGCCAAAGAATATTAGTAGGCCCTGTAAATTGGTTGATGACATGAATGGTGGTTTTCTAAAGTGTTCTGGTGGACTGTCTAACAGATTACAACTTGATTTAAACTTCATTGAACCAGTTTATAGTTTGTGCCTTCATAAATTAGGGTGATATATTTCAATTGTAAGTTGATGTCTTTGAGGGGGTGTGTGTGTGTGTGTGTGTGTATGTGTGTGTGTGTCTGGGTTTTATTGTGTGTGGTTTGCTTTTTTTTTTTTAATTATCTTTTGAAGGTTTTTTTTTTTTTGTTTTGTTTGGTTTTTCTTTACTGTTTGTTTATTTAAAAGTTACTAAATTTGTGGCAACTTGTGCCAAGAAGCTGTGCTGAAATTCCAAAGGCATGTGGTTCCAGGCCACCAGTTGCTCCATGGGAGATGGATGGGAAATTTCCTCCTGTGTGATTAACTGTCTTTAAAAACTTGCCAGAGAGTGAGCTATGGGTCAGTTCTGACTTGATGGTACACAACAGCAACAACAACAACAAGGCTACCAGAGCTACCTACAAAAACAAATACTCCCCTAAAAATTGTTTTGAGGTCTCAAAACAATTACTTTCAATGTTGTTGGTAGGTACCATCAAGTCTAGCATGACTCATAGCGACCCTATGAACAAAAGATTTGAACCTTACTCAATCCTGTGCCATCCTCACACTTCCTGACACACAAGAGTCCATTCATTGCAGTGGTGATGTCAGTCTACCTGGTTGAGGGTCTTCCTCTCCTTCACTGACCCTCCACCTTTCGAAGCATCTTGTCCCTCTCCAAGGAATAGCTTCTCCTAGAAACATACCCAAAATATGTGAGGAAAAGCCTTATCAATTTTGCACCCAAGACAGCACTCCAACTGCACCTTCTCCAAGACATATTTGTTTCTTCCTCTGGCCATCCATGGGATGTTCAGTACTCTTCTCCAACACCACAGCTCAAGGACATCAATTCTTTTGTCATCTTTATTCATTATCCAGCTCTCAGATGCATAGCAAGTGATCAGATAAACCACGGCCTGAATCAGATTCACCTTAATCCTGAAGTTGACATCATTAATCTTCAATAATTTAGAAAGACACCCAGCAGCAGATTTTCCCAGTGCAGTGTGTCTCCTTATTTCCTGATTTCTGGTAACAAGGGAGTTAATTGTTGATCCAAGCATAACAGAGCTGTTGACAGTTTAAATCTCCCCTCCATCCATCAAGATGTTGCCTATAGGTCCAGTTGTAAGAATCTGGGGTGGGGTTTTTTGGGGGGGGGGCTTATTTTGACATTGAGATGCAATCCATACAGAAAGCTGCATTTTTTATTTTCTGCAACAAGTATTTCAAGTCCTCCTCATTTTCAGCAAGCAAAGTTATGCCATCTGCATAATGCAGGTTATTGATGAGTCTCACTCCAATCCTGGTTTTACATTCCTCTTCATACCAGCTTCTCAGAGAATTTTCTCAGTATAGACATTAAATAGACATGGAGAGAGATTACAACAATGACATACTCCCTTCTTTATTTCAAACCATGCAGTGCTCCCCTGCTCTGTTTGCACTACAGCCTCCTGCTCCTGGGATAGGTTCCACAAGTGCTCTCTGGCTCCCATTTTTCTAAAAGTCAGCCACAACTTGCTAGGCTCCATACAGTCAAATGCCATTGCATAGTCAATAAAATACAAATAGATATTTAATGGTATTCTTTACTTTCAGCTAGGATCTACCTGACATCAGCAATGGTATCCCTGGTGCCATGGTCTTTCCTAAATCTTCCTTGAACTTTTTGCAGTTCCCTATCTATTACCGTTTTAGCCATTTTTTT
>NW_006399828.1:11794448-11795890 GCF_000299155.1 Elephantulus edwardii
TCTGAACTTACTCATAGCTGACCCTCTTGCAGGTTTTCTGAGGCTATAAATCTCAACGGAGAGATTTTCAATTTTTCCCCCACAGACCAGTTGGTGGATTTGAACTGCCTGCCTTTGGTTTTGCATAAAGATTTCTTATCAAGTAAGCCTCAGAGCTCCTCAAAATCTAGACTAATTCTGGATAGTCACCATTATAAAAAAAAAATCTAAAATAAGCAGAGCAAATTGTGCTCACAGTAACTAGAAAATATGATAAATATAATAATGGAAATCAGATAAAAATAGTAATAAAAGAAGAGAAAAATCAAAGAAATTACATGTTGGTTTCTTAAGAACAATAAAATAGATAAAATCCTTGTTAAACAGATAAAGGAGAAAAACAAATTGTATGACACAAATTATCAATATTATGAATGAGAAATGTAACATCACCATCTAATTGACTGATGTTGGTTGAATAATGAATGTGTATTGTGAACAAATTTATGCCAATAAGCTCAGCAATCTCTAAGAAATAAACCAATTCTGGGGAAGATAAAGATCATCAAAGTTACTCAAGAATAATTCTATTTCTTGAACAGCTCTCTATCAATTTGTATACATGTAATTGTACTAAATCCAAGCAAAATATAATTTCTCACAAAGTAATGTCAACTCATTTCCTTGATAAATTTTATGAAACATTTAAGTAAAGGATAATATTAACTCTATTTACATTATTACAAAAGAATAAGCGAACTAAACTTCTAAAGATTGCACTTGATACTTTCTATGCATCAAGAAATATTTCCTCTGATTGATGAAAATGTAACATCTAACAGGATGTAACAAGAATACATCAAAGAATACATGAGATTTTTATTGTGTGGAGTAAAAAAGTGTATGCTTGAAGACATAACAGATGTACCCACACAAATATCTCCTCACATAAACTAAGAGCTTGACCCTTGCTACTTTTGAGCAACAGGCAGCTAAATCTTTACAAGAAGGTTAAATGTCTTTCCAATGAGAAGAAAGAGATTTAAAGCCAAGCTACAAGATGATTAAAGTGGAGTTTAGCTTAAAATGGAGATGATTTTATTTACACCAGTGTCTCACTTTGGAGGTTTATTTATATATGGTAGTACCAGCTACAAGTGTACATATCAAAGCCAAAGTCCTAAATTAAAGGCATAACTCTACTAATTGCTAACATTATCTCTCTGTATAAGTTCCTGTTCTCCAAACCACCTGCTTTGACTTAGCTGAACTGTAATTCTATATTTAAAAAAAATAAAAATTAACTATTTCAATGGGAAAGCCTGCTGTTAGAGACCTCTCCAAAGTACTGAAGGGCAATAATGTCTCTCTGTATACTAAGGTGCATCTGACACAGGCCATGGTCTTTGCAATCACTTGTTATGCATCAGAGAGTTGGACAATGACTAAGGAGGATAGAAGGA
>NW_006399828.1:11796070-11817419 GCF_000299155.1 Elephantulus edwardii
CATGTTGTAAGGAGGGACCAGTCTTTGGAGGGGGTCATCATGTTTGGTAGGGTGGAGGGACAGCGCAAGAGGGGAAGGCACTCTATGAGGTGGATTGATTCAGTGACTGGGGTAATTGGGATTGGTGTATCGCAGACAGCACAATTGGCACAGGACAGAGTAGAGTTTAGGGCTGCTGTACATAGGGTCGCTATGAGTCGCAAGTGACTGGATGGCACATAACAGCAACAACAACAATGATTTCATTGATCTGCTTAAACTCTTCTTTCATATCTTGCATTTCTGGAGTTCATTTTGTTTATTTTCTTTATCTTAGAGACTATACTTATGGAATACATTGTTAATGTCTGGAAAAAAGTACTATATAATTTTTTTCTAGCTTTCTAGTACCTTGAAATAGATGCACCATTTATTTAAGTACTTAATGTTTCATGAGTAAAACTAACAAACAAACAAAAACCCCAAACTAAAAACCACACCAAAAAACCAAAAAGCAAAACAAAAAAAAATCACTAGTGAAGATTTATAAAATTAATTGTGGCAAATGGAGAACTGTCATTGATGTTCACATTACCTTTTAATTTAGGTCAGAATAACTTTTATATTCCTATTATTCATTCTACTCTAAAACAAATTCTTTGGTGGATATAAAAAAAACAGTTCAAAATCTACAATAAATGCCCTTTTTAAAGAGTATAAATGATCTGAGACCAAAACAAACAAATAAGATTAAATTCTAGTGGCCTAGTTTAAGAAGTTATATTGACAATCCAAATGGCATGTGGTTCAAATACACTAGATGCATTATGTGAGAAGGATGGGCAGTCTCCTCCCATGAAATTTACTGTCTCTGAAAACCTGCTAGAGGGTCAGCTATGGGTAGGTTCTGACTCGGTGCATAACAGCAAACAACATAACCTTAACAGTTTTAATTTTGAATGAAGATCTAGTCTCAGACTGCTGTAGAGTAGCACTGATGTGATTTTTTTGGTTTGTTTTTATATATTTTTTTAATTAATTTCAATGAACATTTATAGAGATTTTAGATTTCCATTCATTCATTTTTGTACTTTTCTCCCCACTACCCCAACCTACTCCAAGTTAGTTCTTCTCTTTGAAAAGTAAAAGAAAAACTCCTTCATTGGTATACAATGCCCTCGCATGCCCCCCACTCCCACCCCACCCCCGAGTATACTTCACTCGGCAAACTTCATTCTAGACTCTTATGATAATCATAATGCCCTAAAATATATTGCTTTTAAACTGTTCTCTCCCTCAAAAAAGACAAAAATGAGTTTATTGTCTGAAGGTCAGCAATAATCCAATTGTCTTTACTAGTATGTAGACTATCTTATTATATAAATTAAAATTTATACTTACGTACTTCTTATAATGCAGTGTCTCATAGGCTGCTAACAGAAAGTTTGGTGGTACAATTCTATTAAAAATTCTTCTGGAGAATGATAATTTGATTCTTCTCATAAAGATTGGAGTCATATAAATCTGATAGATGGTTTCCAAGATTTGGAATCTACTGAAAGGCAGTAGAAGTTCTGTTAGTCTAGTGAGTAAGGAGTTGAGCTATTAACCCAAAGTTGAATGATTCAAATCCATCAATTCTTGAATAAAAGAAAAAAGGACTATCTCCTCTTGTGATATTTATGGCTTTTGAAAACAAATGGCAGGATCAGTCTCTATGAATTAGTACTAACTTAATGGTAAGGAAGTGTTTTTGTTGTTTTTTTTTTCATTAAAATATAATAGTATTTTGGAAGTATACATCAAATATTTGGATAAAGGAACAAACATAAAATATTTTCAAGTGGGATCTAGATATCCTTATAATCCAAGTTACATGTATTTCGATGTATTTAAAATGTAAAGTAGAAATAAAACCTTTTTAAGGATATTGTTCCTGTATAGTTAATTTTTCAAGCATTTTCTATCTGCTGCACTAATTAAATGTGTTGAACTGTTTTAGCATTCAAAACTGTAAGTTATATCCTATTCATTTTCAAAAAAATTCTGTGTTAAATGTGTTTTACATATGGCTCTAAGTTCGAAACAGCAGCTATAAAAACAGTCACAGGAACATGATGAACCTTATTTCCTATAAAAATGCCATCTGGGAATCACTTCTTAATAGAAAAGATTATTTTATATGACATTTAAGAATATGAGGCAATATAATAACTTTAAATAATAATTGTCTCTATAGATATGTATGCACATATATATTTTTATATATAACGTTCCCCTGGATTGACTAAATATTATATTTTACCCCTATGTAATGGTGTGTGGATTACTGAAAGTTATTTTTAATTTTTTAAAAAATGCTAATATATCAAGTTTGTAAAAATTATTTTTCATAATATCATTTTAAACCTACCAATTATTAGCAACAAGTCCTTGATATAAATTTAAAATTAATTTTATCTTTTTAATCTGAATTTTTTGATGTAGTTTGTTAGTTTCTACAAACATTTTGGCACATGTAAGGAACACTGTTGGAGAAATGATTGTAACCTTAGTTGGCATCCTATAATTAAACACCTTGAACTCACTACCATTTCCTGGTAGAAAAGACCTAATAATCTTCTTTCATAACTGTTATAGCCAAGGAAATTGTATAAGACAGTTGTATTCTGCATTATAGGTTGTCCCAGTATGAATTATATTTAAACAGCAACAACAAAAAATCCAAACAAAAATCCTCACAACTGTACCAGTAAGTGAGCAGTAAGGATATGTAAGCAACACCCATAGAAACAGCAGTTAAGAAATCAAGCAGCATATTGCTTTGGGAAAACCTGCTGCCAAGGAAATCGGGAAAGCTAGATTTCAGGGATATCAGTTTAAATACTAAAAAGTGCCTGACCCACATCAGTGTTTTCAATGGCTTTTATATGCATGTTAAAGTTGGGAAATGAATAAGGAACTATAAATAAGAATTGAACTGAGGTGTTACCAAATAATAATGAATCATGAACTGGTGAAAAACTCAAACCAAACCAAAACAAAGCAAAACAAAACCAAACACCTAAAATCCCAAACCAACCAATTAACCAATCAAATCTGTCTCAAAAGAAATGTAGTCAGATGTTACTTAGAAGCAAAGACAGTAAGACTACTTACATACTTTAGACATGTAATCGAGTGAAAATCTTTAAAAAGAACATAATGCATAGAAAATAGTTAGAGAAGACAGGAAAATGCTTAAGAAGATGGATGGTTACAGTGACTAGAACAATGAGCTTAAGGAGTGACTGTAGTACCATGGGGGTAGCGCAGGATTGGACAAGGTTTCTTTCTGTTATAAATTAAATGTTTTTTATATGGAGCTGACTGGATAGTCATTAATAGCATGGGGTGATTATGACCCATAATTGACTCAAGGTAAAACAACATGGCATTCTTCTTTGTATCAATTATGTCTAGTAACATCCATTTTTAAAGAGTGTTTACTTTTGAGGATCTTACAACTATAAATTCCTGCACTCTAGAACTAACTATGGAAAGAGGTTACAACCCTGAGGCATACCTTTCTTAATTGTAAACCATGTATTTGTTCCTTTGCTCTATTCACACAATAGCCTCTTGGTCTAGCTATAGGCTTTTCTTGAGCACAATTAAGTGTTACAAGATTCCAGTTTGTTTCACCATGAGCCATAACTTGTTATGATCCACCCAGTCAAATGCCCATGCATAGTCTAGAAAGTACAAATAGGCATTCTTCTGGTATTCCTTACTTTCACTCAGGACTCATCTCACATCATAAATGATATGTCTAGTCCCATGGCTTCTTCTAAATTATTCTTGAACTTCAGACAGTTCCTTATCTATGTACTGTTCTAGTTGTTTTTCAATGACCTTCAGTAGTAATTTGCTTGCTTGTAGCAATAAAGATATTCTATGATGTTGTTAAGTGCTTTTGAGTTGAATGTAACCTTAATGACCTTATAAATAACAGATATGAACTATGTCCTATTCTGTACCATCCTCACCCTTCCTGACACACAAAAACCCATTGTGTGTCACTGTGTAATTCCATCTAGTATAGGTCCTTCTTCTCCTTAATGGACCCATCGCCTTTCTGAGCATCATGGCCATCTCCAGGGAATAGCCCTCCTAGCAACATGCTGGAAGTGTGTGAAGTGAAGCTTTATCATCTTTGTCTCCAAGGAGAACTCTGGTTCTTGTCCAGTATCACAGATCCAAAGCATCAAATCTTCCTCTGTCATCCTTATTCATTCTCCAGATCTCAGATGCATATAAAATGATTGGAAAAACTATGGCCTGACTGAGACATACCTTAGTCCTCAAATTTACATCACTACTTCTTGATAATTTGGAGAGTTCTCTGACTGCACACTTTCCCTGTGCAATATATCTCCTGATTACCTGACTGTTGCTGCCAAGAATGTTTATTGTGGATCCAAATAAGATGAAGCTGTTGGCAGTTTCAGTCTTTTCTCTGTTAGTAACTGAGGAAATGAATGTACGTATGTAACTGAAAATGAGATTGGCTCAGGATAGAGCAGGGCTCCAAGCTATTACTATGCATGATAGAACGTGAGAACAATGCAACAAAACAAAACCATCATCATATGTTACTTATAGGTCCAGTTTTCTTGACACTGAGTTGTAATCTATATTGAAAGCTCTATTCTTTGTATTCTTTGATATTCTCCAACAGATGCTTCAAGTCTTCATCACTTTCAGCAAGCAAGGTTGTGTCATGGGCATAACTAATGTTGTTAATGAGTATCACTCTGATACTCATGCCTCATTCAACTTCAATAGAGTCCAGCTTGAATAATGTGCTCAGTGTACAGCCTGAATAGATGTATGGAGAAAGAAGACAACCCTGACACACTCCTTTCTTAATTTTAAGCCATGTGGTGTTCCCTTGCTCTGTTCTCATGACAGCCTTTTGGTCTAGGTAGAGGTTTCACAAGAGCACAATTAAGTGCTCTGGGATTCCCATTATTCTCAGTGTTAGCCATAAATTGTTAAGATTCACACATTCAAGTGCTTTTGCATCATCCATAATGCACAAAGAAATATTCTTTTGGTATTCCTTGTTTTCAGCTAGGATCCCTCTGATCTCAACAATGATAACCTTGATGCCATGGCCTCTTCTAAATCCTACTTGAATTTTTGGAAATTCCCTATCTATGTACTATTCTAGCCGTTTTTGAATGACCTTCAGCTTACATGTGCTATTAATTATATTATTCAATAATTCCTATATTCTGTTGGATTTTTTGAGAATGGAAACAAATATGGACTTCTTCCAAACTGCTGGCCAGACAGCTGAGCTGTCCTCCAAATTTCCTGCCATAGACTGGTGAGTACATACAGGGCTGCATCTGTTAATTGAAACAAGTAAATTCGTATCTTATCAATTTCTAGGGCCTTTCCTACCTCCCCCCCCAAAAAAACCTTAATTTTATCCTCCTTACCTTTGACTCCTGGTACTTTCTGAGCATTTTCAATGTCACTCAGTTCTTTTTGGTACAGTGACTTTGTGTATTCCCTTCACCTTCTTTTGATGCTTTCTTGGTCAGTCAATATATCACTCATAGCACCTTTCAATATTGCAACTCGAGACTTAAATTTGTTGTTCAGGTCTCACAGCTTGACAAATGCAGACTGAATTCTTCCCTTTTATTCTCCAATCCTGTTCACTGTAGACTCTACTATAACACGCTGCTTTGTCTTCGTGAGCTGCCCTTCGATATCTTTTGTTCAGCTCCTTTACTTCTGCATGGTTCCACTCTCTTTTAGCTTCATGACACTCTAGTACAATTTACAGTGTACATTGACATCCATTTTGATTGTTTCTTTATCCTCTGTCTTTGTCATAACATTTTGCTCTGTTCATGGATGATATCCTTGATATTCCCACAGTTCTTCTGGTTTTTACATCATTGACATTCAATGATCTATTTTTTAAGATGATTCTGAAATCCAAGTAGAATAGATTCAAGGTCATATTTTGGTGCCCATGAATTTGTTTTACTTTTATTCAGCTTCAATTTGAACTTGGATATGAGTAAGTAATAGTCTAACTCACAGTCCACCCATGGCATAATTTTGACTACTGATACTGAACTTCTCCAATGATTTTTTCCACAGATGTAGTCAGTCTGGTTCCTAAGCTGATTCGATCAGATAGGTCTGTGTATAAAGCTGTTATTTTGTTTTTATTTTTCTCTTTTTTTAAAAAGATAATGTGGAATGAATAAATCATTGAAAATACAAAATCAATAATTCTATTTCCAACCTCATTTTTGTCACTAAGTGCACACTTTCTCACTCCTTCATTCTTTCCAAATTTTTATTCCAGTCATCAAATATCATTAACATATCTTAACTGCGTGTTTGGTTAATTTTGGAGTGCAAGATTGGGTAAACACTTTCAATTTCTTCCTCTTTGGTTTAGCTGTAGGAGCATATATTTGAATATAATTGAATATTAACTTGTTTTCCTTGTATACATATAAATAATATCCTACTGATGTGTCAAATGTGACAAATGACTACCCATGGTGGACAGTGTTTGGTGGAGCTCCCCCATTAAAACAAGGTTGGAAGCAGGAGTGGCATCCACTTCTAAAATAGCTTGCCTCCAGAAACTCTATGAACTTGGAGAAATGATAAAAGTAATACAAGTGTTCAGCTCTTTTGTTTATAGGATAGGTACGAGTTGTCTCAATGGCAGTTAACAACAACAATTATATCACTCACAACATTTTATTTCAGAATAGAACTTAAAATTGATATTTTTTATGACTGAAAAATCATCATTCATCTATTTTTCAGTCTCAGTACAGTATACCATGTGACTCAAAGTGGGCAAAGCTAGTCCATCTCATCTCCATTAATCCCTAGAATGTTAAAATTTGTGTTCCATTTTTTCCCAATTTCTAGTTTTTAACATTCAAGCTATGCATGTTCCATGTTCCAATTGTTAAATTGTCAAATTGAAATAAATCTGTACATTAAGAACTTTAGAATTTTTGTCACTGGTCAATATAATGATAGAAGTAGAAAAGATTAAATTATCAAAGATTTCATCTTTATAAATCAACACCTGTGGTACCAGCAGCCATGAAATCAGAAGATTTATTGCATTCGAAAAGCCTATAATTAGGGACCTTCCCAAATTATTTAGGAGCAATGATATAAGTTTGAGGACAAAGGTGCATCAAATTCTGTTTATAGTCTTTCCAAACACTTGCTATGCATCTGGGAGCTGAACAATGAATAAGGATGATAGAAGAAGAATTGATGCCTTTGAGCTGTGGTGTTGGAGAAAAGTACTGGATATCCCATGCACTGCCAAAACAACAACTATGTCTTTGAGGAAGTGCATCCAGAGTGCTCCTGAGAAGCAAATATAACAAAATTCCCTCTCACATACTTAAGTCATGTTCCTAAGAAAGGCTGTTCTTTGGAGAAGGACATCATGCTTGGAAAAGTAGAGGTTAAGTGAAAGAGAGAAAGACACTTCACCAGACAGACTGACACAGCAACTAGCACAATAGGCTCTAGTATGTCAGAAAGTGTGAGGAAGGCATGGGATAGGACAGGGTTTAGGTCTATTGTTCACAGTGTCACTCTACGTTATAATCATCTTAGTGCATCTAAGAATAACTATACTGGCTATCTGCATCCAAATAGTTTTTGTTACATTGGTCTCTCTACACATTTTCCTTATAACTGCTAACACACAAACTTCTAATATCTTCATTATACTCATCTTAATAATATCTATAAAATGGGATATAATTTTTCAAATTCTTTTCAAACCCCTACTTGAAAAACCCTAAATATTTTTTATGTGTTAGTATGGACACAATAAAAATGAGTTCTCATTTTATGATAAATTACTGAGCTTTGAGAAAACAAAAAAAATCACTTAACCACTTGATTCACTAGGTAGTAAGATATTGCAAATGCACAGTAATAATCTTCATAACTAAAATTAAAATTTTACAAATTCCTGAAATTTTAGTATAGAACAAAATGTTTTATAAGATAATAAAAAATGTAGATATATATACTCCATAGAATATTCAGTACTCTCAACGTTACTTTCCCTATCATTGCCTTCAAGTCAAAACCTACTCATAACTGACCCTATTACTGGTCTCTTAAGCTGTACATCTTTTACCTGAGAAGCTGCTGATGTATTAGATATTGCCTTTGAATTAAATGTACAATTTGCTACAGACTACCTGAGATTACTTCATCATGGAAAGCTCTACCTATCTTTTTGTAACTGTCATTTATGGATTTTTCTTTGGTGAATTATTTGCCCATAATAATAAATACACTTAATCTATTTGTAAATGCATACAATGCAACAATTATCAAGTATATGGTTATTGCTGATATTAGCTGCTGTCAAAACAAGCACAACTCATGTTGTTGTTGTTGCTATGTGCTATCCAACCACCTGCAACTCATAGTAACCTTATGTATACAGAAACAATTCTAAAGTCTGCCCTGCCCTGAGCTAGTCTCACTGACTCTGACACACCAATTCCCATTGCCCCAGTTACTGTATCAGTCCAACTCATCCAGGGCCTTCCTCTCCTACGATGTCCCTCTACCCTTCTAAGTATGATATACTTCACCAAGGACCAGTCTCTCCTGACTACATGTCCAAAGTATATGAGATAGAACTTTAAAATCCTAACTTCCAAGGAGAAACTTGGTTTCACTCTCTTCAAGACAGACCTATTTGTTTTCTTTGCTATTTACAGTATGTTCAAGACTCTTCTCAAGTACCACAAATCAAAGGCATAGATTCTTCTATAATCATTAGTTACTGTTCAGCTCTCTGATTCATAGCAAGTAACTGCAAATCTCAATCAGGTACAACAGATCTGAACCCTGTTCTATTGTGTGCCATCCTCACATTTCCTGACACATTAGAGCCCACTGTGCCAGTCACTATGTCAAACCACCTGTTCAAGGGTCTTCTTCTCCTTTGCTAACTCTCTACCTTTTTGAGCACCATGTCTTTCTCCAAGGCATAACCATTCCTAGTAACATGGCCCAAAGTATGAGAGGTGAAGCCTCATCATCCTTGACTCCAAAGAGCACTGCAGCTGCTCCCTCTCTAAGACATATGTATTTGTTCATTTGGTAGTCTGTGGGATGTTCAGTATTCTTCTGAAACAGTACAGCTCAAAGGCATCAATTCTTCTACTTATATCCTTATTCATTGCCCAGCTCCCAGATACATAGCAAGTGATTAGAAATACCATAAATGGAACCAGATACACCTTCATCCTCAAACTGACATCATTGTTCTTCAATAAGAAATCCAATTTCCTGACTTTCATCATCCTTTTTCATTGTCCAGTTTTCAGATGCATAGTAAGTAATCAGAAAGAACATGACCTGAATCAAATGCACCTTAGTGCTCAAATTGAAATAATTATTCCTTAATAACTTTATGAGGTCCCTCGCTGCAGGCTTTCCCAGTGCAATATGTCTCCTGATTTTCTGAAAGCTGGTCCCAAGGGTATTGATTTTAGATCCAAGTAAGATGTAGCTGTTGACAGTTTTAAGCTTTTCTCCATCCATTATGATGTTGCTTATAAGTCCAGTGGGAAGAATCTTTGTTTTCTTGATATTGAGATGCAATCCATATGGAAGGTTGCATTCCTTGAACTTCTGCAACAAGTGCTTCAAGTCCTCCTGACTTTCAGTAAACAGGCTTGTATCATTGGCATAACACAGGATACTCATGAATTTATCTTGGATCTTGATGCTACATTCTTCTTCAAAGAGTCCAACTTCTCTAATCATTTGTTCAGCATACAGATTGAATAGGTATGGAGAAAGCATACAACCTTAACACACTCACTTCTTAATTTTAAATCATATTCTCTTGCTTTGTGGCATGACAGCCTCCTTGTTTAGATATTGGTTTCACATGTGCACTTACAATTAAGTGCTCTGAGATTCCCATTCTCAATGTTAGCCATAACTTGTTATGATCTACACAGTCAAATGCCTTTGCATAGTTAATAAAACACAAATAGACTTCCTTTTTGTGTTCTTATTTTCAGCCAGTATCCATCTGACATTAGCATTGATAACCCTGGTGAAAGGCCTCTTCTAAATCTGGCTTAAACTTCCCTATCTGTGTACAATCTTCAGTAGTATTTTGCTTGCATGTGATATTAACAATACTGTTTGATAGTTTCCACATTCTGTTGGATCACCTCTCTTGGGAATGAGAACAAATATGGACCTCTTCCAATTCATAAGTCAGATAGCTATTCTCCAAATTTCCTGGCTTAAACTGGTGAGAGCATCCAGGGATGCATTTCTTGATTAAAACAAGTCAATTTGTATCCCATTAATTCCTAGGGGCTTACTTTGTTCCAGTGCCTTCACTGCAGTTTCCACGTCCTCCTTTATTACATGTGGCTCCTGCTCATATGGTACTTCCTGAAACTTTTCGGTGTTTGTCAGTTATTTTTAGTACATTGTTTCTGTGTATTACCTCCATCTTCTTTTGATGCTTTCTAGGTTATTAAATATAATTCTCATGGCATCTCTTAATATTGCAACTCAAAGATTAATGTTTTTCAGTTCTTGCAGCTTGAGAAATGCAGAGAAAGTTCTTCCTTCTGGAAGAATCTGGAAGATAGGTTGTTTTTACTTAACTAACAATCAAGAATAAGTTGCTTGGTTGTTTTTATTTAATTAACATCCAGGGTAATCTTTTTGTTGTTTTGTTTCAATAATATAAATTTAATCAATAATTAGGTGAAATCTGTTGGTCATTTTTATTTAATTAACTATCAACTATGTGCAGGAAACCTCTCACTTAAACCAGTTAAGACCTGGTGCATAGGCCCTTATGCCTGATGTGAAGACTGATTTGCAATTAGAATTAAAAGCAAAATTGGTAGTGTGTTGTGTTTAAGAACATTTTTCTAATTGGTACAGCATTTGTCTGTCAGTTTTCTGTACTAAGATACCTTGTGCGTTGCAGTGTTACTGAAAGCTATGCCACTGTTGTTTCAAATGCCATAAAGTTCCACAGTGAACAGGTTTTAGTAGAGCTTCCAGTTATGACAGACTTAAAAACAGAATTGGCCATCCACTTCTTTATTTCATTTTTTATTTCTTTTCTTTTCTTTCTTTCTTTTTTTTTTTTTTTGGCCATCCACTTCTTAAATAACAGGCCTCTGAAAACCCTATGAACAGTAGAGGAACATGGATAGATTTTGTAGTGTATCATCCATAAAGCCCTGATTAGAAATCAGTTGAAATAAGGAAAAAAATGACAAGCATTGTTTAATAATTTTAATATGGAATGTATGAAGTTTGAATGTTGTAAAACTAGAAAATGTAAAGATGAAACTGAACACATGAACATCAACATACTAGGCATTAGTCAAATGAGACTGACTAGTTTTGGACACTTTGTCTCAGGTAATCTATAAGGTATAGCATGCTGGGAATGAAAAACAGAAGAAAAATATTACTTTCATAGTAAAAAAAATCAAGTTAATATTCTATCCTGAAATGCAGTGTTGTACTTGATAGGATATTATCCATACACATAGAAGAAAGACCCGTTAATACAACTATTGTTCAAATATATGTTCCTACATCTAAAGTCAAAGAGAAAGAAATGGAAAATTTTTACAAAATCTTGCAGTCAGAAATTGACCTAACATGGAGTCAAGATGCTTGAAGATAATTGGTGATTGGAATGTTAAAGTTGGAAACAGTGAAAAAGGAATAGTAGTTGGAAAATACGGGCTTGATGATAGAAGCGAGGCTAGAAAGAAAATGATTGAAATTTTGTATTTTCAGTAATTTATTCACAGCAAATACATTTTAAAAAGATACAAATGATTATTTTACACATGAACCTTACCTGAGGGGCTGCATAAGAATCATATTGACTACATCTGTGGAAAAAATAATTAGAAAAGCTCAATAGTGACAGTCCAAACTAGTCTAGATGTAGATTGTGAATCAGACCACAAATTACTCATGTGTAAGTTCAAATTGAGGCTAAAGAATATGAAAATAAATCCATAAGAACCAAGATATAATCTTGAATCTATATCTGAATTTTAAGATCATCTTAAGAATAAGTTTGACTCATTGAACGCCAATGTTCAAAGACTGGATATGTTGTGGGATGATATAAAAGATTCTATCTATGAAGAAAGAAAAAGGTCATTACAAAGACAGAAGAGAAAGAAGAAAAAACACAACAGAAATGAATATCAGAAGAGACCTTCAAAATTACACTAGACTATCAAGAAGCTACAACAAAGGGGAAACATGCTGAAATAAATGAGTTGAACAGAAGATTTCAAAGAGCAACTGGAAAAGACAAAACAAAATATTATAATGGAATCTGGAAAGAGTTAGAGTATATGTTATGGGTTTTGAATTATATTTTTAAAATTCTCAACACTTCCAATTTGGGCTTCTGTCTGATTAAATATTTACTCTCTTACATATTTTTGAAAGAAAAATTAAATAATATGGATATCTGTTTTTTCCTTACAACATCTAATGTTCCAATGTGTGTGTCTTCGTAGACAGTGAAAATAAATTTATATTTACATTTTTTAAGTGTATCTAATTTCTTCACACAATTTGATCTGTAAAAGTACAATTTTTAATGCATCGAAACAAAAATCCCACTTCACTCAAACCAATTTTGACTCAAAGTGACACTCTGTTGGATTTCCTAAGCAGATAAATCTTCACAGTGGTAAACCACCTATTTTTCAACCACTGAGTGAGTGACTGGTGGATTTGTTCGGCTGACCATTGTTACCAGAGCTTTTTAACTTAAGTGAGATGTTTCTCTAATTTATGCCATATTTTTTTATTGCTGTCAAATTGATTCTGACTCATTGTGACCTACAATAAAGTAGAATTTCTCACATAGATTTCCTGTCTGAAATCTTAAAGGAGGTTATCTCAAGTCTTCTCTTCTGCAGAGAAGCTGGAAAGTTCAAATCTTTTAGTTAGAAACTAATCACTAAAGCATGATGTCAGTTTTAGTTTATAATAAATCTACTGAGTTTTTGAGGATATACAGCCATTTTTTTTAAAAAAAGTGACCTGGCAGAGTATAGGAATTACTGAACAATGGTACACGCAAGCAAATCCCTGCTGAAGATTATCCTAAAACTACTGGAACAGTACATCAGAGAACTATCAGAAATATAAGCTGGGTTTAGAAGAGGTCATGACACTAAAGACATTATAGCCAATGTCAGATGGATCTTGGCAGAAAGCAAAGAGTACCAAAGGAATATTTCTTGGTGTTTCATTGACTATGTGAAGGCATTTGACTCTGTGGATCACAACTAACTGTGGTGAAACTTGAGGAGGATGGGAATCCCAGGACAGTTGTGCTCATGTGAAACCACTACTCAAACCAGGAAGCAGTCCTCAAAACAGAACAAGAAAGCACTGTATGGCTCAAAATCAGGAAGGAGTACATCAGGGATGTGTCCTGGTTCTATAGCTTTTCAATCTATATGCAGAACAGATATTCGAAGGCTTAGCTTTATGTGGAGTAATGTGGCATCAGGATTAGAGGGACAGTCATCAACAGCCTACATTATACAGATGACAACCGTGCTTGCTGAAACTGAGGAGGACCTGAAGCACTTGCTGCAGAAAGTCAAGGTCTGTAGTTTTCAATACGGTTTGAAGCTCAATCCCAAAATGACAAAGATTCTCACCACGGGGCCAATTATAGATAGAGAGGAGAATGAGGTTGTTAACAATTTTGGTTTTCTTGGCTCCACAATCAACTCTTGGTACCAGCAGTCAGAAAACCAAATGATAAGTTGCACTATGTAAATTCACTGTCAGGGATTTCTCCAGAGTACTGAAAAGCAGTGCCATTAGTCTAGAAACTAAGGTGTACCTGATCCAGGCCATGGTCTTCACAGTTACTTGCTATGCATCAGAGAGCTGTACAATGACTAAGGATGACAGAAGAGGAATTGATGCCTTTGAGTTTTGGTGCTGGAGAAGATACTTGAACATACCATAGACTGCCAAGAAAATTAATAGATCTGTCTTGCTCTGTCTCACATACTTTGTGCATGTGGCCAGGAGGGACTTGTCCTTGGAGAAGGGCGTCATACTTGGAAGGGTAGAGGAACAAGGAAGGTGAGGAAGACTGTGGATGAGATGGATTGGTATAGTAACTGCTCTAATGGAGGCAGATGTATCAGAGTCCATGACTGGCTCAGGATAAGGCAGGCTTCAGAGCTGTTGTACATAGGGTTGATGTGAGTCACAGGTGACTTGATTACACATAACATCTTTATGGGCATATACTGCCTGTCTTTCTCACATAGAGTGACTGGCAGATTCAATTCACCTTTTAATTAGCAGTGTGACACAATATACTCTGTACCTCCTTCATTTTGTAGAGAAAGTTACTCTAATTGCCGTTACAAGTGCAAGTTTAAATATTTTATTTTGAGGAAAGTAGACTGTTTGCATGGATACCCACTTAAATTTTTAAAGGAGATTAAGCAAAATCTGTGCCTTGAAATGTTAGGTTATCCACTCTGTAAGTGTCTTCTAGAGTTTTATTGGGTAAGTTTAAATCTAGAGGTTTGGGATTATAATGCAATGCAAGTAGTTAAGAGTTCTCTCTGTTATTTGTTTAAATAAAGTGAACAAGTTTAATAATTTGAGTAGAAGAAGTATAAAGTCAAACAAGAGTAACAGTTTGAAGGTAGAAAGAGGGCCAGAGAAATAATTGTTAATTTTTATACTAGAAATAAATGAGACAAGTAAGGGGGAAAGAAAATATATACAGTTATAAGCTGGAGTTTTCTAAGCATGTTATCTTTGATCATCACACTCCTATCACCTCCTCCAGTCACTCCCACCAAATTACTGTCACTCGCAGGTTTTTCTCTCCACACAGCAAATATAAGGAATCTCAATCCTACAATGTTTAGGATAAAACATATCTATGGAAAACTTTATTTCCTTGGAACTCATATTGTTAGAAAAATTAGATTGACTAGAATAGAAATAAGGTTTTAAAGAAAGTTTAAAGATTGATGTTTTACTTTTGAATTCTAGAATAAACTTATACATCTTAAATTGTAAAGAAACTTTAAAAGGTAGTTTCTTTTTTTACATTCTTATGTTTTTTTTTAATTTTATTTTAATAATTTTAATGAACATTTACAGAGATTTTGGATTTCCATTCATTCATCGTTGCACTTTTCTCTCTGCCCAGCCCTCCCCGACCCTGTGTGCTCCTCTCTTTGAAAAAGTAAAAGAAAAATTCTTTCTTTGGTATACAATCCCCCCACATGCTTCCCACTGCCCCAGGTACACTCCACTATGCACCCTTAATTCTGGACTCTTGTGATAACAATAATACCCTATCTTATTGCTTTTTAATTATTCTCTCCCTCATCTGTTTTAATTCAATATACAGAACTTATCCAGTTTTCCTCAGTCTTACCCCATCCCTGAAATCAGTTCCATTTTACAACAGTGGCACCATGCAGTTTAATTTTTATTTGTTTTGTATGTTATATTTTAAAAAGTGAGGAATGAGTAAGAAAATAAAGGTTTTTTTTAAACTCAATTAGCAAGTTAATGAGTAAAAAAATACTTCAAGACTGGTAGAAAACCAAACTAAGTCACCTTTTCTGCACATTAAATAAATTTTATATGAGAAAGGAGAAGATGACAGCTTAGTAGAATATGAGTTTGTAAAATGTACACAGGGATTAAGATAAGGAAACTGGGACAGTTTTATCCATATGGAAAAAAAAATCTCATAAAATTGAAGTGGGAAATCATGGACAACAAACTTAGAGAACTATAAGCAGCTTTTATTTATAAAAATTAGCTTCAAAACCTTATTTGGAACCATGTGGTATTAGATACCATGGTATCTACATGAAAGAAACACCAATTCTAGGCCCTTCACCATCACAATTCATATTACCACTGTATCTTACCTGTGTTGACATTTATTCTTGTTATTATTTGATGATATTTTTCAATACAGATTTCTTTATTTCGTGAGAAAATTAACAGGCAAATGTGACATTTTATCTTGTCTGGAAATTAGATGAACAGCTGCAAGTGAAAATTCTCTTCTTAATGGCTCAATAGACCTCCTCTTAGTACTACTCCTGCTCCTGCTTCATTCAGTTTTAAGTGTAGGATCCCTGATATTCAAAGACGGTGGTTATATGGGGTCAAAAGTCTCCAGTCATCCCTGCACATGGGTGATATTGAACAATGTTGAAGCCTATTTTAGTTATATATGATTCTACAAGTCGAGCTTACCACATTAACTGGCATTCTGTGGATCCCCATCGACTTGTTTCTCATCCAGATATTCACTCTATATAGGCTACAAACAGACCCCCAGCCCCAATTTCTTCCGCTTTCACACACATGCACAAAAAAGGACTGTTTTATATGTTGTTGTCATTGTTATGTGACATCAAGTCATCTGTGACTCATAGCAACCCTATGTACAACAACTCTGAAACCTCACCTAATGTCCTTATCTAAGGACTCCTGGTACCATGTCCAAAGTTTGTGAGACAAAGCTTAAAAATCCTTGCCTCCAAGGAGTGCTTGGTTTCACCCTCTTCAGAAAATATCTGTATTGTTTTGTTTTGTTTTTTAGCAAGCTGTGGTATGCTTAATCTAGAGTGTATTAATTTCATTTATGCCTGATACCCAGAACACTATTCTGGTAGCCTCAACTACCATAAACTTGAAAATCACAAAGATGATGAAAGTGAATGAAATCTAGTACTCTACAAGTCTGAAAATATGGACTGAAGTTCACAGAGACAAGTAGTGACATTATCATAAGTCAAAAGTCAAACAAATTAAAGATATAATTTTGTCTGTTAGTGTCTCTAATAATTGATATTGCACATGAGTGAGCTGATTGATTAATATTGTTTCAGACTAAATTGAGGCACATGTTTTGGATATAAATCAGCTACCTATCCTCCATGAGGGTATAACTGGTGAACTAGAGCAATGAAGCATTAGCATTCAAATTATTTTCATCCCAGGTGATTATCACACAGCACAATGCTTTAATTACTACTGCTTACTAAAAAGAGAAAGACAAGTGTCCATCAAACTCTTGGGCTTTGAATAATTACCACGATTGGCAGGTAAGGTCTCCAAGGGAAAATATCCTTTGGATCTCTTTTTTTTTTCTTCTGAAGATAGAGAGGAACCACAGGAAATTATCCTGATCCTACTGCTTTTCCTCAAATTTGGGTAACTGAAAACCCAATAATCATACATGTATTTATGTTAATATAATAAGATTTGGAGTTTAATAAATGAGAGATTGGTTCTGGACTCTGACACTTAACAGTAGTGATAACTGATCTTTGGTTTGACTACTGAACAAACATCCTCCATTCTCTACTGTCAAGGGAGCTTGAAGTAATTGGATATTTTAATAAGTTCTAGCTCTCCAGAGGCAGTATTGGAGACAAAAATTGAACTATGATCATTGGTGAGATTATAAACAGGGACCCCAGTGTGAGGAAAAAAGAAGTGAGGCAATGAAAGATAAGAACAACAAGAGTTATTCAATATTTTCACAACAGTGATGACTACTTCACTTCACAGAAAACATTGGAGGTACGCAGCAGGTTACATACCAAGTGTGTTGGCTCTATCAGAAGGATTCTGTGCTAAATTCACAAGTGGAAATAACATTTTAGGTAAACAGTTTATGCAAATGAAAGGAAGGGGGATTTACCTATCTTATTTTCTCCTGTCTCACTTCTCTCATTTCTAACTGATTAAAGTCACTCTGTAGAGTGTTAAATTTCCTAATGTTTCTTTTTGAGTTTTGCTATATGGCTTTTCAGAAGCTCTTCTGGAAACTAGATACTATGCATTGCAATCTGGAAGAGAAAAGAAGGTACGAAGGGAATAAAGCCATTTATGAAGAGAAAAGATGAATGAGAAACTCTAAAAAAGGCTCATATAAGTTTTAATCAATATTGTTACATTATGTCAAATTGCAGCAAGTCACACATGGAGAAGTTAAAGTTGAAATAAATCCCTCAATGCTAGTTCTCTTCCTATATTTAGTTTCTGGGCTAAAGCTGAGCAAGTTGTTCTTTACAGCTGAACCATGAGTAGTATTGTTGTTATGTGCCATTGAGTCACTTGGGACTCGTGCTGTAATGGCCTTATGAACAAAAGCCCCGAAGCCTTTCTATAACAATTGTCATTTCTCAAAGATCAAAATTTCCAGAGGCAGGTTGTTTAGGACATGGATGCCATTCCTGCTTCCAAAATAGAAACCTTATATCCAACAACCCTAGACGCTACTCTATCTCTTGCCAAACTTACTGTCTCCGACACACCTACCTCCATTACTCCAGTCACTAAATTAATCTATCTCATTGACTGTCTTCCTCTCCTGCACTGTCCCTCCATCCTCCCAAGCATGATGTCCCTCTCTAAGGACAGATCCCGCTTCACAACATGCCCAGAGTATGTCAGAATAAGCTTCAGAATCCTTGCCTCTAAAGAGCAGCCTGGTGTCACCCTCTCCAGGATGAACTTGTTTGTTCTTCTAGCAGTCCATGTTATATTCAATACTTTTCTCCAGCAGCACAGCAAGTAATTGCAAAGGTGATGGCCTGAATCAGGTGTACATTAGTCTCCAGACAAACTTCATTGCTTTTCAGTACTTTGGAGAGGTCTCTGACAGCTGACTTTCCTTTTTTTAAAAAATTTTAAATTTGTGTTTATTTTCTTATAGTTTAGGAGGCTAGAAGTATGAATTCTGAGCATCAACTCTAGTGAAAGCCTTTCTCTCTCTGTTGGACTTGGAGCAAAGTCTTTATCTCTTTAGCTTCTGCTTCCTGCTTCCTTTGAGAACTCTATGTGCTTTAGCATCTGTCTTACCTGAGCTTGCCTCTGCTTGCTTATTTGTTTACTCTCTTTTATATCTCAAAAGTTTAAAATGTGCCTTAAACTAATCCTTCATTAACATAATAGGCACCTAGTTCCCAAAGGTGTTTATATCCATAGGCATAGAAATTGGAATTTAAAACGTACACTTTAGGGCATAGAATTCACTCTTAAAACAATCCTTCCTTTGGCTTCTCCAAAATTTGTATCTTTCAACATGCAAATTACATTCATCCTATCACATCATCCTCAAAATATTAAACTAATTCTAAGTGCAAAATATTATCTTCTGAATTATCAAAATCAAATATAGATAAACTTTAGGTATATTTCAACCTGGAGAATAATTTCTCTTTTTATGTAAATCTGTGAAATGTATCAAGTTATCTTTTACCAACATGCATTGTTAGAACAGGCAAAAGGTAGACTTTTATTAAAATGAAGAAATTGGAGTGAAAGAAGGGGTGATGAGAACAAATTCAAAACCTGGCAGAACAATTTACATTAATTCTGCAAGATTATAAAGAATTCTCTCTTCTCTGAATGCATCTAGGTAATTGTCTCACCCTCCCGATTTTGAATGTTGACGTTGCTCTCTGGGTTTTAGGTAGAAGCTCCTCACAGCTTCTGGAATCTTCTCACTGCTTCATAACAGAAGATACTGGACATCAGCTCTGCCTTCCAGGCCCTGGGACAGCTCTGTTGATTCCAAATGGCCCAGTTTTCTAGTTCATTTGAGAGGCAACCAAAGTCTTAAATATGCCCCACAGGCCCTGTTCTTCTGCCCCCTGGGCATCGTAACACTCCTTCCTCAGTTTAGGATGACAGCTGAATCCTTCTGGAACATATTAATTAATGGAAATTTTATGCTCTAGACCCCAGTTGGTGAAGGATTGACTCTGAAATCCAGGAGGTTGTTGCCTGCTGTGTGAGATCTAGGAGACCATGGGCCCAGACTTTCAAAGACATGACCCTACCCTTTGAGATTGGGGCAGATTTCCTTCTTGTGTTACTTCCAACAATTCTTTTGATCTCTGAGCTTCTCCAGGGAATTTTCCCCCTCCTTTTCCTAGAAGACAATAGATGTAACTCTTTTTGCTCTGTTTGCTGCTTGCAGAATTGTACATAGCAGACTTTCCCAGTACTATTTGTCTTTTAATTTCCTGAGTGTTGATACCAAAAGTGTTGCTTCTGGAGCCAAACAAACTGAAACTGTTAATCTCAATCAATTCATCTTCTACCAGTGGTGAGAATTTTTGTTTTCTTGGTGTTGTGCTTCAATCCGTATTGAAGGCTGCAGTCCTTGACCTTATGCAGCAAGTGCTACAGGTACTCCTTAATTTCAGCAAGCAGGGTTGTGTCATCTGCATAATGCAGATTGTTGATGAGTTTTTCTCCAATCCTGATGCCACATTTTTCCTCATATAGCCCAGCTCCTTGGATAATCTGTTCTGCATATAGATTGCAAAAGTATGGAGATAGGACACATCCCTGGAATTTACCCTTCCCAATTTTGAACCATGCAGTGTTTCCTTGTCTGATGACTGCATCCTGGTCCAAGTATAGGTTACACATAAGCACTATCAAGTCTCCTGGAATTCTTTTTCTTCTCAGAGTCAGCCACAGTTTGTTGTGATCCATACAGTCAAATACCTTTTCACCGTCAAAGAAACACAGGTAGACATTCCTCTGGTACTCTCTGCTTTCAGCCAAGATCCATCTAACATTCGCTATAATATTCCTAGTACCACAGCCTCTTCTAAATCCAGGCTGCACTTTAGACAGTGCTCTGTAGATATGCTGTTCCAGTAACTTTTTCTAAAATTTTCATCAGAATCTTGCTTGCATGTGATACTAATAATGTTTGGTAATTTCTGCACTCTGTTGGTCACCTTTCTTTATGTTAGTATACTGTAGTTGTTATTTTTGGTGTGGGCTTTTTAAGTTTTTAATGGGAAATGAGCAAGGAGAATGAATAGCTCTCTATTCTTAATATGAATGTCCACAACTGACCAACTTTGGGCCTTATTTTACTCATCTCTGAAAATAATATAACAACAGTGGTTATCATGTGATATCATCATGAGAATGAATGAGTTTACACATGTAAATTTCTTTGAATAGGGAACAAAACAAAGGAATCTCAAGTGACCTGGTCTGCAGGGATTTGAGCTTCACCATTACACCTCTCTTTCAGTTCAAATCCATTCACGGCATCATATGAGAAAGATGAGCAATATTTACCTATAAAACTCACAGTCTCAACAACATGCTGGAGGAACAGCTGTAAATTAATTACAGTTCAATGATTATGAGAATGATAGATTTTATAGATGTAGTTTAATTTTGTATAATTTAA
>NW_006399828.1:11818479-11821903 GCF_000299155.1 Elephantulus edwardii
GTCCTCCTCAGTTTCAGCAAGCAGGGTTGTGTCATCTGCATAACGCAGATTGTTAATAGACCTTCCACCAATCCTGATGCCACAATTCTCCTCATAGAGACAAAATAAATACATGAAGAAATATTCAAAATTACTGGCAATTAGAGAGATGCAAATCAGAACAACAACGAAATAGCGTATCACTCCACCATTTGTAGCAAAGTTCAACAGGACAGCAAATAATAAATATTGGAGAGGATGTGGAGAGATTGATATGTGCATACTTTGCTGTTTGGACTCTAAAATAGTAAAACCACTGCGGAAAGTAGTTTGGCATTTTTTCAAAATGATGAACATAGAAATCTTATATGACCCAGCTATTCCATTTCATGATATGCCAAGGAAATCATAGCTGGCATGTAAATAGATGTATGTACACTTTGTACATGATAGTATTCTTAACAATAGAAAGAAAATTGAAGCAATATAAATGCCTTTCAATAAACAAATGGGTAGAGAAAACTATGTGATTTATTCACACAATAGAATACTATGCAATACTAAAATACAATAAAGAATTCATAAATTACGATAGAGCATGGAAAACTCTAAAGAACATTATGGTGAATAAAAAAAAAATAAAACAAAACTCAATCACCAAAGGACAAATAATGCATATGACTGCTACTGTGAAAATAGGAGGATAACTGAGCAGAATATATACAAACACCCAAAAGAGGAAGAGGAGAAGGGGAGCAGGAAATGTGGGAGGAAAAAAATCACTAGGATTTTTAAAAAGAGTGTTCAGATGAGGTGAAGGAATAGAACAACTTGAAGAGATGTGGTGATAAAAGTCACAGATGGAAAGTAATTATAAAAATACAATATATTTCAGTAATTGTCTAAAACACAAAGTACATGAATGTACACAAAATTCACAATGTATACAGTTATTGTTGTTGTTAGGTGCTTTTGAGTCGAACACAACTCATAGCAACCCTATGAACAAAAGATCTAAACCCTGTTCTATCCTGCACCATCCTCACACTTCCTGACACATAAGAGTCACCATATCAATCCACCTGGTTGAGGGTCTCCTTTCATTTGCTGACCCTCCATTCTTCCTAGCATCAAGTCCATCTCCAAAGAATAGCAACTTCTAATGACACGTCCAAAGTATTTGAGGGAAAGCTCATCATTCTTGCCTCCAAAGAACACTTCAGCTGTACCCGCTCCATGACATAGCTATTCATTCTCTTGATGGTGCATGGGATGTTCAGTGCTCTACTGCAACACCACGGCTCAAAGGAATCAATTATTTTTCTATCATCCTTATTCAGTTTCCTATGTATACAAATAATTACATACAAACAGTAAAAAATGAGAAAAAAAACTCACCAAACACTATTTAAAATGTTTAAAAATAATGTTCTTTCTCTTTTTGTTTTAAGACAAATGGTTTGATGTAGACTTTCCTGGATATTTTAAAGTAATTTAGTTCTCCATAAATTTATATTTTCATTAGCAATATTCACATTCTAATGAAAAATTAGCTAAACACTGTGACACTGATGTGTCAAATGTGATAATGATTACCCATGGTGGACAGTGTTTGGTGGAGATAACCAATTAAAACAAGCATGGAAGAAGGAGTGGCATCCACTTCTGAAATAGCTTGCCTCCAGAAACTCTATGAACTTGGAGAAATGATGGAAGTTATACAACTGTTCAGGTCTTTAGCTCATATGGTCACTATGAGTCATCTACTTATCGATGGTACTTAATAACACCTACAACAATAAAAAATATTGATAAAGCCTGCAGTTTACACGTTCAATGCAATCACAATACAAATACCAATCCCATTCTTCAAGGAGATGGAAAAGATAAACTCCAATTTCATTTGGAATAGAAAGAAGTCCCGAATAAGGAAAGCACTCCTTAAAAACAGAAAAAAAAAGGTAGGAGGCATCTCACTCCCTGATTTCAAATCCTACTACACTGCCAGAACATTTAATAGTGCTAATGGGAAACCTATACTTGGACCAAGAGAGGCAGTAGTCAGAACAGAGCAGGGTAACACTGCATGGTTCAAAATTGGGAAGGGTGTATGCCAGGGATGCATCCTGTCTCCATACCTTTTCAACATGTATGCAGAGCAGATTATCCGAGAGTCTGGGCTCTATGAGGAGAATTGTGGCATCAGGATTGGTGGAAGATCTATTAACAATCTGCGTTATGCAGATGACACAACCCTGCTTGCTGAAACTGAGGAGGACTTCATGCACTTGCTGCGAAGGGTCAAGGACTACAGCCTTCACTATGGACTGAGGCTCAATGTCAAGAAGACAAAGATTCTCACCACTGGACCAATTGGCAGCGTCAGGATGGATGGCAAAGAGATTGAGATTGTTCACATCTTCAGTTTGCTTGGCTCCACAGTTAACACTCTTGGCACCAGAAGTCAGGACAGCGTATCGCGATGGGAAAGTCTGCTGTTAGGGACCTCCCTAAAGTACTCAGGAGCAACGGTTTCTCTCTGGAGACTAAGGTGCGCCTGATACAGGCCATGGTCTTTGGAATTGCTTGTTATGTATCAGAGAGTTGGACAATGACTAGGGAGGACAGAAGGAAAGTGGATACTTTTGAGCTGTGGTGCTGGAGAAGAGTACTGAATGTACCATGAACTGCCAGGAAAACAAACAGATTCATCTTAAAGAGGATTAAACCAAGCTACTCCTTGGAGGCAAGGATTCTGGGGCTTCGTCTGACATACTTTGGACATGTTGCCAGGAGGGACGGGTCCTTGGAGAGGGACATCATGCTTGGGAGGGTGGAGGGACAGCGCAGGAGGGGAAGACCCTCTATGAGATGGATTGATTCGGTGACTGGGGTAATCGGGATGGGTGTGTCAGAGGCAGTGTGGTTGGCGCAGGATAGAGCAGGGTTTAGGGCTGTTGTGCATAAGGTCGCTATGAGTCACAAACGACTCGACAGCACATAACAACAACAACAACAAAAACTACACTGCCATGGTGGTTAAGACAGCATGGTACTGGTACAATGACAGGCACATAGATCTATGGACTAGAATTGAGAGCCCAGAAATCAGCCCATCTACCTATGGTCAATTGATTTTTGAAAAGGAGATGAAATCAGTTAAGTGGGGAAATGACAGCCTTTTTAACAAATAGTGCTGGTAAATATTGGAAAGCTACCTGTAGAAGACTCAAGCAAGATCCACACCTCACTCGTTATACAAAAACCAATTCAAGGTTGATCATGGACCTAGGACTAAAACCAAGGACTACAAACGTCATTAAAGAAAAGCTTGGAAGAACCCTAATAGTCCTAATCCACAACATAGAGTCTTCCAAGTTTCCTGAAAAACCTATAGCCAGGAGAAGACAAAATAGATGAATGGGACCTTCTAAGAATCAAATCT
>NW_006399828.1:11822533-11824317 GCF_000299155.1 Elephantulus edwardii
CCATCCAAGCAGATATATGCACACCCATGTTTATCACAGCTTCGTTCACTATGGCAAGGAGTTGGAAACAACCTAAGTTTAAAGATCACAACCTAAGTGCAACACTGCTGTGTTGCAAGTCTAAGACTTTGTAACCAAGAAACAAGATTTTCATTGGCTCTTGTTTAAAAAGCTGAATCTAGTGAATGAGAGTAACAATTACCAGGCAATCTCTCTTATTAGAAGAAATGTACTTCTGATTTGAATAATTTGATCTAATTTTGTCATATATCAGACTTACCTTTAAACTTCTCCATCATGAAAAACAATGCAATATTTTTGTTTAAATAATTTTGATTTGTTAAAAGTGATTCTTAAATATAAAATTAAATAATCAGTGCTGTGATACTTATGTTTGATAAAAAATAAAATTATTTGATATAAACAGATTTTTCTTTTGAGTAAAAAATAGGATTGATCTTTAAACAAAAATAATGGTATGTTAGCAGAACGAATACTTGCCAGAGTCAATGGGGAAAATCAAGCTTTTGTGGGAACCCTATAGCAACAGGGAAGATACATTATCAAGGAAGATAATTAATTACTCTGGAATAAATAGTAAAAAATTAATAGAATAAAAAATGATATATTAAGAAAGAAATTTTGCAAGCAATAAAATAGATTGTAAACAGTGAAAGGAGAAATTATTTAACAGAAAAAAGACCACAATAGTTCAAAATAAATTTCAAATCTTCCTTGGAAATATTATATTCCCTGTGTTTAGGTTGCTTTAATATATAGCTGCTCTTTGCAGTGATTGCCAAGAATTACCCTCAAGTTTATTCCACATTCTCATTGCTTACACATATTTTATAATAAAACATAAAAGATCTAAATCATATTGTAGAGAAAAGAAAAAAAAAGCTTGACCATTTTATGAACAAGACAAGGAAATCTTTCACATCCTACCTTGGAATCCAACTAATTAAACTTGCATATTAAGGTACAAAATGAATGGTTACATATATAAGGGAAATAAGTCCACAAGAAACAAAATATGATCTTGAATCTACTCCAACTGAATTTCAAAATCATCTTCAAAATAGGTTTAAAACATTGAACACCAGTGATCAAAGACCAGATGAGTTGTGGGATGATATCAAGAATATTATTTGTTAAGAGAACAAAAAGTTATTATAAAGACAGAGGAGAAGAAAAAAACAAAACAAAACAGCAAAATGAATGTCAGAAGAGACTGAAAATCACACTAGATTGTATAGACCAAAACAAAGGGAAAATAAACCAAAGTAAAAGAGATAAAAAAAAGATCTCAAACAGCAACTCAAAACACAAAGTGTTATAATGACAAAGTGCTATAGTTGATTGTACAAAGAACTGAAATTAGTAAACAAAAAGGGTGGAACTCATTCTGCACTTCTCAAGCTGAAACAACCATAACCAAATTTTAACCTCAAGTCTCAATACTGAAGGAAGCTATGGACTATATATTGAACAACCTAAGAAGCATCAAAAGAAGATAGAGGGAAATATACATAATCACTGTATCAAACTAACTGATGGGAAAATGTCAAGAAATACTTTATGAGCAGGAGTCAAAGGTTTTTAAACAGGAAGATGAAGCTACCCTGAAGGGATTAGCGAAGAATAAGACCCCAAAAAGCAGTAGGATACCAATTGAATTATTTGAACTAAAAGATGTAGCCCTGGATGTGGTCACCAGTCTATCCCAGGAAATTTGTAGGGCAGCTGTCTGGCCAATGGATTGGAAGAGGTCTACATTTGTT
>NW_006399828.1:11825542-11862046 GCF_000299155.1 Elephantulus edwardii
AACAGGAAGCAACAAATGCTGGCCAGGTTGTGGAGAAACTGGAACCCTTATTCACTGTTGGTGGAAGTGTAAAATGATGCAACCACTGTGGAAAGTGCTGTGGTTCTTTTCTCAAAAAGTTGCAAATAGGGATATTATTTGACCCAGCAATTCCACTACTGGGGATATACCATAAAGAGTCTATAACCGCCATTCAAGCAGATATATGCACACCCATGTTTATCACGGCTTTGTTCACAGTAGCAAGTAGTTGAAAACAACCTAAATGCCCAACAACAAATGGATAGAGAAGCTGTGGTATATTCACACAATGGAATACTATGCCGCATTGCAAAACAAGTACTTCATGTAATATTATTCAAAATGGGTGACCCTGGAGGACACTATGCTGAGTGAAATATCTCAGTCACAAAAAGATAAATACTGCATAGTGCCACTGTTGTAGAATGGGGCTGACATCAGGGTTGGGGTAAGACTGAGAAAAATTGGATAAATTATGTACACTGCATTGAAACAGATGAGGGAGAGAACACTTTAAAAGTGATTTATGCTGGGGTTATCACAAAAGCCCAGAATTAAGGCTGCCTAGTGGAGTGTACTCAGGGTTGGGGGATTGTATACCAATGAAGGAATTTTTCTTTTACTTTTTAGAGAGAGAAGTGAAATGAGGAGGGGGGGAGGTCTAGGCAGGGAGAAAAGTGCAACAATGAATGAATGGAAATCCAAATTCTCTCTAAGTATTCATTAAAATTAATAAAATGAAATTTAATAAAAAAAGAATGCCTTTATTGACTATGCAAAGGCATTTGATTATGTACATTGTAACAAGTCATGACTAACATTGAGAAGAGTGTGAATCCCAGACACTTAATTTTGCTCATATAAACAGTATACCGAAAGCAAGAGGCTGTTCTGTGAACAGAGCAAGGGAACACTACATGGTTTAAAATTAAGAAGGGAGTGTGTCTGGGATGTATTCTCTCTCCCTACTTATTTCATCTGCATTCTAAGCAAATTATTCAAGAACCAGACTCTGTGAAAAAGAATGTGGCATCAAGATCAGAGGAAGACTCATCAATAACCTGTGTTATGTAGACTGCATAATTTTGTTTGCTGAAAATGAGGACTTGATAGGCTTGTTGCAGAAGATCAAAGAAAGCCTTCAACATGGATTGGATCTCAATGTCAATAAGACAAAAATTCTCACCATTGTACCTATAGGCAACATCATGATAGATGGAGAAAAGACTGAAAACTGAAAACAGTCTGAAAAAACTGAAAAACTGAAAAGACTGAAAAAACGGAAAGACTGAAAACTTCAACAACTTTATCTTACTTGGATCTGCAATCAACACTGTTGGTAATAGCAGTTAGGAAATCAGGGGGTGTATTGCACTGGCAAAGCCTGAAGCTAGGGACTTCTCCAAATTGCTGAGGAGTAATGATGTCAATTTCAGGGCTAAGGTGAGTCTGATTCAAGGCATGGTCTTTCTGATCACTTGCTATTCATCTGACCGTAAAATGAATAGAGATGACAGAAGAATTGATACCTTTGAGCTGTAGTGTTGGAGATTAGTACTGCATATCCCATAGACTGCCAAAAGAACAAACAAGTATATCTTGGACAAAATGTAGCCCAACCAGATGACAAAGCTTTGTCTCATATGCTTTAGGCATGTTGCTAGGAGAGGCTGCTCTCTTCCTGGGTCTTCTTCTCCAGCTCCGTCCCTCCACCCTTTCAGACATGATTCCCCTCTCCAAGGATTGGTCCCTCCTGGCCACGTGCCCAAAGTATGTGAGATCTAGCTTTAAAAATCATTGCATCCAGGAAGCAAACTGGTCTCACCCTCTCCAGGATAGATTTGTTTGTTCTGTTGGAAGTCCAAGGTATGTTCAACACTCTTCTCCAGCACCACAATTCAAGGGTATTAGTGATCCTTCTTCTCTCATCTTTGGTTATTGTCCAGTTCTCTGATGCATAAGAAGGTGCACCTTACTCTCCCTTCTCTCTTTTACAACAAGGTAAAAAAATTCTTAATCTTTGTGAGTATGTCTTTGTTTTTCTTTATTGGTTATTAAGTAAATAAATGTAAAAAAATATAATGAAAAAATCAGAGGACAATAAATGTAAAAAAATATAATAAAAAAATCAGAGGACCAGCAGCTATGGCTGAACTGGAGCACTGGAGGTGAGATGAGCCTTTGTGGTGGAGGAAGACAATGTTGGCGGGACTGAAAAGTTTGTTGGACAATTAGAGCCACTAATTGCAAGGTTGAGGTGACTGCATGTGCATGTTGGGAGTTGTCTTGACTGTATTTTGTTATTAATCTGAATTATAAGTTTTTAACTTCTTCAATGTGGGTTTGTATTTTATGTGAGCTATCACATCTGATATTGGACCCAGTCAAGCAGTAAGATTGGTGTTAAAAATGAGTAGAAGGAGGCATAGGATTATGAGGGACATGTCTGATCTCATGGGAATTGGCTTTATGATATTAATGCTGTGGGTGGGAATAGTTTCCTTCTTTGAAGTTGATAAAGGTCACGTATGGCATTCTCCACCTGGCCCTTGCTCTTTTTTAAAGTTGGTGTCAGAAATGGAGTCCAATGGGATGGCTCTAAATTCATAGAAATGTGGGATTTTTTTTAAAAGTTAAAAATTTGGGAAGTGCTGTTAAAATGTCTGCTTGTGATGCTACTGAAAAGCAGCTTTTGGCCCGAGGCAGGCCGTGTGTGTGTGTGTGTGTGTGTAAAATGGCCTCAGGGTGGAGAATGAAGTTTAAGCTTTTAATATCTTAAAAGAGTTTATGTTAAGGTTTTTGCTGATTTAACTTAATGAATATTGCTGATATTATATATTATATTCTGGCAGTTCTCTATTTTTGTACTGTTTCAGGCATTTTTAAATTATCTTCAGCAGTATTTTGCTTGAATGTGATAGTTTCTACATTTCTTTAGATCATCTTTCTTGAGAATGGGGACAAACATAGAGCTCTTCCAATCCCTTAGGGAGCTCTGGTAGCTTAATGGCAGAAGCTGCACAACAATCCCAAAGGCTTGTGGTTCAAGGCCACCAGTTGCTTCACAGGAAAGGAATAAACAATCTCTTGTCATCCAAATTTCCTGACATAGACTATTGCTGTTGTTGTTGATGCTGTTGTTGTTAAGTGTCATCAAGTTGTAGAGGACTCATAACGACCCTATGAATGAAAGACCTGGACACTTGTGGAACTTTCATTGTTTTTCTAAGTCATACAGAGGCAAGATATTTCAGAAATAGATGCCCTTCCAGCTTCTAAGCCTGTTTTAATCTGAGAGCTCCACCAAACATGGTCCACCATGGGTAATCATTATCACATTTGACACATCAGTGTCACAATATTTAGCATCACAGCAACCACAACTAGTGATTTGTGGCTTCTGTTAATCAAAACATGTCTATTGATATGTCATGGATTCCTAGGTCCTTATTTTTTGCCAAAACCTTGAATGCAATTTTCACTTACTCTTTCATTACCATTGGTTCCTGCCCATATTGGTGGTGGTGGTGGTTGTTGTTAAGTGCCATTGAGTTGTAGATGACTCATATTGACCCTATCAACAAAAGATCTGAACATTTGTATAACTTTCATCATTTCTCCAAACTCATAGTTTCTGGAGGCACGCTATTTTGGATGTGGATGCCACTCCTGCTTCCAAACTTGTTTTAATCAGGAGCTCCACCAAACACTGTCTACTATGGGTACCATTATCACCTTTGACACATCAGTGTCACAGTGTTTAGTATCACAGCAACCATGACTTACCTCTGTACAGCAAATGGACAGACTAATGCTATACCACTTAGAAAAATGACCAAAAATAATCAAAACCAGGCCTGAGGGCTATAGATTAAAATCACCCACCTTTGGTTTAGTAGCATAACTTTATATCCACTAGACAAACAGAACTTTCTCTGTGTTGTTTTAGTTGTTATTAAGTGCTATCAAGTTGTAGATAACTCATAGTGACCTGAACACTTGTATTAATTTCATCGTTTCTCCAAGTTCATAGAGTTTCCAGAGGCAAGCTATGTCAGAAGTGGATGCCACTCCTGCTTCCAAGCTTACTCATACTGGTACTTTCTGAAATTTTTTTCAGGGTCAATTATTTCTTCATGGCACACTGATTCTGTATATTCCCTCAATCTCCTTTTTATGATTTCTGGGTCATTCAATATATTGCCCATTGAATACTTCAGTATTGGAACCCAAAGTTTAAATTTGTTTTTTGGTTCTCTCAGCTTGAGAAATGAAGAGTGATTTCAGCTCTTTACACATTCCATTAAAATCCTTTGCTTTGTCTTTTTGAGATTTCATTTGAATTCTTCTGTTCAGCTCTTAACCTTTGTTTTGGCTTTTTGACACTCTAGTAAAATTTTCACAGTCTTCTCTGATACTCATTCCTGGTTTGTTTGTTGTTTTTTTATTCCCCCCTTTCTTGTCTTTATAATGACCTCTTTCTTTATTGATGATATCTTTGATATTAAAGCATAACTCATTGATGTTCAATGCTTCAAATATGTTCTTAATATGATCTTGAAATTCAGATGGAATAGATTCAATATTATATCTTTATTATCATGGAATTATTTTAATTTTCTTCACCCTCATGAATTTAGTCATGAGTAAATGATAGTCTGACCCACAGTTTACTCTGGCCTAGCTTTGACTGTTGATATTGAGTTTCTCAAGTGATTTCTTCCACAGATTTAGTCAATGTGATTCTTATGTAGTCTATCATGTGATATCCATGTGTAAAACCATAATTTGTATCTTTAAAAAAAGATATTTGCAATGAGTAAATCATTGAAAATAGAAAATTCGATCATTCTATTTCTAGCCTCATTTTTATATATCCTAGTCTATTATTTTCAAACTACTATTCCTTTTTCACTGTTCCCAACTTTTGCATTCCAGTTACCAAATACAATATAAGCCTCTTAACTGTGGTTTTTATAAAATCTTGCCGTTCAAATGATTGTTGTTATGTGCCACCAAGTCACCTGGGACTCATAGTGACCCTATGTATAGCAACTCTGGAACCTGCCCTATCCTAAGACAGTATTACTGATTCTGATACACCTACTTGCATTGTCCCAGTTATTGTATTGATCCATCAAATCCAGGGTTTCTTCTCTTGTGCTGTCCCCTTCACCCTTCTGAGCATGATGTCCTTCTCCAAGGATCAATCCCTTCTGGCCATGAGACCAAAGTAAGTGAGGTGGAGCTTCAAAATCCTAGCATCCAGGAAGAAACTTCGGTTCCTCCTCTACAAGATAGACCAATTGGATTGTGAAGTCTTCACATTGGATGAAAGGCCAAAAACTCAAGGAAAGAACCAGAGAAAGAAAGGAAGCTAAATAAGCTTTATTAAGGGGTCTTCAGGACAGGATTCCTTGGTCTGCAGAGAAAGAAACAGGCAGAGGGACAAGACCAGGGAAATACCACACCCTAATATGTAAGGATGATTTGGGCAGAAGAATGAGTGATCCTGCAAGTGTTGAAAGAAGACGGAAAGAGTATACAGAGTCATTATACCAAAAGGTATTGGCAGACACAGAAGAATTTAATGAAACAACATATCAGCAAGAACCTATGGAGATGAAGGAAGAAGTTCAGACTGCTTTGAAAGAATTGGCTAAGAGTAATGCACCAGGAATTGATGGTATACCAATTGGCATATTTCATCTAACAGATGCTGCCCTAGATGTGCTCACCAAGTTGTGCCTAAAAATCTGGAGAACAATCACTTGGCCAGCTGACTGGAAGAGGTCCTATTCCAGAGACAGGTGATCCTACAAAGTGCAGAAATTATCGATCATTAATATCACATGTACACAAGATTATCCAAAAACGACTGGAACAGCATATCAACAGAGAATTACCAGAAGTGCAGGCTGGGTTTAGACGGGGCTGTGGTGTTAGTGATATTATAGCTAAATGTTAGATGAATCTTAGCTGAAAGCAAGGAGTACCAGAAGAATGTCTATCTTTGTTTCACTGATAATGCAAAGGCATTTGACTGTGTGGATCATAACTAACTGTGACTGACTCTGAGAAGAATGGAAATCCCAGAACACTTGACTGTGCTAATGCAAAACCTATACTTGGACCAGAAGGCAGTCAACAGAACAGAGCAAGGAAACACTGTAACATCAAAATTGGGAAGTGTATACGCCAGGGCTATACCCTGTCTCCATACCTTTTCAATCTTTATGCAGAACAGGTTATCCAGTAGGCTGGGCTCTAAGAGAAGAAATGTGGCATTAGGATTGGAGAAAGAATCATCAACAATCTGCGTTATGCAGATGACACAATCCTGCTTGCTGAAACTGAGGAGGACCTGAAGCACTTGCTGTGGAAGGTAAAGGACTACAATCTTCAGTATGTACTGAGACTCAATATCAAGAAAACAAAGATTCTCATCACTGGGCCAATTGACAGTATCATAATGGTTGGTGAAGAGATTGAGATTGTTCAGAGTCTTGGTTTGCTTGGATCCACAGTCAACAGTCTTTGCACCAGCAGCCAGGAAATTAAAAGACGTAGCCAGGAAATCAAAAAAGCATATTGCAATCAGAAAGTCAGGGATCTATCCAGTGTACTGAAGAACAATGGTACCCTAAACCCTCCTCTATCCTGTGCCAATCTCACTGACTCTGACACATCCATCCCAATTACTCCAGTTACTGAATCAATCCACCTCATAGAAGGTCTTGCCCTCTTTTGCTGTCCCTCCACCCTCCCAAGCATGATGTCCCTCTCCAAGGGCCTGTCCCTCCTTATGATATGTCCAAAATATGTCAGATGATGCCCCAGAATCCTTGTCTCCAAGGAGCAGACTGTATAACCCTCTTCAAAATGAAACTGTTTGTTTTCTTGGCAGTCCTACCCAGTACTCTGAGGAAATTTGCATTTCAATGAATTGTCCTTGGACTTTTGTGATCATTTGGAAGACTAAAAACAAACAAAAACAAAAAAAAAAGCCCAAAACCCTTTGGCTAATTTTAAAACAGAACAAGGGGTTTTGTTTTCTGAGGCAGGATAAAATTACTCCTGATGACCACCTGGACCACCAGAGTAAAATTAAGAGGCATGCAGCAAAGTAAAGACAGGTTAAATTGGGACATGATCCATATTCAGCATTGTCCACCTAGGATAAGCATGAAAGAGTTGCTAACTTTCAAAAGTATGGAGACATATGGATTCCCATCTTGTTAACTTGAAGGCTCCATGTCTGGTCTAAGACTTAGTCTGGAACAAAGGAAGAGTTCATACTCTTGAGTTTGCGGCTGACCTAGCTGCATGGTTTAAGATGAGTTGAATCCAAGAAGATGTTCCATGCTATGATCTAGTATTGTTGGCTGCTACATGATGGTTTGCTTTTGACTGGACTTCTGCAGATGCTGAAAGATTTAAATGGAACAGAATATGTTTCAGAGAAAGGAACATGCTTGTTTTCTCAAAGTACTGGCATGATGTTGTTGCTGTTGTGTTATGTGCCACTGAGTCACCTATGTACATAAAGACGCTATGTACAGCTTCTCTGAAGCCTTCACTCTCTTGAACCAGTCTCATTAATTCTCATGCACCAACCCCCATTGCCCCATTCACTGTGTCAATTCCTCTCGTCCAGTGTCTTCCTTTGCTCTGTCCCTCCACCCTTGCAAGCATGATGTCCTCTAAGGATTGGTCCTTCTTGGGCACATGTCCAAAGTATGTGAGACAGAGCTTCAGATTCCTAGCCTCCAAAGAAAAACTTGGTTTCATCCTCTCCAAAACAGACCTATTTTTTTCTTCTTGGTGTTCTAAGACCGTTCAAGACTTGTCTCCAGCACCACAATTAGAATGTTCTTCTGTCATCCTTAGTCATTGTCTATCTCTCTGATGCACAGAAAGTAATTACAAAAGCTATAGCCTTAATTAGGTGCATCTTAGCTACTGATATTGCTGGCCTTCAGTACTCTGGAGAGGTCCCTGACATAAGATTTTACAAAAGCAATTAATCTTTTGAAGTCCTGATTGCTGGTGCTAGGAATGTTGATATAGTGGAGCCAAGTAAGCTGTAATTTTTAATAACCTCAGTCTCTTCTCCATCTGTTATAGTGTAGCCAATTGGCCCAGCAGTGAGAATCTTTCTCTTCTTGATATTGAAATTCAATCCATATTCAAGACTATAGTCCTTGACCTTCTGCAGAAAGTGCTTAGGTTGTTGATGAGTCTTCCTCCAAACCTGATGTCACGTTCCTCTTCACAAAGCCTTGCTTCCTGAATGATCTATTCTGCATACAGATTAAAAAGGTATGGAGATAGGACACATACCTGTCAAAATCCTTTCCCAATTTTGAACTATACTTTTTTTTTTCCTTATTCTGTTCTGAGGAAAGCTTCCTGGTCCAAATATTAGTTTTGCATAAGCTCGATCAAATGTTCTGGGATTCCCATGAGAAAATCAGAAAAATTGGCTGCCTAAAATGGGAGAAATTAAAGCACAAGGTATAAAGTTGCTGATTACACACTTTGACAAATATATTGCTGTTGTTATTGTTATGTGCTGTCAAGTTGACCAGGACTCATAGCAACCCTATGCATAATAGCTCATAACCCTGCTCTGTCCTGAGTAAATATCACTGTTTCTGACACACCTATCCTCATTATCCCAGTTATTATGTTAATCCCTCCTAGCTGGGGTCTTCCTCTATTGGACTATCCCTTCACTCTTTAAAGATTGGCTGGTCTTAAAAATCTACAAGATAGGGGAGGGTTGGGAGAGGAGAAAAGTGCAAAAATGAGTAAATGGAAATCCAAAGTCTGTAAATTTTTACTGAAATTAATAATACATTTAAATAAAATAAAAAAAAAATCTACAAGATAATTGGATACCCTTGCCAATAAATTGAACAGTTCTAGCTGCAGGAACTAGAACTCTTTTCCCCACCAGAAGAAATACTACATCTAGACAGAGAGGAGATATCTCCTCCAAACAAATGACACATGGGACTTGCTTTGGGATGACAGCAGCAATGACAGCTGAACTGGAGAATAGGATGTGAGATGAGACTTTGAGATGGAGGAAGTTAAGGTTGGCAGGATTGAGAACTTTTTTGGACAATTAGAGGCACGAGGCTCAAGACTGAGGTTCCTGGGTACACATTTTGGAAGCTATCTTGACTATATCTTGTTATTAATATGAGTTATAACCCTCCTACTTCCCAGTGTGGATGGGTGTTGTCTGTGAGCTATAGCATTGAATTTTGGGCCCAGTCAAGTAGTAAGATTGGTGTAGAGATGAGTAGGAAGAGATATGGGAGCCTGGGGTCATGTCTGATCGTATGGGAAATAGATTTGTGTTTTGGATTCTGGGGCAGAAATAGTTTCCTCCTATGAAGTTGGTAAAGGTCAGATATGGTGCTCCCCATGTGGGCCTAGCTCCTTTTACAGAAGTATTTTATTATCATAGTACTGGGCATAAGGAAGTACGAACTATTTGTTCATTGAATGAAAGATTGAAGAATTATTATGTAATAAATTTATAGTTAGCCTCCACTCTGGTGCCCTCATGGCAAGAAGCTGCTCTGCAATCCAGAAGTCATATGGTTGAATTCTACCAGCTGTTCTGAGGAAGAAAGATGAGCAATGCGACTAACTGCCAACTGGGGCATCAGCTCTGGGTCTGTTTCAACTCTGGTACACAACAGCACCACTTTAGAAAACACCACTAAATATTATTAATCTAAATTTTAAAGAATTGGGTTAACAAAATCAAATATAATTATAATAACTACATATGTTTGCTAAAACCTATATCTGATACATAATTTCAGTCCAACAGACATGCCAGGATATTGCTCTAAAATACTTGTTACAGTTAGTTACAAAATGAAAAACATTCATTATGACAAACAAAAGTCAAAATGAGTTAAAAATTCAAAACCTTTTACAGAAGGTAATTTACGGAAACATTCAGTGTAAGATAAAAGTGTATAATCAGGATGGGTGTATCAAAGACAGTGTGATTGGCACAGGATACAGCAGAGGTTAGGGCTGTTGTACATAGGATTGCTATGAGTTGCAAGTGACTCAACAGCACATAACAACAACAACAACAATTGTAAATTTTATACAGTATCAGCAAATTGTTTTTCTTGAATGTAGAGTGATAAGTATTGATAATTTTCTAAAGCTTGTCCTAAAGGCTAGAATAACAATAAGTGGATTGTTTAGGTGAACTTGACTCTGGCCATGGTCTTCTCAATTGTTTGCTGTACATCTTAGAGATGGACAATCAGTAAGGACAAAAGAAGAAAAATTGATTCCTTTGAGTTGTCATGCTGGAGAAGAGTATTAGGCATATAATGAGCTTCCAAGAGAACCAATAGATCTTTCCTGGAGAAGATGAAACCAATGTGCTCCTTGCAGGCAAAATTTTGAAGCTTCAACTCACATACTTTGGGTATGTGGTCCAGAGGGAGCAGTCCTTACATGGAGGAAATCATGCGTGGAAGGGTAGAAGGTCAGTGCAGAAGAGGAAGACCATGGATGAGATGGATTGACACAGTGACTGTGGCAAGGGAATCAAGCGTGTCAGAGGCATTGAGATTGGCTCAGGTTAGGGCAAGGTCCAGAGCTGTTGTTCATAGGTTCAGTATGAGTTGATTGAAATAACTGCACATAACAGAAACAGCAACAATGAGAAGGCAGACTCCAATTCTTAGTTTTCAATTTATCCCCAAGAAATAGAAGTTTCAAAGAAGTCTCAATGTATCATTGTTGTTCTTGTTATGTGCTGTCAAGTCACCTGTGACCCATAGCAATCCTGAAGCCTGCCCTGTCTTGAGCCAGTCTCACTGATTCTGACACACCAACTGCCTTTTTCCCAGTTAATGTATCAATCCATCTCATCTAGGGTCTTCCTCTCCTGTTCTGTCTCTCCACCCTTCCGAGCATGATGGTCTTATCCAAGAACTAGTCTTTCCTGGCCACATGCTCAAAGTATGTGAGTTGAAGCTGCAAAATTCTAGCCTTCAAGGAGAAACTTGAAACTTGGTTTCAACATCTCCAAGACAGACCTATTTGTTTTCTTGGAGGTCCAAAGCATGTTCAAGACCCTTCTTGAGAACCACAATTTGAAGGCATCAATTCTTCTTCTGTGATCCTTAGTCATTATCCAGCACTCTGATGCATAACAAGTAATTGTGAAGACCAGAGCATGGATTAGGCACACTAGTCTCTAGATTAGCCTGACATCATTGCTTTTCAGTACTCTGGAGAGGTCCCTGACAGCAGATTTTCCCACTACAATTCATCTTTTGCTATTCTGACTGTTGGTGCCAAAAGAGCTGATTGTGGAGCTAAGCAAGCTATAATTCTTAACAACCTCAAACTCTTCTCCATCTTTCATGGTGCTGTCAGTTGGCCCAGTGGTAAAAATTTTTGTCTTCTTGATGTTGAACTTCAATCCAAATTGAAGACTACAATCCTTGACCTTCTGCAGCAAGCACTTCACATCCTCCTCAGTGGCAAGCTCAGTGACAAGAACATTTCCTCATTACTGACTCAGGCAAAGATCTTTCCCTGAAGAAAATATATGGGATTTGGACTTATATCCTCTTAAAGACAAGAGAGGCAACAGTGTAAGAGACCAATAGCAGTGTGTGGTGCAAGACATCACAGAATTTACTTGTGGACTAAGCTATTAAATCAAGAGGTGGCTGGATAAGGTAGGGCTGGACCAGTTGAGTGGGAATGCAAGGAATGTTCATATAGCAGGGTAAGGGAAGGGACACATCATATATGATTTGGGGGGACTGAGAGTGAATGTTTTGGGTATTTCTATAAGGGAATTGTCTTTCATCTGCTTGGTAAAATGCTTGTGTGTCAGATATTATTCTGAAACTGAGCCTCCAAATTAAAAGAGACGAGGAAGAAAGACTGGTCATCCACTTCGGAAAATAGAGAAGACCTTTGAAAACCCTAGATACTATAGAACACTCTTGAGTAGATTAACAGGTATGGTAACTGAGGCTGAGCCCTCAAATTTGAAAACACAAAGGAGGAACAGTTGTAAGCAGTACTAATGTTTAGAACATGTAATGTGAGAGGCATGAATGTAGGAAAACTGGACATTGTTAATAAAAAAATGGAATACATAAATAGAAAGTTAGGGGTAAAAATATGTTCTTGAAAACAAAACAGAAAAAATACAAGCACCATCATCTTCTTGTCTAACACATTTCAAAATGTGCATCACTAGTTGTTGTTACGTGCCATCGAGTCACTTGCAACTAATAGCGACCCTATGTACAACAGCCCTGAACTCTGCTCTGTCCTGTGCCAATCGCACGGTCTCTGACACTCCCATCCCTATTACCCCAGTCACTGAATCAACCCACCTCATAGAGGGCCTTCTCCTCCTGTGCTGTCCCTCCACCCTCCCAAGCATGACGTATTTCTCCAAGGACCGGACTCTCCTTATAACATGTCCAAAATATGTTAGACAGAGCCTCAGAATGCTTGCCTCTAAGGAGCAGCCTGCTTTAACCCTTTCCAGGACGAATCTGTTTGTTTTCTTGACAGTCCACGGATATTCAATACTCTTCTCCAGCACCAGAGCTCAAAGGCATCAATTCTCCTTCTATCCTCCTTAGTCACTGTCCAACTCTCTGAAGGATAACAAGTGATAGCAAAGACCATGGCCTGTATCAGATGCACCTTAGTCTACAGAGAGACACCATTGCTCTTCAGTACTTTGGAGAGTTCCCTAACAGCAGACTTTCCCATGGCAATACGCCTTTTAATTTCCTGGCTACTGGTGCCAAGCAAACTGAAGCTGTGAACAATCTCAATCTCTTCAGCCTCCACCCTGATGCTGCCAATTGGCCCAGTGTTGAGAATCTTTCCCTTCTTGACATTGAGTTTCAATCCATATTGAAGGCTGCAGTCCTTGACCCTCTGAAGCAAGCGCTTTAGGTTCTCCTCAGTTTCAGCAAGCAGGGTTGAGTTATCTGCATAACAGACATTGTTGATAGATCTTCCATCAATCTTGAAACCACATTTCTCCTCAGAGCCCAGCCTCTCAGATAACCTGTTCTGCATACAGGTTAAAAAGGTATGGAGATAGGACTCATCCCTGGCGTACATCCTTCCCAATTTTGAACCACACAGTGTTCCCTTGCTCTGTTCTGATGACTGCCTCCTGGTCCAAGTATAGGTTTCACATTAGAATGATCAAGTGTTCTGAGATTCCCATTCTTCTCAGAGTCAACCACAGTTTATTATGATCCACACAGTGAAACGCCTTTGCACAGTCAATGAACACAGATATACATTCCTCTGGTATCCCCTGCTTTCAGCTAAGATCCATCTAATATCAGCTACAATACCCTAGTACCACGACCCCTTCTAAACATAGAATGGACTTCTGGTAGTTCTCTGTTGATGTGCTGTTCCAGTCATTTTTGGATAATCAGGACAGAGCGGAGTTTAGGGCTGTTGTACATAGGGTCGCTATGAGTCGCAGGCGACTCGATGGCACATAACAACAACAACAACAACTCCTTGGAGGCAAGGATTCTGGGGCTCCGTCTGACATGTTGCCAGGAGGGACGGGTCCTTGGAGAGGGACATCATGCTTGGGAGGGTGGAGGGACAGCGCAGGAGGGGAAGACCCTGTACGAGATGGATTGATTCAGTGACTGGGGTAATCGGGATGGGTGTGTCAGAGGCAGTGCGGTTGGCACAGGATAGAGCAGGGTTTAGGGCTGTTGTGCATAGGGTCGCTATGATTCGCAAATGACTCGACGGCACATAACAACAGAATCTTGCTTGCATATGAAATCAATGAGATTGTTCTATAGTTTCCACACTCTTTTGGGTCACCTTTCTTTGGGATGGGAACAAATATAGATCTCTTCCAGTCAGTTGGCTTGTGGTTGTTCTCCAGATTTCTTGGCACAACTTGGTGAGCACGTCCAGGGCAGCATCTTTCAGCTGAAATATGTCAGTTGCTATACCATCTATTCCTGGGGCCTTATTTTTTGCTATTTCATTCAAAGCAGTCTGAACTTCTTCTTTCATCACCATAGGCCCTTGCTCATATGTTGTTTTATGAAATTCTTCTGTGTCTACCAATTCCTCTTGATATAATGACTCAGTATATTCTTTGCATCTCCTTTTAATACTTCTTGGATCATTGAATATTCTTCCTAAAGCATCCTTGATTATAGCAACTCGAGGTTTGAATTTGTTCTTCACTTCCTCAAACTTAAGAAATGCTGAGCGAGTTTGGCCCTTTCGATTTTCTGACGCCAGCTTCTTGCTTGCACATTTCATTGTAATATTTTACTTTGTCATCCCGTGCTGCCTGTTGAAATCTTCTGTTCAGGTCTTTAGCATCTTGAATTCTTCCTTGTGCTTTGGCTTCTCTCTGCTCCAGTGCAATTTTCAGAGTCTTTTCTGACATCCATTTTGGTCTTCTCCTCCTCTTTTGTGTTTGCACTCTTCCTGGATGATACCCTTGATATCCTCCCACAACTCGTCTGGTCTTTGCTCATGTATCACTAGAGTGTACTTTTTTCTTACTTAAAATACATTAATTTTACAATGTAAATGATAAGTCATATTTTTTTTAGGAAAAAAGTAGCTACAGTTGTGTTTAGATATACATTTTATTAATTCTAGGAAGTCATCGAAAATGCACCTTGAACTAATTAATATACTTTTTCTTTTCATAAGAATATCAAGATTTAAGTGGAAGGCTTTAATAAAAATGAAAACTGCTGCTTATTAATTTCATAACTAATTTAAGGTTAACTTATTTTTCCTTCACTTAATAAATTGATTTTTTAAAGGAGTTGTGAAGTACAATAAAATTGTGACTAAAGTGTTCTGTGGTCAATTAAGATTTGGGGAAATAAATGTACCCAACATAATACTCTGGAATAGGTAGAGCATAAGCTACACATGACATATGAGTATCTATGTGGATCTTGACCATTTAAAAAATTTTTCGATTTAAACAAAATAACAGAAAGGATAAAAGTCACACAACTGTCGAGGTTTTTCGTTCATAGTGTTGCTATGAGTCGCCTAAGACTCAGTGGTACTTAACAACAATAGCAACAACAATTCTTACACATAAAAATGTAAGTAAATTTCTCTCCTTTGTAGTTGGTTGTTGGAGTTAAGTGTGTCAAGTTAACTATGACTCATACTAACTCTACGAACAACAGTTCTGATCTGATCATGCACCAGCTTCACAATATCTGCCATGCTAGAGGCCAAGGAAACAAACAGATTCATCCTGGAGAGGATTAAACCAAGCAACTCCTTGGAGGCAAGGATTCTGGGGCTTCGTCTGACATACTTTGGGCATTTTGCAAGGAGGGACAGGTCCTTGGAGAGGGACATCATGTTTGGGAGAGTGGAGGGACAGCGCAAGAGGGGAAGGCCCTCTATGAGATGGATTGATTCAGTGACTGGGGTAATCAGGATGGGCGTGTCAGAGATAGTGCGATTGGCACAGGATAGAGCAGGGTATAGAGCTGTTGTACATAGGGTCGCTATGAGTCACAAACGACGGCACATAACAACAACAGAGGACAATTTTACATTCACTGTGTCAACTTAATTTATTTAGGGTTGCCCTCTATTTTGCTAACCCTACTTCTTTTGCAATATTTCTTTCAAGGGCGAAAATATACCCAAAATTTATGAGACCAAGTTTTACTATCCTTATCTTTAAAGAACATCCTGGTTGCATATAATTAACCTATATTTAGAAAATTTATTCTTTTAACAAATATTATTATCAGTTTGCATGTCAAAGATAACTAGTTATTAAAACCTTAAGGTTTTTATGATGCTATTATTACACAGGTTTTAAATGAGTAAATTAATGATAAATTATAATTTCTCACATACAGATGAATTTTATTTCTGTATCTTGCTATATAATTTCTCCCGGATAAAGAAATATCTTACAAATTATCTGTGTTTTTCTTTGAAAGCTACTGGTAGTGAAAAATTACTAGGACTCTATAGTTTTTAAACTTGTACATCCTTATAACTAATGTTTTCACAGAATGTGGGTATGAAGAGATTATATCAAATTATATAGTCACATTTTCTGAAGAGATCTTTTAAGATATTTATAATTCTGAAAATAAATCTTACTTGAAATAAATCAATTAACTTAAACTTTTTTTTTCAAAACCATTAGTGACTTTTCCCCTCAACAAGAATATCTCTCTTGAAATTCATTTTTCATTGAGTGATTAAAATAAAAAAATTAAACACTCTGGTGGGTACAGAAGCAGTGATACTGTATATTAATACTTGCTGAATTTAAATTAATGATAATAATAAGACTTAAATTAAAGTTTCCAATGATGCATCACTATAGCTTTAATGAGATTTTTGTAATTTTAAATAAATAGGAATGAATACTCCAGATCAATCTGAGTAATAGTTGTGTTTAAGTATTAGATAAGCACATTTGAAAAGCTTCATAATTATTAAAGAAAATTAAAATCTTATCAGTGTTGTGGTCATAAAGAGCACATATAGATGAAGCTAAAGACAACTGACTTATAGTGGATTTCACTAGATATTGTTTTCTTTTTCTGTAGTAATATTTTCAGATAATTAAAGCAAATCTAAAATTCCTGAATTCAAAAGGAAAATTTTGGCATATTTAAAGAAAAATTATTTGAAACAGTTATCTTCTAACTTTGACTGATTATAGAACTATGGGAATTTGACATCTTTTATCTTTGGAGAATTGAACAGTCATTCTGAAAACTTCATAGCAAGATACGTACATGTACACACACAGAGTCAAGAGAGTGTCCCTCTCCCTTTCCATGACCTGTCCAGTTTGAACATATTTTGTAACACCAATTTATACTTCTAATTTTAAAATATACTTCAATCATTCATCTTGAAATATAAATAGGAATCTAAAAAGAACTCTAGATAAATGTTCACTTATAAGCAATTCGATAATTTTATTTCATTGGAGAATACACTTCACAATAACTGGCTTAATTTTCACATTTCTGATGAAATGTAAACATGATGCTTTAATTATAAGGGATCTCCACATGACCACAGGAAGCAATAAAGTAATTGATTTGTTAAGAGCTAAGTTATTTTCAAATGGAATTAATAGTGCAGTGAAAAAGCATGATCCTCATTTCTAATTAACTTGCATCTGCATAAAATTAAAGAAAACTTAATGCACACACAAAATTACACAAACACATATTTCATTCACCATTACTATATAGGAATACAGGAATAAATTTACTTTGGGTGTTTCACACTTAAAGAATCCATTTGAAGTCTTTCAATGCTGTTCTCTTTCATGCTATTTAAGATTTCATTTCACTATTAGGGACCTCTCCAAAGTACTGAAGAACAATGATTTCTCTCTGGAGACTAAGGTGCATCTGATACAAGAAATGGTCTTTGCTATCACTTGTTATGCATCAGAGAGTTGGACAATTACCAAGGAGAATTGATGCCTTTCAGCTGTGGTGCTGGAGAAGAGTATTGAGGGTACCAGGGACTGCTAGGAAAACAAACAGTTTCATCCTGGAAAGGGTTAAACTTGGCAGTTCCTTGGAGGCAAGGATTCTGAGGCTCTGTCTAACATACATTGGACATGTTGAGGAGGGACCAGTCCTTGCAGAGGGACATTATGCTTGGGAGGGTAGAGGGACAGCGCAGGAGGGGAAGGCCCTCTATGAGGTGGATTGATTCAGTGACTGGGGTTATTGGAATGGGTGTGTCAGAGACAGTGCAATTGGTACAGGACAGAGCAGAGTTTAGGGCTGTTGTACATAGGGTCACTATGAGTTGTAAGCGACATGATGACACATAACAACAGCAACAACTGGAAGTATTATTCTAACCATTTATCATTGAAGATTTCCATTTGGCTGCACCATGACAGATGGATAAGAGACTGAAGCTGTTAACAATTACAGCTTGCTCAGCTCCACAGTCAACATTCTTAGGACAGCAGTAAGGAAGTGAAAAAAAAATAATAATTGCATTGGGAAAATCTGCTGTGAGAAACTTCTCCAGAGTACTGAAAAGTAACGATGTCAGTCTAGAGACGAAGATGTGCTTAATCGAGTCCCTGTCTTTTCAGCTACTTTTTATGCATCAAAGAGCTAGACAATGCTTAAGGATCACAGAAGAGGAATCAATGCCTTCGAGTTATGGTGCTGGAGAAGAGTTTTGAACATATCTTGGATAACCAAGAAAACAATAGTTCTGCTTTAGAGAGAGTGAAACTAAGTTGCTCCTTGGAGGCTAGGATTTTGAAGCTCTGTCTCACATACTTTGGGCATGTGGCCAGGAGAGATTGGTTGTTGGAAAAGGATATCATGTGCAAAATTGTGGAGGGACAGTGCAGGAAAGGAAGACCCTGAATGAGATGGATTGATACAGTGATTGGAGCAATGGGGGTTGGTGTTGGAATTAGTGATTTTACCCAGGACACAGTAGTCTTCAGAACTGCTGTAGGGTCATTATGGATTGCAGATGACTAAAGGGTACATAACAGCAACAACAACTAGTCTTTGCTTAGGATATTGCTGTTTGTGTTTTATGTTTAAATTCTTTATATTCTCTAAGGGGCCTGGAATCCAGTTTGGAAGTTGTCTGCAGTAGCCAAATTCATTGGAGGTTTGTTTGCTGGTTCTGCTGAGGATTAGGGTGGAATTTTGACTCGCTAATGGGTATGAGCTGATTTGATTTGGCCTCCTAGTTCAAAATGCATTTGAGCCATTGGGCCTGGAGCCCTTGGGTTTAGTGTCAATTGGTTTTGGTCAAACATCTTCTAAATGGTATAGCACTGGTCTGTCCATTTGCTGTACAGAGGTAACTTGTGGTTGCTGTGATTCTAAACACTGTAACACTAATGTGTCAAATGTGATAATTGTTGTCCCTAGTGGACAGTGTTTGGTGGAACTCCCAATTAAAACAAGCTTGAAAGCAAGAGTGGCAGCCACTTATGAAATAGGTTGCCTGCAGAAACTGTATGAATAGAGGGTCTTTCCCTCCTGTGCTGTTCAACCACACTCTCAAGCAGGATGTCCCTCTCCAAGGACTTATCCTTACTTGCAACATGTCCAAAATATGTCAGACAGAGCTTCAGAATCCTTACATCCAAGGAGTAGCAGGGCGGGCTTCACCCTCTCCAAGAGGAACTACTTTATTCTCCTAGCAGTCCATAGTATATTTTTTTAAAATTAATTATAATGAAAGTTTATAGAGACTTTGTTTATATAGACTCATTGTTGCACTTTCCTCCCCTCCCAACCCTCCCCCCAGTCCATAGTATATTAAAAACTCTTCTTCAGCACCAAAGCTCAAAGGCATCAACTCTCCTCTTTTTCCTCCTTGGTCATTGTCCAGCTCACTGATGTATAGCAACTAATTGCAAAGACCATGGCCTGTTTCAGGCACACCTTAGCCTCCAGACTGACATCATTGCTCCTCAGTACCTTAGATAGGTCTCTGACAGAAAATTTTCCCAATGCAATTTCTTTTAATTTCCTGTCTGATGCTATCAAGAGTCTTGATTGTAGAGCCAAGAAAACTGAAGTTGTCAACAATCTCAATCTCTTCAACATTTATCATGATGCTGCCAATTGGCCCAGTGGTGAGAATTTTTTTTTGTTTTCTTGATGTTAAGCTTCAATCCATATTGACGGCTGCCGTCCTTGATCCTCTACAGTAATTACTGTGCTTCAGGTCCTCCACAGTTTCAGCAAGCAGAGTTGTCTTAACTGCATAATAGAGATTGTTGATGAGTCTGCCTCCAATCTGGATGCCACACTTTTCTTCATAAAGCCCAGCCTCCCGGATGATCTGTTCTGCATATAGATTGAAAGATATGAAGATAGGGCACATCCTTGAGGCACACCCTTACCAATTTTGAACCTTGAAGTGTTTCCTTGCTCTGTTCTGGCGATAGTGTCATAGTCCAAATATAAAAACAATCTCGTGTTCTGGGATTCCCATTCTTCTCAGAGTCAACCACAGTTTGTTGTGATCCACAGAGTCTAATGTCTTAGCATAGTTGATGAAACACAGTTAAACATTCCTCTGATACTCTCTGCTCTCAGCTAAGATCCATCTGACATTAGCTTTAATATCCTTAGTGCCATGGCCTCTTCTAAATACAGCCTGAACTTCAGGCAGTTCTCCGTTGATGTGCTGTTCTAGTAGGTTTTGTATAATATTCGGCAGAATCTTGCTTGCATGTGATATCAATGACATTTTTCAATAATTTCCACAATCTGTAGGATCACCTTTCTGTGGAATGGGAACAAATATAGATCTCTTCCAGTCAGTAGGCCATTTGATTGTCCTCCAGATTTTTTAGCTCAACTTGTTGAGTACATCCAGGGCAGCATCTGTTTGTTGAGATATGTCAATTGGTATGCCATCAATTCCTGGGGCCTTGTTTTTTGCTAATTCTTTCAGAGCATCTTGAACTTCCTCCTTCATCACCACAGGTTCTTGCTCATTTGTTATTTCATGAAATTCTTCTATGTCCATCAATTCATTTTGGTATAACAACTCTGAATACTTTTTCCATCTTTTTTAATGCTTCCTAGATCATTTAATATTTTGCCCAAAGCTTCCTTACATATTAGAACTAGATGTTTTAATTTGTTCTTCACTTCAGAGGATTATGTGAGATGAAAAGGGGAGGAAAAATAGTGTTGCTTTCATAGTAAAAAAAAGTCATTTCTAGATCCATCTTGAAACACAATGTTATGAGTAACACGATAATATCCATATACATACAGAGAAGCCCAGTGAATACCACCATCATTTAAATATATGCACATCATTTAAATATATAACAACCAGAGCCAAGGAGAAGGAAATAGAAGATTTTTACCAACTTTTGCAGTCCGATCAAACGTGCAATCAAGATATGAGTGACTGGAATGTAAAAATTGGGAATAGAGAAGAATTATCAGCATTTGGAAAACATGGAGTTGGTGACAAAAATGAGTCAGGAGATAGAATGATAGAATTTGGCACAATCAATGGCTTATTCATTGCAAATACATTTTATAAGAAACAAACGCAGGCTATACACATGGATTTTACCTGATGGTATTCCTAGGAATCAGATTGATTGCATCTGTGGAAAGAATCACTGGAGAAGTTCAATATCAGCTGTGAAAACTAGGCCAGGTGCTGATTGTGGAACAGACCACCAACTATTCACATGTAAGTTCGAGCTAAAGCTGAGGAACAGGATATCAACTCCATAGGAACCAACATATGACCCGGAGTCTATCCTGTCTGAGTTTCAAAACCAGAACAAGTTTGAAGCGTTGGACATTAATTGAAGACCAGATGAGCTGTGGGAGGATATCAAGAATATCATCCAGGAAGAATGCAAAAGGTCATTACAACGACAGAGGAGGAAGAAAAGACCAAGATGTCAGATGTCAGGAGAAATTCTAAATATTGCACTAAAGCACTGAGAAGCTAAAGCAAAGAAATCAAGATATTAAGGAGTTGAACAGAAGATTCCAGAGGGCAGCACAGGAAAACAAAGTATTAAAATGAAATGTACAAGGAGATGAGTCAGAAAATCAAAAGGATCGAACTCACTCAGCTTGCACTAGGCTGTAAGTTCCAAAAATATGGAAGTATAAGGCTTAGATTTATATGAGTATCAACAAGGTCTAATTCCATACTAAGTGAATGAAAGACTGATAAAAATGAAATCTGTTACTGAAAGTTTAGGAGCATAACTGGAAATGAAGCGAAAGTCTCTCTAAGTTGTCAGATAAATTTGTTACAAAAATTTGTTGTAAAAATTTGTTACAAGGTTTATAGAACTAAACTTATATTTTAAAATATGAAAAATAAAATGTGTAAGTCTTAAAAATGTTAAGTAATTTTTGCATGTACAGAGACTCTGGATTATTGACATTTTTACAAGGTAAGGTAAACTCATTCTAAGGAATAGTAAGTGGGAATACACTTACCTACAATAAAGAAAATTTATGTGTGTCATCTTCCACTTGGGCCAGCAGAAATGTCAAATAATGTTTTACAAAGAGTGTTTCATCTTAATTGAAGATAGGCTAGGAAGACTTCACATCTGTTTAAAACAAAGTTTGAAATAACATATATTTTCTAGAGCATTATAACCATACCTATAGATATATATTATAAAAAAATTTACATCAAGACACAGTTGGTCTTTAACCTAGTAGTAGGGAGTTCACATCCACCAGTGGCTTTATAATAGTAAGATGAGCAATCTCTTTCTATGAAATCTAGAGTCTCAAAAATCCCATTGGAGGGTAGAGTTTACACCTATTCTGACTCTAATGCTGTAAATTGTGCTTGACATCTAGTCTAATAAATGCTCCTCACAATTTAATGAATTGATATGAACACTATCTGTTCATAGTCTAGTTATTTATTACTACCTTGAACATAATTTCATGGTACCATTTGCTCAACTGAAAATTATTCAGTAGGAGATATTATAATGGTTATTAATGTGTTCACTATACTATTTTTCACTCTACTCTTAACCACATAATTTACTAATCTTTATTTTTTATTATCTTTATTGGCTTGATTTTTAAGTTTATTTGCAAATTCTGGACACTTGTAATAAAATAATACCCAATCATATATTCCTTTTAAACAGTTCTCTCCTTCATCTGTTTCAATGCAGTATACATTAGTTATCCCCACATTTCTTACTTTCCCCCCTACCCTGATGTCAACCCCTTTTACAACAGTGGCAATATGCAGTACTAGTCTTTTTGTGACTATTTCACTCAGTATAATATCCTCCAGAGTCATCCACTTTGTATTATACTTCATTAGTTCCTTGTTTTTCAAGGCAATATAGTATTCCATTGTGTGAATATATCAGTTTCTCTACCCATTCATTTGTTGATGGGCACTTGGGTTGTTTCCAACTCTTTGCTATTGTAAAAACAAACAAACAACCAAAAAAAACCCCAAACAAACAAACCAAAAACCAGCAATAAACATGGGTGTGCATTTATCTGCTTGGGTGGCAGTTATGGTTTCTTTAGTGTATATTTCCAGTAGTGAAATGGGTCAAACAATATTTCTGTTTGCAAATTTTGGAGAAAGCAACATACTGCCTCCTTAGTGTTTGCACCATTTTACAATCCCACCAACAGTGAATAGGGTTCCAGTTTCTCCACAACCTCGCCAGCATTTCTTGTTTGCTGCTTTGTTGAATTTTGCTATTCTCACTGGAGTTAGATTATATCTCATAGTTGTTTTGATTTATATCTCTCATAGAGCTCGGGATTTTGAGCACTTCTTCATGTGTTTGTTGGACATCTGAATGCCTTCTTTGGTGATGTATCTGTTTATATCCTGTGCCCATTTTGCAATTGGGTTGTTTACCTTTATCTTGTTGTGGTGCTCAAGTATTCTATAAATTCTAGATATAAGTCCCTTATCAGACATGTCATTGCCAAGTACTTTTTCCTAATCTGAGGCTTCCATTTTCTCCCTGTTGGAGAAGTTTCTGGATGTGCATAGGTATTTGATTCTTAGAAGGTCTCATTCATCCATTTTATCTTCTCCTGGTTGTAGTTTTTCAGGATTCTTGTAAGACTGTTCACGTTGTGGATTAGGGCTTCTAGAATTCTTCCAAGCTTTTCTCTAATGAAGTTCATAGACAATGGTTTAGTCCTAGGACCTTGATCCATGATGAGTTGGTTTGTGTGTATGGTGTATCTTGCTTGAGTTTTCTTCAATCAGTTTTCCAATTTTGCCAACACCATATCTTAAAAAAGCTGTCATTTCCCTGCTTAACTGATTTTATCTCCTTGTCAAAAATCAGTTGTCCATAGATAGATGGGCTGATTTCTAGGTTCTCAATTTTATTCCATTGATCTATGTGTCTTTCATTGTACCAGTACCACGCTATCTTGACCACCATGGTAGTGTAGTAGAATTTGAAATCAGGGAGTGAGATACCTCCTATCTTGTTTCTCTTTTTAAGGAGTTCTTGCTTGTTTGGGGTCTCTTTCCATTCCAAATGAAATTGGAGATTGCCTTTTCCATCTTGTTGAAGAATGGAACTGGTATTTGTATTGGGATGTAATTGAACATGTAAATTGCCTTTGGTAGGACTGGCATTTTCACAGTATTGAGTCTTTCTCTGCATGCTCAAGGTATATTCTTCCATTTTCCCCAGTCTCTTTTTGTTTCTTGTAGTAATGTTTTGTAATTTTTTTGATAGATCCTTTGCATTTCTAGTTAGATTTACTCCCAACTATTTAATCTTATAGTTGGGAAGCGTATTGTTTTTCTTACCTCCAGTTCTGCATTTTCTTTGTCACTGTAAATCAATCAATTTATATTTGTATGTTGATATCCTGCCACTTTGCTAAATTGGCCAACTACGTCCAATAGTTTTCTTCTGAGTTTTTAGGGTTTTCTAAGTATTCTATTATTTCATCAGCATATAGAGATAATTTTACCATCTCTTTGCCAATTTGGATAACTCTTATTTCCTTCTCTTGTCTTACTGCTATCGCTAAGACTTCTAATACAATATTGAATTGGAGAAGTGATAGTGGCCATCCTTGCCTAGTTCCTGTTCTCAAAGGGAATTACTTTAATCTCTCTTCACTTAGAACAGTGATGGCTCTTGGGTTTGCATATATGCTTTTTACTATGTTGAGGAAGTTTCCCTCTAATCCTATATTGTTGAGTGTTTTAATCAGGAAAGGGTGTTGGGTTTTTGTCAAAGGCCTTTTCTGCATCAATTGATAGGATCATGTGGTTCTTGTTTGTTTCTTTGTTAATGTGATGAATTACACTGATTGATTTTCTTATGTTGAATCATCCTTGCATACCTGTTATGAATCCTACTTGGTCATGGTGATTTTTTTTTTATGTATTATTGGATTCTACTGGCCAGGGTTTTATTTAGGATTTTTACAGCTATGTGTATGAGTGATATTGGCCTATAGTTTTCTATTTTGGTGGTGTCTTTACTTGGCTTTGGTTGGTATCAAGGATATGGTTACTTCATAGAATGAATTTGGGAGAATGTCATCTTTTTCTATTTTCTATAATAGTTTATGAAGATTTTGTGACAGTTCTTCTCTCTGAAGCCTTGATAAAATTCACTTGTAAAGTCATCTGGTCCAGGGATTTTTTTTTTTCTTCTTTGAATTTGTTTTATTACCTTTCCAATTCCTTCTTTTGTAATGGTTCTTTCTGTTCTGGTGTTCAATTTTGGTTTGTGTCAGTTTAAGTAGGTTGTGAATTTCTAAGTATTTGTCCATTTTCTCTAGGTTTTCATATTTGTTTGAGTATAGTTTTTCATAATATTACATAGTTAGCCTTTTTGTTTTATTCTTTTTGTTGTGATGGTGCCCATTTCATCGTTTACTTGGATTAATTGTCTTTTCCTTTATTAGTTTTACTAGTTGTTTTTTGATATTATTGACCTTTTCAAAGCACCAACTCCTAGTTTTGTTGATGGTTTCAGTTGTTTTTTGGTTTTCCATTTCATTTATTTCTGCCCTAATTTTTATAATTTCAGTTTTTTTAGAAGGTGTCAGGTTTTCTTGCTGTTCTTTTTCAATTTGTTGGAGATGTTGGGTTAGAGAGTTAATGGTCATTTTTTTCCTGTCTTTTGATGTGTTTGTTTATTGCTATAAATTGACTTCTGATTGCTGCTTTGGCTTTCTCACGGGGGTTTTGATAAGTTGTGTTTTCATTGTCATTTGTTTCAAGAAACTTTTTAATTTCAGTTTTATTTCTTCTTGTACTCACTCATTTTCAAACAAGGTGTTGTTCAACTTCCAAATGTATGGGGCTTTTGCCCCTTTATCTTCTAGTCATTAATTTCTAATTTTGTAGCATTGTGGTTTGAGACATTGCTCTGTATTATATCTATTTTTTTAAAATTTATTGATGCTTGCCTTAAGGGCCAAGATGTGATCTATTTTTCAGAAAGTTCCATGCACATTGGAAAAGGAGGTATACTGTGCTCTTTGGGGGGCATTAGCCTATAAATATCTATGAGATTGAGTTGGTTTATTATGTGGTTTAATTCTTCAGCATCTTTGTTGAGTTTCTTTCTGGTAGTTCTATCTTTCATTGAGAGTTGTGTATTGAAGTTGCCAGCTACTATAGTAGTATTGTCTATTTTTCTTTTTCAGTTTTGTTAATGTTTATTTTGTATATTTTTCAGATCTATCATTTGGTGCATAGATTATTATTTTTAATTTACTTTAATTTTTATTTATTTTTAATTATTATCATTACGTCCTCATGCTCTACTGACCCTTTAAGAATTATGGAGTGACCTTCCTTATCCTTTGTGATGGTTTTTTCATTGAACTTTATTTTATCAGAGATTAATCTTGCTACTCCTGCTTTTTTCTGGTTACCATTTGCTAGGTATATTTTTCCCCCACCCTTTTATTTTTAGTTGTTCCTTATCTTTACTTTTCAGGTGTGTATCTTGTAGACAGCATATTGATGGATTTTGTCTTTTAATCCAATCTGCTATTCGTTTTATCTTCAATGGTGCATTTAAACCGTTCACATTCAGTGTGATTATTGAGAGGTAAGGTTTTATTGCAATCATTGTGTTGAGTTCTTTTTGGTGGTGTTGGTAGTTGCTTTGGTCCAGCCTGGTTTCTGTAGCACCTCTGTAAGAAGGATATCTCTCCGTGTATCCTGCAATGCTGGTTTTGTTTTTACAAACTTCCTTCAGTTCTGTTTTTCTGGGAATATCTTGATCTCTCCTTCTTATGTGATGGACAATTTCACTGGGTACAATATTCATGATACACAGTTCTGTTCTTTGAGTGTTCAATACATGTCATTCCACTGTCTTCTTGCTTGCATGGTTTCTGCTGAGAAATTGACACTTAGTCTTATCTGCTCACCCTTATAGGTTACTCTTTGTTTCTCCCTCACTGCTTTAAGAATTCTCTACTTATCTTTGGTTCTGGCAAAATTGACTATGATATGCCTTGGTGCTTTTCTTTTTGTGTTTATTCTATATGATGTTCTCTCAGCTTCTTGAATATATATCCTCTAATTCTTCATTATGCCTCAGAAGTTTTCTTCTAATAATTCTTCCACAACTTTTTCATTGCCTTTAGTTACTTCTTCCTGTTCTGGTATTCCAATGATGTGCATGTTATTTCTCTTGATGGTATCCTACATTATTCTTAGGTTTTCTTCTTTTACCTTCCTTTTTGATTTTGCTCTTTGCTTTAGCAGATCTGTGGTGACAATTCTATCTTCTATTTCACTGATTCTCTGTTCCATCTCTTCAACTCTGTCATGTGTCCCTCCATCATGCAAAAAGCATCTGAAACACTGGAACTCATATTTTTATTGTGGTTTCTTGTTTTTCCATAGCCTCTAATGCCTCTTTTGTTCTATCTGCATTGTTTTGGATTTATTTTTTTTTAAGCTCCTCCTGGTTTTTGCTTGAAGTGTCCTGTAAATCTTCAAGTTTGTCTTTCACTCATTGATAATATTCAATAATTGTTCTTTTAAATTCTGTGTCAGAAAGTTCCATCAAACTTTCTGGCTTCAGGAAATCCATTGATACTGTGTCACTTTTGGTGGGTCACTTTTGCTTTGCACTTGTATTGTTTGTGAAGTGGCCTGTTTCTTTTGTGATGGTGCTGTGGTAGCTTTTCATGCCTGAGGTGATGCTAGGTTCTTGATCTGAAGTCACTGAGTAGAGGTGGGTGGAACACAGATGTGGACAGAGCATAGAGGTGGGTGGACTATAGAGGTGGGCAGACCTTAGAGGTAGGCCGACCTTAGAGGTGGGAGGAGTGTCTTGTGTGTTGAGGTACATTTTGTAGAGGCTGGTGCAGGGTGCGCTGTGTACAGGCGGGCACTGGGCAATCTCGTAGAGATGGGTGCATGATTATTTGCATAAAGGCGGTAGGAGGCTGAGTCATGTAGAGGTGGGTGGAATGCTGGGTGCATAGAGGCTGGTGGGGGTGAGGAATGTAGAGGTGGATGCTCGGCACGGCACCTAGAAGCAGGCAGGTAGAGGGCATGGAGCCTAGAGCTGGTCGCAGAGTGCTGTGCCTAAAGGCCAGCTCGTGGGGTGTTCGCAATCTCCCACTGATTGAGCTAGTGTGGGGATTTAGCATAAATTTCAGTTTTCAGGCCCATCTCCCTGCTGTACTGGGTTCTGGGTGCCACAAATATATTTCTTTTTTTTTTCCAAGACCTTTATTTATTTCCTGAGATGACACAAATATATTTCTTAATTTAACAATGTGAAGAATAATTATTGTGAAGGAATCTAAAGGTGTAGTCATTACTTTAACTGAAATATCTACAAATCTTATTTGAATACAAGTCCTTGAGCATCATCTAATTTCAAGTTACTAATCAAATAACTTGAAATATTGTATACATATCAACATTGATAAGATGTGTATTAGAACTTACATTTTTTAATACTTTTAAGGTATGTTGATCCATCTGTTGATATTTTAATTAATAGAAAAATTAATGATAATACTTGGAAAATAATTTTGTGTGCCTTCAACTTGTCTTCAACTCATAGCAACAATATGTCCAATAACTCTGAACCATGTCCTAGCCTGAGCCAATATCACTATCTCTGATACACTTGCCCCAATTACCTCAGCCACTGTGTCAATTCATCTCACTCTGGCTCTTCATATTTTATGTTGTTTCTCCTCTTGCCCAAGAATGATGCCCTTCTGCAAGAACTAATCCTTCCTGGCAACATTCTGTGAGACGGAGCTTGAAAATCCTTGCTTCCAGGGAGCAATTCAGTTTCATCCTCTTCAGAACAGACCTGTTTATTCCCTTGACACTCCGTGTTGTATTCAATATTCTTTTCTAGCACCATAAATCAAAGACATCCATTCTTCTTCTGTCATCATTAGTCATTCTCCAGATCTCTGGTGCATAGCAAGTAATTGCAAAGACAGGCACACTTTAGTTTCCAGACTCTCATCTTTGCACTTCAGCACTCTGGATAGGACCCTGACCTTAGAACTTTCTAATCAAATTTGTTTTATTGCCTGGCTGCTGGTTCCAAAAGTGTTAATTGTGGACCTGAGCAAGCTGAAATTGTTAACAATATCAATCTCTTTTCCATCTATCATAATGCTCACAATTGGCCCACTGATGAGAAACTGCAGTCCTTGAATTTCTGCTGTAGACGCTTCATAGCCTCTTCAGTTTCAGTGAGCAGAGTTGTATCTGCCTAATGCAAGTTATTGATGAGTCTTCCTCTAATTCTGATATCACATTCCTTCTTATAAAAACCAATTTACCAAATGACCTATTCTGCATATAGATTGAAGAGGTATGGAGCTAGGACACATCCCTGATGCACACTTTTTCTGATTTTGAGCAACTGTGAGGTTTGTTTTTTCTGTCCTGATGACTGTTTCCTGGTCCAAGTGTAGGTTTTGTATGATCACAATCAGGTGTCTGGTATTCCCATTTCCCTCAAGGTTAACCACAATTTGTTGTGATCCACAAAGTCAAATGTCTTTGTGTAGTCAATGACAATATATATTCTTCTGGTACTCTCTGCTTTTAGCCAAGATCTACCTGACATTGGCAATGATGTCCCTAGTGCCACTGCCTCTTCTAAACCCAGTCTGCTCATGGGGCAATTCTTTGGTCATGTACTATTTCAGTTATTTTTGGATAATCTTCAGCAAGATTTTTCTTGTGTGATGTAAAGTGATATTGTTCAATAATTTCCACCCTGTCAGATCACCCTCTTTTGGAATGTGAGTAAATATGGATTTCTTCCAGTCAACTGGCCAAGTATCTGTTCTCCAGATTATTGGCACAGCTTGGTAAACATATCCAAATCAGTATCTATTTGCTGATATATGGCAATTAGTATCTATAAATTCCGAGGCTTTGTAGTTACTTTGGAGCAGCTTGACCTTCCTCCTTTATCATCATTGTCACTTAATCACGTGCTGCATCATAAAATCCTTCCTTATCAGCCAATTATTTTTGCTACAATGCCTCTGTGAACTCCTTTCATTTTCTTTTGATGCATCCTGGATCATTCATTATTCTGTCCATAGCATCTTTAAGTATTGCAACTCATTGCTTAAATTTGTTGCTCAATTCCTTCAGCTTAAGAAATGCTAAGTGAGTTCATCCCTTTTGATTCTGTAACTCCAGTTCTTTGCACATAATACTTTGTTTTTTCTTAACAAGCTTTCCTTTTAAACCTGTCCAGCTCCTACATGTTTTGTTTCTTCCCTTTGTATTGGCACTAGAGCAATATTCAGAACCTCTTTTAACATACATGTTGGTCTATTTTATTCCTTTTCTATCTTTTTAATAATATTTTGCATTCATCATAGATAATATTCTTGATATCCTCCCACAGTTCATCTGGTCTTTATTCATTAATGTCCAAGGCCTCAAACCTGTTCTTGAGATGGTTTCTATGAACAAATAAGTCTGATTCTTTTACATGTATCAAGGAAATTTCAAACAATAAACATTACCAGAAGTAATCTTATCATGGCTGCCAAATATAGCTAGAAATGCACAGCCAGGAAAGGGTAACATCAGTGAGTCTTCTAAAAAGTAAGCCCCTGTACACATCAAAAAATTTTTATGATAGAGTGAAAATAAAGAAAACTGACTAGGAAAAACAATTGACAATAGCATCTCAATCAAGGATCTATTACTGGTTTTTGCAGAATACTACAGGGTCTACAAAAGAAAAAAAATCTAATAATCTGACAACAAAATGGGGAGAAAGATAAGGAAGAATTTTCCCAGAGGAAGATAGTCAAGTGGCCAACAAGCATATACAAAAACATTCAAAGTCATTGGCAATAAGAGAGAGGCAAATAAAAACTACAGTGAGATACATCTCATACCATTAGTAATGGCAAAGTTTAAAAGGACACAAAGCAACAATTGTTGGATAGTATGTAGAGGAAATAGACTTTCATACACTCTTGGCAGGTTTGTGAAATGGTATAACTCCTGAGGAAGGCAGTTTGACATGGCCTTAAAAAGGTGAACATACAGATTCCATATGACCCAGTTAAACTACTGCTAGAGATATACCCCAAAGAAAACAGAATGGAGATACAAATGGAGATTTGCACACCAATGTTCATAGCAGCATTATTCACAGCAGGAAGAACATAGATACAGCTAAAGTAGCCATCAAAAAATGACTGGATTGAGAAACTGTGGTATATTCAAATGACAGAATACTATGTGACTCTTTGGATCAATAGTTTGGAAAAGGACTGTATAGCATGAGAGAGGTTAAAGAGCATTATGCTGAGTGAACTAACTCAGGCACATAAGAACAAATATTGTACAAGAGAATTATTATAAAAACAGAAGGAAGACCTGTGAGATATGTGTGGATCTACAAGGAGGGAAGAGGAGTAGTCAGAGTGGCTGAGAGTGAGAAGTAGAGGGATTCATGGGGTTGAAAAGTTTGATGGGTGGAGGGAGAGAGTGAAAAAAAAAAATGTGCATGATTGAAACCTAACAAACACTAAAAAGAAAAGTCAACTAAAAAGTAATTTTTTATTTTTTAATTTTTTTCTTAACTAAAAAGTAATTTATCAAAAGCTTTAAATGTTTATATTCTCATGACCATACTTATGTTAACTATGAACAAGTATCTAAGACTTTAAATTTCATAAACAAAATAAACTTTCTATTGTTTTAGCATACTCCATATTTTCACTTATTCTTAACTTTTGCTTACTTAGATATTCAAGAAGACAGATGTTCAGTCTAGTGAAACTATGCAAAGCCACTTAATTTTATTTATTTACTTTTTAGGAAAATGGCCAATCTTCCCTTCTTTCTTTCCAAATTCTCAGTCATGGCTAGACAAACTTAACTGTTTCTAGACTGTCTAGCCTTAGTCTTTCCTTGGAGGCTAGGATTTTGAATCTCTGTCTCACATACTTTGGGCACGTGGCCAGGAGAGACCAGTGTTGAGGAAGGACATCATGCTCAGAAGGATGGAGCGACAGCACAGGAGAGGAAGACCTAGGATGAGATGGATTGATACAGTAGCTAAGGAAATAAGGTAGGTGTGCTGAAATTCGTGGGACTGACTCGTGATGGAGAGGTTCAGAGCTGCTGTGCATAGGGTCACTGTGGATCACAGGTGACTCAATGGCACATAACAATAATAACAACATTTTATATTGGTTGTTTTTTTTTTTATTTAAGCCTCCCGTTTAAAGTCAACAAGACCCCATGGAGGGCCTTTGTATTTATAAATCAGTTGTTATTATATTTTGGAGGAACATTCTTATAAGTTGTATGGCATTTTTCTGTCAATTAGCTGTACTGAGGTAACCTGGGGTTGCTGTGATGCTGAACCTTGTGCCATTGGGGTGTCAATTGCCATAACTGTTACCCATGGTGGACAGTGTTTGCATGAGCTCTCAGTTTAAGACAGATTTGGAAGCAGGGGTGGCATCCACTTTCTAAACAACATGGCTCTGAAAACTCTATGAACTTTGAGAAAAAAATGATAGTTGTAGAAAGGCTTCAGGCCTTTTATTCATAACACTGCTATGAGTCATGCTCAACTTGATGGCAGTCAACAGCAACACCAATATCAGACAAGAATATAAATGGCAGAATTATTGGTAAGCTCATATAGAGTCTTGCTTAAACTGTATTAGTAATTGATTTCTATATATCTTAAAAATGCGTTCGTAAGGCAATGATAAGTGATTGAAGTATAGCTTAACAAAACATGCTAATATGATTGATATTATTGGCTCATGGTGGTTTAGAGACGCCATTATGAGTTAGGATGTCTTTATTGGTCAGTAATACAGGGAATTGGAAATAGAAAATTGCATGGTTAATGTGGTAATTGTGTAGCAAAATATTAATTAAGTAAAATAGTCAATATGAAATGGTTTGTATGATAGCAGATTAGCTAAGTGAGATTCTCATGTGTATGGGATATTGTAAGTCCTTCCAAAAAATGGCTAATTCTGAGCCAAACTAAGTTAAAGCTCTATTGGTCTATGATCATTATCTCTGCTTTTCATTAACTACCATAAAGTGTATTCTACCTCTGGATAGGACTTACAATCTCAGACAATTCTATTTCCTTACTTTCTACTGTCATAGGGTTTGATTTTTATCTAGTTAGAATGAGCCTGACAACACATTCCCTAGTTCTTCATTACCACCTTCCTTCCTAGGCACCATTGCAGACCCAAGGATGAATCCAGAGGGCTGCTTCTGAATAAAGTTTTGTTCATTTCTCTTGTATGTACGTTCTACCAAAGCAATAAGGTATGTTGTTCAAATTGACTCTTTGGCAGCCTTCAGTCTTTAAACATTTATACTGAGGTAATTTTTCCCTACTGGTTTTGTACCCCAACATCAGGTTCATGCACTGAGTATCATAAACTAGTTATCATAAGAATACATTTGAAGCACTGAACACCAATCATCAAAGATCAGATGAATTGCAGGATGACGTCAATTATAAATCAAGAAAGCAAAAGGTAATTGGAAAGAAAGAGGAGAAAAAAATGAATATGGGTGTTAGAAGACACTCTGAAAAGTTCACTACAATGTTGAGAAGCCAAAACAAAGGGAAAACATGATGAAGTAAAAGAGTTGAAAAGAAGATTTTAAAAGGAAACTCAAGAATACAGAGCAAAGTATAAGCACAAAACGTGCAAAGAGCTGTAGTTAGAGAATAAAAAAGGAAGAATTTGCTTTACTTTTTTTTTCAAGCTGAGAGAACTGAACAACACATTTAACAATAAATTTAAGCCTCCAATCACAATATGTTGAGTGATATAGGAAGCAGCGAAAGAAAATGGAGGGAATACACAGAGGCACTGTATTAAAAATAATCAGAAAATACCATATGAGTAGCAGTCAATGATAATGAAGGAGAAAGTTAAAGTTTGCACTGAAGTTATTTACAAAAAAATAAGGCTCCAGGAATCGATGGGATACTAATTGACTTGTTCCAACCCTTGATGTGTTCACTAGTGTCTACCAAGAAATTTAGAGGACAGCTCTTTGTTCAATGGATTGGAAGAGGTCCATATTAGTTCCCATTCCCAAGAAAAGTGATACAATAGAATTTGGAAATTAATGAATATAATTAATATCACATGCAAGCAAAATACTGCTGAAGACTGTTAAAAAAATGGCTAGAAGAGTACATAGATAGTGAACTGCCAGAGTTCAAGCAGGAATTAGAAGAGCCTATGGCAGGAGGGATATCACTGCTAACATCAGATTGGTCCTGGCTGAAAGGAAAGAATACCAGAAGAATATCTCTACTTTATTGACTATGCAAAGGTATTTGCCTGCATGGATCATATCAAGTAATAGTTAACAATGAGAAGGATAGGAATCTTGGAGCACTTAATTGTTGTTGTTGTTGTTGTTGTTGTTGTTGTTACATGGTTCAAAATTAAGAAAGGTATGCATCAGGGATCTATTCTCTCCCTCTACCTATTCAACCTGTATGTTGAGAAAATTATTAGAGAAACTGGACACTATGCAGAGGAATGCGACATCAACATTACAGGAAGACTCATCAATAACAGGTGTTATGCAAATGACATAACCTTGCTTGTTAAAATTTAGTAGGACATGAAGCACTAGTTTCAGAAGATCAAAGAACACAGCCTTCAATATGGAAATTATTGAGGAGTCATGAAGTCATTTTGAGAACAAAGGTGTATCTTATTCAGGCTATGGTTTTTCTGATCATTTGCTATGCACCTAAGAGCTAGAAAATGAATTAAGAATGACAGAAGAAGAAATTGATATCTTTGAGCTCTGGTGTTAGAGAAGAATATCGAACATCTTATGGACTACCAAAAGAACAAATATGTCTTTGAGAAAGTGCATCCTGAGTGCTCTTTGGAGGCAAAGATTATAAAACTTCTTTTCACGTACTTCAGGCATGTTGCTAGGAGAGGCTATTCCTTGGAAAGTGACATCATCATGTCAAGCAAAGGAAGACCTCCAACCAGGTAGATTGACACAAGGACTGTCACAATGGGCTTTAGTGTATCAAGAAGTGTGAGTATGTCACAGAACAGGACAGCTCTCAAATCTGTTGTTCACAGGGCTTCTATGGTTTGTACTTTTCTCAATGTTACCTAACAACCATCACCACAGCAGGGTAAATTAATAACACAGAAATAATCCAATAATGAAAGCTCCTAGTTTAAGATAGGCTTAAAAGCAGGAGTAGCATCCACTTCCTAAACAACATGCCTCTGGAAACTATATGAACTTTGATAAATATCAATAGTTATAGAAAGGCTTCAGGCCTTTTGTTCATAGGGTCACTATGAGTCATGCTCAACTCAAAGGCAACAACAATAATAACAATGTTCTGCTTATTTACATTAACAAGAAATATATAATAGATTATAGCCCATCAAAAGAGATAAACATGACAACAAACATATCAACCAGAAATAAATAAAATACACTTTGCTTATTTCAGTAGTTGTAATTGTAAGATACTTTTTTGATCTAAGTGTCATTATAGAGAGTAAGAATAATATAAAATTTTAAGAGTTTCTTTTCAAAGATCCTAAGAGTTTTCCCAACAGTTTTCTATATCACAAATGTAGCTAGAATAATCCACAAGGAGACTATAGAATAAGAAGAGGATTGCCTAGTGGAAAAAAATCTGTGTTGTGGTCCCGAAGGCACATGGTTCAAATCCACCAGCTGATCCTCAGGAGGATAGACAATCAACTACCCCACAGCTAAATGCCTCTGAAACCTGCTGGAGTTTGGTTGATTCTGACTTGACAGTACACATTATCAACAATAACTTAAACTAAAGAAGTGAGCAAATCAGTAATAGTTCCATTGAAGGAAAAACTATATAGTATTAGAGTTTATAGGGGGAGAAAGATTAGTGATATCTTCAAATAAAAAAGAAGTAGTTTTAAGAAACATAATGGTGTCATTGTAAATTATTTGCAAAATCTGTAGACTTATCCCCTTTCGTACAGTTTTACCCTTTGGCAATGTTATTCTAGCATTTTCTATCATCAAGATGTAGAACATTATTTTTCTATTCCTTCAATTGAGGTTAGATTAATATGCAAGCAAAATCTTAATGAATACTATTTTTTTAATAAATATGTAAAATAGTATTGCCAGAAATTCAAGCCAGATTTAGAAAAGGCTATGGAACCAGCTTTTTCTTTTTTTCCCCCTATAACTATATTTTATTAATTTTCATAAACATTTACAGAGATTTTGAGTTTCCATTCATTCATTGTTCCACTATTCTCTCTACCCTCCTCCCAGTTTGTTCTTGTCCAAATGCCACAGTGCTTGTCAAAGCCAGTTCTGATTAATCTTCTTTGTCAATGTGTCCTT
>NW_006399828.1:11862701-11866885 GCF_000299155.1 Elephantulus edwardii
AGCTTCTCTAGCCATTCGTTTGTTGATGGGCACTTAGGTTGTTTCCAACTCCTTGCTATTGTGAACAAAGCTGCAATAAACATGGGTGTGCAGGAACCAGCTTTTTTAATGCTGATATCAGATGGATCCTGGCAGAAAATAGAAAATACCAAAGAATGTCTATCTGAGTTTTATTAATTATTCATAGTCGTTTATTTGACTATGTGGATCAGTACAAATTATCCTTAACATTGAGGAGAAGAATGCAACTCCCAGAAATCTTGATAGTACTCATTTGAAATCTATACTTAGACCAAGAATCTGTTGTCCAATCAGAACAGGGAAATACTGCATGGTTTAAAAATCAAGAAAGTTATACATTAGGGACATATCCTTTCTCCATATCTATTCAATCTCTATGCCAATCAAATGAGTCTAGCAACTAGACATTATGAGGAAGAATGTGGCATCATGATCAGAGGGAGGTTAATCAGCAACCCGCATTATACAAATGATACAACTTGCTTGCTGAAAGTAGCAGGACTTGAAGCATTTGCTTAAGAAGAACAAAGACTACACCCTTCAGTACTAACTGTACCACATCAAGAAAACAATAATCCTCAACATTGGGCCAATAGGCAGCTTAATGATAGATGGAGAAATGATTGAAGTTGTCAAGTATTTAATCCTGTTTCGATCAATATCCTTGGTACCAGCAGTTAATATTTTTTTAAATTTTTTTTAATGCTACTTATATTGGGAATGTCTGTTGCCTGGTACTTCTCCATAGCACTAAAGAACAATGATGTTAGTTTAAAAACTAAAGTATGCCTCATCCAAGCAAGGGTCATTTAAATTACTTCCTAAGCTACACATTTCAAAGTTGAGTGATCACCAAAATGACAGAGGAATAATTGATGCTTCTGTGGTACCATAGAAGCGTATTGGCTAGCTCATGGAGTGCCAAGAGAATATACAGGCCTGTCCTGAAAAAAGAAAAACCAAGGTTTTTCTTTGAGGCAACGATGATGAACTCAGTTTAACATACTTTGGGCATTTTGTAAGGAGGGGCCAGTTCTGGAAGAAAGATATCATGCTTGGAGAGCCAGCTCACAAGGGAAGACGCCCCCATGAGATGACTTTACACAGTGCCTGTAACAATGGGTTCAACTGTGTCAGAGCTCGTGAAGATAGCACAGGATAAGACAGAATTCACAGCTGTTGTTCATAGAGGCATTGTGAGTCATAGTTGACTCAATGACACATGCTTCCAGATGGATTTGATTGGGTTTTTTTTTGGCAGTCTGAGGTATATCCAGTGCTTTTCACCAGCCTCCTAATACAGAAGCATCAATTCTTCTTTAGTCTTCCTTAGTCATTGTCAAACTTTCACATGTGTACAAAGTATAATCAGTGTACTATTTCATAACAAGGATGATACTTCTTTTTCATACTTTGATTATGTTGACAGAAAGTACCCATTTTTTGGGGAAAAAATGTATGCCTGGAAAAGTAGAGGATCAGGAAAAGAAAATCATAATGAAATGGATTTCATGACTTCAACAGTCAACTTAAGCATGGTGGATTTTTTAAAATTTTTTAAAATTTTTATTATTTTGTGTGTGTGTGTACCGTCAAATTTGGTCTGACTGGTACAGGAAGAGATTGTCCCTCCTTCTCCAGCAGAGCATCTGAAGTATGGTGGATTTTATGAGTATGTACAGGATATGGTAAGATTTTAATGTGTTCTTTATAGAGTGCTATAAATTATAGCTAACCAGAGAGTAAAAGCAATTTGTTGGGGGTTAAAAAGTGTAGAGTATAAGAGAGGTGGATCTAATGATGGCTTTTTTAAGTTTCGAGACCATAAGGTAGAAAACGCAATATGCCTTAGCCTAGAATAAATCAAAACTCAAACACAGGAAAGACCCTGAACTGGAGCATCAGAGACTATAGGTGACCACAAAGCCTGCTTCAGTTGATCTTAAAGAAGAAACACACATTTTCCTTAGAAATAGGTGATAAATTCTAAGTGTTGCTTTAATCCCTTATATTTTGATGTGTTTTCCTAATCAGCAACTGGTAACTGGTAGAATCATATATCGAACTGAGAATGAGTAAAATTTAAAAAAAAAGAAACCTGCCAATTCTATTTATCCTGTCATATTTGTCATTTTGACTTATTCAGAATTATTTCAATCTGGAAATAAAACAGAAGTCAGACTGTAACAGTTTGGAAAGAATATGGGGTTGTGTAAATGAACATATGGTAGATTCAAGCTAAACGGAATTATTCTGTAAAGAAAAGGAAAGCAAAGCAAGCAACCAAACAAGCAAAACACAGCTTTCCACAGTGGTGATTTGCAGGGGTTATTTTCTAGGCATACTGAGTGATATTCATGTATCTTTCACTAATCATAAAATACCCTTAGGTGGCCAATGGCAGATGTTGAGATATATGGAACAAAGATGTGTCTGAATACTACTTATACAACCTGAAAGTGCAAACCAAATTACCAACAAACAAAAGCCAAAACAAACTTAAAAGAACCCTACAATCCCCCCACAAAACTATTCCTTGCTATAACCATGGAAAGGGAAATAATTTTTTAAAAAGCAAAGTAAACAGACCACTTGAAGAAATAACATGGTTAACATTAATTGAAGTAAAAATTATGGCCCAAGGTAGAATCAACAAGCCCCAAAGTAAATCCATCAATCAACTCTTGTGCAAATACTCTGGACTAGATATGTGCTTAACCTCTCACAGTATATAAGAAACTGAGGTTTAAGTAAGACAACTCTCTTGGCTAAGCCTATACACGAAGACTTTAAAATGTTAAAATTGCTATATGAAATTTGTTCTGTAACCCAAAAGCCAAGCCTATCTGCTAGTTCATAGCCACCAGCATCTCCTCCTATAACTTTTATAAACTTAGAAACCTGATACAGGGTCAAGAATGAGTTCTAACTTTGCAGCAGTGAGATATTTGGATCTTTCTCTACTTAAGGAGTTCAGCTTAAAGTCATGGAGGCCAGCTGGGTGACATAAATGCATGAATTAGATCAAGTATCTGGTGTATGATAATAGCAGATTATAGGAACTGGAACTGCTCTTGAGATTCTGAGTTCTGGATATAGGACAGAGATGACATGGCAACTCCTAATTCAAGAATCCAATGTTGCCTATTTCAGAGAAACTAGAAGTTAGTAACTTATTTTTCTTTTCTTTTCTTTTTTTAAGCACTCTTTGGGCCAAACAAAACCATTGGTGTGGACCAAGTGAAGCTCCCAGTCTCTTAAGGTAGTTCATTAATCCACTAGAATGTGAGCTTCCACAGAATTCAAGTGTGTTTACTTTGCTCTCTATGAAGCACAGGGCTTATAAAGATATAAACATTAAATGTTGAATTTTGACCAGACAGTTGTCAGAAATGCCAGCATCCTATGTGTATGGACAATTCTCTCCCAATAATGTCTGTAGTTTTCTGTTCTAATAGAAATTCTGAACAATAGTGCTATATACATGGGGCTTGGTGAATATTTGCTCCCAGAACAATGAGACAGAAATACTTCATATTTGCATATTTGCTTTGAGAAGCTACAACATTCTGTCTTTGCTTATCCAATAAGAGAAGCAACCCTAACATGAAGAGTAGCTGAAGTCAGAAATTTTAGGTTCCAGTTTCAGCTGAGTCACAAATGACTAGAAACGTTGAACAAGCCGATTATTTGACCTCTTGTGTTTGTTTTCTGTTCTAAAGAAGAATACTGCTTGCCTTGCAGGGTCAATCGTGAGTTTTAAATGTGATGAGTGAAAGCACTAAAAAAAAAAAAAAAAAGTCTTTCTAGGGGCTCCCAAAGAAAGAAGACTTACTAATAATGGGATCACTTCTTTTGACAATCAAGAAGGTACCTGGTTTTAAAAACAGAGACCTAATGGGATTTTTTGACCCAAAAATCCTTGTATATTAAGGAAGTATATTTTAATATTGCTATTTCACCTTCTGTAAGTTTTCAGTCTCTCAAAATAAAAAAACCAACAACCATGTAACTATTAAAAAATAAATTTGTCTTATTAAAAATTTATTGACAAAGTTTTAGAATTTGAAACTTGAGCCCTAATTTTATTCAAAAAACTTTAAGTAACCCTTACAAAATGTTAACTTTATAATTAAGTTCACTTTCAGAATAGCATATATATA
>NW_006399828.1:11866985-11874115 GCF_000299155.1 Elephantulus edwardii
AGATAACACTATATATATATTATATAAAACTATATGTCTGACATACTTTGAGCATGTTGCAAGGAGGGACCAGTCATTGGAGAGAGACATTATGCTTGGGATGGTGAAGGGACAGTGCAAGAGAGAAAGACCCTCAATGAGATGGATTGAGTCAGTGACTGAGGTAATGAGGATAGGGATATCAGAAACAATAAGATGTGCACAGGATAGATCAAGTTTTAGGGCTATTTTACATAGGGTCACTATAAGTCACAAGTGACTTGATGACACATAACAAGAACAACAACAAACTATATGCGATTAATTGACAGAGTAACTGGGATAATGGGAATAGGTGTGTCAGAGTCAGTGAGACTAGCTCAGAACAGGACAGGATTAAGAGCTATTGTGCACAAATGGAAAAATAACAAGAACAATAACAACATATACACGTATTGTTGTTGTGTACCACTGAACTAGAACTGACCCATATATGACCCTTTGGTGGGTTTTTTGGGCAGTTAATCCTACCAGAGGAGATTGTCCATCCTTCTCCTAAGAATGGCTGGTGGCCTCAAATGGCATGCCTTTGCGATTGCAAAGCAGCTTCTTGCCACTTCAAATAGAAGAACACCTGATACCTCGTTATTGCTATTATGTGCCATCGAGTCACCTGTGATTTGTTGTGATCCTATGTAAAACAACCCTAAAACCTGCTCCATCCTGAGCCAACCTTATTGTCTCTGACATTCCTATCTCCATTACCCCAGTAACTGAGTCAATCCATCTCATTAAGGGTCTTCCTCTCTTGCACTGTCCCTCCACCCTCCCAACTATGATGTCACTCTTAAAGGACTGGTCCCTTCTTGCAACATGCCAAAAGTATGTCAGATGGAGCTTTAGAATCCTTGCCTCTCTCTCTCTCTCTCTCTCTCTGTGTGTGTGTGTGTGTGTGTGTGTGTGTGTGTCTATATCTGTAGGATCAGCTTTGGGTTGGTTCCTACTATACTATACACAACAGTAACATGTTGTTAAGTGTTGCCAAATTGTAGGTGACTCATAGTGACCCTGTGAAGGAAAGATGTGGACACTTGTAAAACTTTCATTCTTTTCCATGTTCATAGGGTTTCTGGAGGCAAGCTATTATTACAGAAGTGGATACCACACCTGCCTCCAAGCTTGTTTTAATCAGGGAGCTCCACTAAAAAATGTCCACCATGGGTAGCCATTCTCGCATTTGACATCAGTATCACAGAGTTAGCTTCACAGCAACCATGATTTAACTCTGTACAGCAAGTGGAAAGACCAGGGCTATACTACTTAGAAGAATGTCTGATCAAAAATAATTAAAAACAGGCCTGAGAGCCGTGGATAAGAGTCACTCACCTTTGGCTTGGTAACATCACTTTCCGTCTACTAGGCTAGCTGATCTCTCTTTATGCTGTTATTGTTGTTACATATATGTATACAAAACTAAATTCAACTCATTACTGTTGAGCTAGAAATAACTCTTAGTTGATCCTCTAAGAGAGTTTTCAGAGAATATACATGAATATATACAACGAATATATATCACAGGAAAAGATTGTTCATCTTTCTCCCTCAGAACAACTGTAATGTCTCAGCCCCTTGCCTTTTAATGAACATTACAATTCCTTACCCACTATGACACGGACACACACTCTCTCTCTCTCTCTCTCTATATATATATATATCTATCTATCTATCTATCTATCTATCTATCTATATATATATATATATATATATATATATGTAATTTTTTCATTCAACTATTCATACACATTTGAGTTGTCAGGGTTTTCCCCCCAATATTTTTTATTGTATTTCACACATTTCTTTATTCACATTGTGTTTTTTGTTATCATTCCTATACATTATGTTGTGTTGTTGGGTTTGGGTTTTTTTTTAAATTTTCTAATAGTTTATTTAGAAAATTCAAAGACATTGTTTTCAGAAACAAGTTCTTTCAATTTCCCTCACCCCAACCAACCCATCAAATTGTACAACCTCATGATTAATACCCCCCTTCCCTGCAAAATCTCATATCTCTGCTTCTATGCTTTTCCACCCCTCTTAGATCCTTACAGTGATTTTATACAATATTTATCTTTGTGGGACTGAGTTAGTTAACTCATCATAATGCTCTCCAGCCCTTCCCAAGTGAGGTAATAACTTACAAAATCATTGCTCCTGCATGCTGCATAGTATTCCATTGTGTGAATGTATCATAACTTCTCAATCCATTTGTTTGTGGTTTGGACATTTGGGCTGTTTCTATGTGCTTACAATGGTGAATAATGCTGCTATGAACATTGGTGTACAAATCTCCGTTTGTGCTTCAGTTCTCATTTTCTCAGGGTATGTTCCAAGTAGTGGAATGGCTGGGTCAGAATTTCTATGTTCAGTTGTTTGAGAAAGTGCCAAACTGTCTTCCAGAATGGTTGCACTATTTTACAATCTCACCAGCAATGTATAAGAGTTCCTTTCTTGCCATATCCTCTCCAACATTTATTACTTTCTGCTCTGTTAAACTTTGCTCCTGTTACTGGAGTGAGATGGTACCTCATTGTGCTTTTGATTTTCATCTCATTTATTGCCAGTGATTTGGAGCATTTCTTCATGTGCCTGTTTGCCACTCAAATATCTTCCTCTGTGAATATTCTTTCCATGTCTTTTGTCAATTTTGTAATTTGGTTATATCAGTCTTTTTCATGTGGAGGCCCAGGAGTATCCTGTACACTTTTGTTATAAGACTCTTGTCTGAGATGGTATTACCAAATGTTTGTTCCCAGTCTGTAGGTTTTCTTTTCACCCTGTTGGAAAAAGTTTTTGATGCACACATGGATTTAGTCTATAGAAGTTCTCATTCATAAAATTTTTCCTCTTCATGTCTGGTTGTATTTGGAAGTCTCTTTGTACCTTGGACTAGCACTTCTAAGTTTATTTCCAGTTTTTCTCTTATGAATTTTATGTTTTAGGGCTTTATTCTCAGGATCCACCTTGAGTTGATTTTTGTGCATGATGTGAGATGTGGATCCTGTTTCAGCTTTCTGCAGACGGAGGTCCAGTTTTACCAGCACCATTTGTTGAAGAGGTTATAATTTCCCAATTTGACAGCTTTGATTTCCTCATCAAATATCAGCCAACCATAAATACCTGGGTCTATGTCTGGGTTCTCAATTCTGTTCCATTGGTCTTTGTGCTTGTCATTGTTCCAATACCATGCTGCTTTGGTTACTACTGTTGTGTAGTAAGTTTTGAGGTCAGAGAGTGCTATGCCTCCAACCTCATTTTTGTTTCTCAGAAGTGTTTTGCTTATTTGAGATCTCTTTTCTCTTCAAATAAATTTGATAATTTCCCTTTCAATCTGCTTGAAAAAGGAATTTGGCATCTGGGTTAGGATTACATTGAATATGTAGATTGCTTTTGATAACATTGTCATTTTCAGAATACTGAATCTTCCTTTCCATGAACAGCACACATTTTTCCATTTCTTTAGATCTTTTATTGTGTCTTGCAGAAATATGCTGTAGTTTTTTCTGGTGGGGTTTTTTGTGTGTGGTTTTTTTTTATATTGTATATTGATCTTATATCCTTGTCATTCTACTAAATTTACCTATTAGCTCTAACAATTTTTTTGTTGAGTCTTTGGTGTTTTCTGTACACTATCATATCATCTGCATATAGCTGCAGTTTAACCATCTCCTTGACAATTGTTTATTTTTATTCTTATTTTTTTATGTCCTTCTCTGTAGTATTGCTCTAGCAAGCACTTCCAATATAATACTGAAAAGGACTGGAGACAGTGGGCATCTTTATCTGGTCTCTGTTTGCAAGGAAAATGTTTTTAGTCTTTCTCTATTGAGAATGATGTTGGCTCTTGATTTTGCATATATATTTTTCATTATTTTAAGTACGTTCCTTTCTGTTAAAATTTGGTGAAAAGATAACATATATTCTTAATAGTAATAATATCTATGTTCAATAACAGTACTATTCTTTATCTTTAATCTCATCTTAATTTGAAGCTTCTTGTCTTTAATGAAACAGAATTTAAATTTACACATCTTCCAAAATTTTCTCAGTTGAGAAGGGACTGAAGCATCCTTGAGGTTATAGGTCCCCTCTATATGTGGTTCCTTTTCTCCGTATTTCAGAGTCATCCTAGCTGCCCAACAGGATAGGAGACTTTAGTATACAAAACTTCAAGCAGAGGAAAGAGAGGGAGAGGGAGAAGAAGAGGGAGGGGGAGAGAGAGAGAGTGCGAGTGAGTGAGCTGACTTGAAATTCCCTGCACTCAAGCTACTTGAGCTGGTAGCCCTGATCTGTAATCTCCTGCCACTCCAGATATAAGTAAGACATTAAGCTCTAGGAGAAATTGTTCATGAGAAACTGCCTGAGTACAGCACTAGGGCTCACACCAGTCAGACACTTCATAAATGAAGGAGGCCTATAGAGTTTTTGTCAGGGGACTGCATCAAAGCAAGATTCCTACAGGGCTTCAATGCATAACAGAAAACTCCAAGGACTTTAAGAAAAGCAATTTTCCCAGAAAGGAATTACAGTAGAGTGAGTAGATCACCACATAGATTGCACATTTTAATTTGGCAACTAATTAGTAATATTATAAAAACAGAAACCACCAACAACTTTCACAAACACAATAGAAATAAGCTAACACTTAATTGAAGCAATAAGCTTCAAATACTGGACAAAATTAAATTAAGCTTTCTCCAAAAAAAGCAGAGAATATTAAAGTCCTCAGGAATACCCTAGAGTCAAGAAGGCAAATGATATATATCTTGAAATGGAGACAAGTGAACAGCTACAATTGAAAGTACGAAAGATAGAAGGAACAATGAAAGCTACAAATAAAGGGAATAACCTAAAGGTTGAGAACAAGAAAAAATATCTTGATAACGAGTTATTTAAACAGCTATGGAAGAAGGTGCAAATAATGGAAGAAAAAAAATGGAAACCACTAAGAAAGCAAATACTCCAGAGACACAGAGCCAGAAGAAATATATTGATAAGAAGGAACATCCATGAATATGGAATAAAATGCAATAAAAAGGAAGAAAGAATTGAAATTATAGATAAAGATGTATAAGAACTTAAAAAAAATCATCACAAGATAAAGAGGATACTGTCAACACAATACTAGAAATAACAAAAAGGCATAAAAATGCTATTCAGAATATTAAGACTAGCATGGTAGAAGTGTTCAACATGCTTGAAGGTAAAAAAAGTAGAATAGAAGAAATGGAGTAGAGAGTCAATTAGTTGGAATACAAGAACCTAAACAGAAACAGAAGAAAAATTAGGGATGTGACATAAAGAAAATGGAAAAAAACAAAACAAGAAAAACATCCCAAAACATCAGATCATGTGGGATGGCATTGAAAATAATAACATACATATGCCTACAATTCCAGATTATGAATGGAATAGGGAAATCACTGAGAATAATATGGAAGAGCTAATAGAAGTAATCTTCTCAGGTATTATGTAGAATGAGAAATCCACATTCAAGAAGTTAAGTGAACACCAAAGAGAATAGACCTAAAAAGGAAAACATCAAAACATTTATAAGTAAATTCTCCAAAATAGAATAAAAGGATAAATGAAACAAGCACTAGAAAAACAAAGACTCTCCTACAAATGAAAAACAACCTCACTAAATTCTGATTTTTCAGCAGATAGCGTGTGAGCAAGAAAACAATGGGATGACATATACATAAAGTTGAAAGGAAACAATTGCCAACCAAGGATCTGGTACCAAGCAAAGCTCTCCATAAAATAGAAAGAAGAAATTATATCCTTTGCAGAAAAGAAAAAACATTCGGAATTTGTAAAAACAAGACCAAATCTACAAGAACTTTTAAAAAGTCCTTCACAAAGAAACACCATGGATGGATCATAGTAAAAAGAAACAAAAAAAAGGAAACACAACAACATAGCAAAGATAAAACCTGGCCTGTCAATAATCACACTTAATGTGAATAGACTAAATTCACCAAACAAGAAAAAAAAAAAGGGGAGTTAAATGGATAAAAAAACCAAAACCTGTAAATATGTTATCAACAACAGAAGTATCTAGTAAACAAAGGGAAAGATAAACCCAAAATCAAATACTATAAAAAATATATATATACCAAGCAAATAACATCTACAAAAAAAGGAAGAGTGGCAATACTAAGCTCTGATAAAATAGACTTCAGAATGAAAAATGATCATAAAAGATAAGGAAGGGCATGATTTCCATTCATAGGGTCACTAAGAATTGTCTATGACTCAACAACACTTAAAAACAACACAACAATATATTCTCAGTAGTGAACCTGCTGGGTCAAATGGTTTTTCTATTTCCAACATTTTTAGAAAGCAACATACTGCCTTCCAGAGTGGTTGCACCATTTTACATTCCTACCAACAGTGAATAATGGTTCCAGTTTCTCCACAACTGATCAACATTTGATGTTTGTTGCTCTGTTGAGTTTTGCTATTATTACTGGGGTGGGATGATACCTCATAGTTGTTTTGATTTGCATCTCTTACAGCTAGGGATTTTGAAAACTTCATGTGTTTGCCATCTGAATGCCTTCCTCAAAGAATTGTCTGTTCATTTCCTGTACCGATTTTGCAATTGGGTTGTTCACCTTTATCTTGTGGTGCTCAAGTACTCTATATATTCTAGATATAAGTCCCTTATCAGACATGACATTGTTGTTGTTGTTATTGTTATGTGCTGTCGAGTCGTTTGCGACTCATAGTGACCCTATGTACAACAGCCCTAAACCCTGCTCGATCCTGTGCCAATCTCATTGCCTCTGACACACCCATCCCGATTACCCCAGTCACTGAACCAATCCACCTCATAGAGGGTCTTTCCCTCCTGCGCCGTCCCTCCACTCTACCCAGCATGATGTCCCTCTCTAAAGACCTGTCTCTCTTTACAACATGTCCAAAGTATGTCAGGCAAAGCCCCAGAATCCTTGCCTCCAAGGAGTAGCCTGGTTTAACCCTCTCTAGGATGAATCTGTTTGTTTTCCTGGCAGTCCATGGTACATTCAATACTCTTCTCTAGCACCACAGCTCAAAGGAGTCAATTCTCCTTCTATCCTCCCTAG
>NW_006399828.1:11875435-11903173 GCF_000299155.1 Elephantulus edwardii
TCCGACTCTAGCTCCTCGCACATTTCATTGTAGTATTTTGCTTTGTCATTCCGTGCTGCCTTTTGGAATCTTCTGTTCAATTCTTTAGTGTCTTGGATTCTTCCTTGTGCTTTGGCTTCTCTACGTTCCAGTGCAATCTTCAGAGTGTCTTCTTACATCCATTTTGGTCTTTTCTTCCTCTTCTGTCTTTGTAATGACTGTTTGCAATCTCCCTGAATGATACATTTAACATCCTCCCACAACTCATCTGGTCTTCGCTCATTAGTGTTCAAGGCCTCAAACCTATTCCTGACATGCCATTACCAAACATATTTTCCCAGTCTGTGGCTTCCCTTTTAACCATGTTGGAGAAGTTTTTTGATGTGTATAGGGTTTTGATTCTTAGAAGGTCCCATTCATCTATTTTATCTTTTCCTGGTTGTAGGTTTTTCAGGATGCTTGGAAGACTGTTCATATGGTAGATTAGGGCTTCTAGAGTTCTTCCAAACTTTTCTCTAATGGAGTTTATAGACCTCGGTTTTAGTTCTAGGTCCTTGAGCCACTTTGAGTTTAGTTTTGTCTATGCAGTGAGGTGTAGGTCTTGCCTAAGCTTTCTGCAGCTAGTTTTCCAATTTTAACAACACCATTTGTTATAAAGGACATCATTTTCCCACTTAACTGATTTCATCTCCTTATCAAATTCAGTTGTCCATAGGTAGATGGGCTGATTTCTGGGTTCTCAATTCTGTTCCATTGATCTATGTGTCTCTCACTGTACCAGTACTATACTATCTTGACCACCACAGCAGTGTAGTAGGATTTGAAATCAGGTATGTCTCCTACCTTGTGTCTATTTTTAAGGAGTGTTTTGCTTACCTGGGGTCTCTCTCCATTCCAAATTATTTTGGAGGTTGCTTTTTCCATCTCATTGAAGAATGAAATTTGTATTTATATTGGAATTGCATGGAACATGTAAATTGCCTTTGGTAGTATAGTAATTTTCACAGTATTGAGTCTTCCTATACAAAATGATGGTATAGTCTTCCATTTCTCTAGGTATCTTTTTGGTTCCTGTAGTGATGTTTTTTAAATTTTCTCTGAATAGGTCATTTGTATTTCTGGTTAGATTTACTCCCAAGTGTTTAATCTTGTGATAAGCTATTGGAAAGGGTATTGTTTTTCTTAGTCACAGTTCTGTAGTTCCTTTGTCACTGTAGAGAAATCCAATTGGTTTTTGGGTCTTGGTTTTGTATCCTGCTACGTTGCTGAATTGGTCAACTATGTCCAGCATCTCCAATTCAACAAATTGAAAAGAAAAGCAAGAAAACCAGACACTCTCTAAAAACCATGAAATTATAAAAAACTAGGGCAGAAGTAAATGAAACGGAAAACAGAAAAACAATTGAAACCATCAATAAAACAAGGAGTTGGTTCTTTGAAAAGGTCAAATGTTCTCTCATGAACATAGATGCAAAAATCCTGAATAAAATACTGGCCAATAGAATCCAATGATACATAAAAGTAATAATTCACCATGACCAAGTGGGATTCATAACATGTATGCAAGGATGGTTCAACATAAGAAAAACAATCAATGTAATTCATCACATTAAGAAAGCAAAGAACAAGAACTACAGGATCCTATCAGTTGATGCAGAAAAGGCCTTTGACAAAATCCAATACCCTTTCCAAAATAAAATACTCAACAAAATAGGATTAGAAGGGAATTTCCTCAACATAGTAAAAAGTATATGCACAAACACAAGAGCAACTTTGTTCTCAATGGTGAGAGATGGAAAATATTCCTTTTGAGAACAGAAACTAGTAAAGGATGCCCACTATCACCTCTCTTATTCAATACTTTATTGGAAGTCTTAGTGATAGCAATAAAACAAGAGAAGAAAATAAGAGGCATCCAAATTAACAAAGAGATAAAAATTATCTCTTAACAACAGCAACAACATAAAGAGAGCTTTGTTGGCCTAGTGATGCTACCAAACCAAATGTGTGTGATTTTAATCTGTAGCCCTCAGGCCGGTTTTTAATTGTTTCTGGTCTAACATTATTCAAAGTGGCATAGCACTGGTCTGTTCATTTTCTGTATAGAGATAACTCTTGGTTGCTGTGATGCTAAACACTGTGACATAGATGTGCCAAATGTGATAATGGTTACCCATGGTGGACAGTGTTTGGTGGAACTCCGGAATTAAAACAAACTTGGAAGCAGGAGTGGCATCCACTTCCGAAATAGCTTGCCTCTGAAAATCCTACAGACTTGGAAAAATGATGAAAGTTATTCAAGTGTTTAGGTCTTTTGTTCATAGGGTTGTGATGAATCTTCTTCAACTCGAAGACACTTAACAACAACAACAACAACAACAATATGATAGTATATTTAAAAAATCCTAGAGACTCAGCAAGAACATCCCCGTAGAAAGTACAAAGGTACCTGGTGGCATTTTGATACGCATTTTTATGTGTTAGTTGCATTCCAGCCGATATTATTCCAAAATGGTGTTAATTCCCTAAGTGGATCTTTATGCAGAAATTCTGGCTGAATATCACAACTCAGCTGTCTTCTAATGAATGTGAGGTTGTGGAAAAACCAGTAAAATCAGCTCTCCCACCCTTGTCTAGCACTACTTGTAGTTCTTTTTCTAGCCCTTCCCTCTATGTGTTACTCTCCCACTGTGGCACTGAGTGGGAGTTTCTTTTTTTAAAAAAATGATATTTTAATGAAAGTTTATAGGGAATTTGGATTTCATTCATTGTTGCACATTTTTCTCCCTGCCCTTCACCCCCAGTTCAGCTTTCTCTTAGAAAAAATAGAATCTTTCATTGTTGTACAATCCCCTCCTCCACCACACTATTATGCAGCTCTTATTCTGGACTGTTGTCTTGCAAATACTATCTAATCATATATTCATTGTAAGCAGTTCTATTCCTTATATATTTTAATTCAGTGTACATTATTTATCCCCTCTATTTTTAGTCTCCTTCCAACCCCCATGTGAGTTCTGTTTAATAACACTGGCATTATGAAGTATTTGACCTTTTGTGACTGAGATATTTCTCTCAGAAAAATATCCTCCATGGTCACCCATTTTGTATAATATTTTATAAGTTTCTTGTTTTTCAGCGCTGTATAGTATTCCATTGTGTGAATATACCATAGCTGCTCTCTCCATTCGTTTGTTAATGGGCACTTCTGTTGTTTTCATCTCTTTACTATTGTGAACAACACAGCAATAAACATGAGTGTGCACATATCTGTTTGGGTGGCCATTCTGATTTCTTTAAGGTATTTTCAAAGCAGTGGAATTGCTGGGTCAAATGATATTTCTATTTCCAGCCTTTTGAGAAAGTGCCATACTGCCTTCCTGAATGGTTGCACCACTTTTCACTCCCACCAACATGATTAAGGGTTCCAGTTTCTCCACAACCACCCAGCATTTGTTGTTTGCTGTTCTGTTGAACTTTGCTATTGTTACTGGGGTGAAATCATATCTCATAGATGTTTTTATTTACATCTCTTTTAGAGCCAGGAATTTTGAACATTTCTTCAGCTGTTTGTCATCTGAATGTCTTCTTTGGTGAAGTGTCTGTTCATATCCTGTGCCCATTTTGTGATTGTGTTGTTTACCTAATAGCTTTTTGTAGTGTGAATGAATGCTTCAAAGGACATTTCTGAGCCATTTTAGGACCGTCATTAGGGCACCACCTGGTCCCACAGGGTTCTGTCTCCCTTTCCCTTCCAATGTCACCTGCTTATAAGAAGCAGCCAGGAGGTTTGAGGCAGCTGTGATGAGTTTTCTTAGTATTGTTGGTTTTTCTTTTTTGTTACAATTTTTCCCCTCATGCCCCAACCCTAATCTGCCCATCTCTGAAGTCAGAACAGGAGGCAGTATGAGATGGCTGCCCCTCAGCATGTTGTGAACCTCTCTTCACAGGAAATGAGCTTTCTCCCCACAAGGAATAGTTTTACAGACTTCTGTTTAGATTCTGTAACTGTCCAACGTGCTGAAGCCCATACTGTATTTCATGTATTTTTGTTAACAAATCATCTGGGGTGAAAAGAATGTGAAACATGAAAAGACTATTAATTTCAAATACTTGTCTCAGTTTATTACTAATAACTTTCAATATTTTTGTGCATTTGTGTTGCTTTTGCTCATCAGCATTTTTAGCCCTTCTAACTTTTTAAGTGAAAGAATTACAAGTCTGCATGAGACTTTCAGCCTGGTTAGACATAAGATGACACTTCTAATTAAGGAAGAGATGATATTGATGCTCTCTGTCTATTTGCATTTCATTCAGAAAGCCTCAGGAGAGAAAAAAGATGGCTTTGATTTAGTAAGGGTTCACACTGATTGAAAAGTTAAAATTAGTTTGTTCAGCACATCTCCAGAGTTATAAGTTGTGTCATGAACTTGATTCATTGAGTAACAAGGAGTACCCATTATGCATCCCTAAAGTTCAAATGCTATGATTGTTTATCTTAATAATGAGTTTTTGCTTTGCTAAAAGGCTAAAAAGTGGCAGGATGTAAGGCAACAGGAAGCATAGTTCATGCCTTCTGAAATAAAACTTAGTAAGTAAAATGGGTATAGAATCTGAAAATAATGGGGATATATAGTAGAATTGATCTTCAATGAATATATTTTGAGTCAATGAAAAAAACATAAAATGTTGCACAACAAATGCAAATATTTAATGTTGAAACAGAAAAACATGTTCAAGAGAAATTATATACCTTATAAATTCTTATCTAATCCTAATCATTACAAATGTTTGCATATCAATCATATGCAACATATTTTTGGTTGTTGTTGTCTGTTTTGTTTTTTGTTTTTTGGGTTTTTTTTAATGGGAGTTTAGAAAATGAAGGTAGAGATTTCTTTTAAATGCTAGAAAGAAGGTCGTCTATGACTCAGTTCCAAATCAACACAAGGAGAAAAAGAGAGAAAGTATAAAAGAGAAAACTAACATAATTCCACAGGCTATGCTATATTCCAGATTGTGTGCTGAATTTATCTTTTAAACAATTTTTTATTTGATTCAATTTTTTACAGAGCAGAAATTTGTTTTCCACTAAACAATTTTACATGTTATATTCCGTTAACTGTGATAATACTCTACAATTTCCCCATGTTTCCCATTTACATTCATTATTCTTTCTTATCTTTTCCTGCTTCTGAGCTTTTTCATTTGGCAACAGCTGCCCTTTTGGTCTTATATTGTTGATACGGTATGTAATCCTACCTGGTGTTAATGATTGTTTTATAGATCTGTCTATCCTGAATTTAGGGAGCTCTGGCGGTCTAGTGACAAGAAGCTGCACTGCAATCCAGAAGGCACACAGTTCAAGGACACCGGCTACTCTGTGGAGAAGGATAGGCAATCTCTTCCTGTGCAATTAACTGCCTCTGCAAAACTACTGGAAAGGTCAGCTATGAGTCAATTTTGACTCATGATACACAACAGAATCCTGGTTTGTTTTTTTTTAAAGATGAGCTTCCCATCCACCAACTGTTCCACTCAAGTTGTTGTTGTTGTTAAGTGCTGTCGAGTCGCAGGCGACTCATAGCGACCCTATGAAGGAGAGTCCTTGACACTTGGGTGCCTTTCATCATCTCTTCAAGTTCGTAGGGTTTCCGGAGGCAAGCTATTATGGAAGTGGACGCCACTCCTCCTTCCACTCAATTAGGATAGTTAATCTTCTGCACGATTTACTGCCTCTGAAAATCCAGTAGAGGGTCAACTATGAGTCAGTTCTGACACAACAATAAATAACAACAACCACCACAGTTTAAGAGAATGGAGTTTTAACATAATCAATTTTCTCTTGACAATATAGAAGACAGGAAAGAGTACCTTTCCCACATTGACAAAAGGAAAGCTGGACAAGCTACTAATTAATAACTTTTCTTTTACTGGACCTCTCTTCAGTTTGGGGAGGGGAAGGAGCTGGGGAGACTGGTTAAAAGGTTCTGCAGTTCAGTGTGAGCTGGAATAGATTACAGAGAATGGCACACATTCTAGAGCTGGTAAGAAGTAGAGTTAACAGGAGCTGGGGCCAGAACTAATTGAGTGGAAGGAATTGACTTAGCTGCATTGACTCTTGGCTGTGATAATTCATAAAATTTGCAGAAGATGAGAAAGTGGAGATGAGAAGGTGATTTTAAAGAATAATAATTGATATATTAAGTTAGCATCCTAACTCAACTCTTTGCCGTTAAGTGTGAATCTACTCATAGCCGGCCCTCCAGTGATTTTTCCCAGCCTACTAATTGAGAGTTCTGGTGGCAAAATTCTTAGGGAATTGTACTACTAACCCTACTAACAGTGCGCAAGTAGAAGTCTTGACCCTTAAATCTTCCCAGGCCTTGCTCCTGGACTTACAGCAGACAAGCAGTGACAAGGAAGAAGGATCTTACACCAATAAATGAGACTCAGCAGAGACATGGTAGATCAGATTATAGACCAAATGAATACCCTAGAGACATGGAGACAGAAGAAATATATTAATGTGAAGTTTATTTGAACAGTTATTGAAGAAGTTACAAATGATGGCCAAAAGCATATAAACCATTAATATAGAAAAATAAACCAGAGACAGGGAGCCAGAAGAAATATATTGATGTGGAGTTACATAAACAGATAATTAAGAAGTTGTAAATAATGGAATTTAAAAAAACAAAACAAACCATACAAGACTTACAAGAATTAAGAAAATCATCACAAAATAGAGAGGTACAAACAACACAATACTGGAAATAACAGAAAAGCGTGATAATGCAACTCAGAAGATCAAAACTAAAATGGCAGATTTCTTCAACATGCCAGAATAAAATGAACAAACAAACAAACAAACAAAAAACCCCCAAACAAACAAAACCAAACTTACCCAACCATAACAGAAGAGAAGGAACAGAAAGTCAACAAATTAGAAGACAAGAACTCAATGGGAAAGTGCTAAAAGAACAGAAAGAAGAGGGAAGGAAAATTAAAATATTAGAATTGTGTGAAATAACATCAAACGCTGGTATACTATAAGGTAGCCAGAATTGAGAACTCCTTTACTGAACAATTGGCACTTCCTTGAGTCCTTATCTGCTTAGGGAATAGCTGATGGTAATAGCCAACTCCCAAACAGTCCCAGCTTGATTCAGAACATCATTAGGCAACCAGAATTGACCACTACATTTCAAAGAAAACTGTCACTACCATGAGTTTTCATACTTTTTATTAGAATTCCAGAACATGAGTGGGATAGGAAAATCACTGGGAAGAATATAGAAGAGGCACTAGAAGAAAACTCTCTAGACATTAAGAAAAATTAGGAAATCCACATTTAAGAAGCTCAGAAAATTTTAAACAAAATAGATACAAAACAACAAACAAATCAAGACATATCATAATTAAATTCTCCACAAAGATAAAGATAGAATACTAAAAGCAGCATGAGAAAAACAGTTACCTACAAAGAAGAACAAATCACATTAAGTTCTGATTTCTAAGCAAAGTAAAAATGTAGGCAAGAAAACAATAGAGTGGTATACACATAGGGCTGAAAAGAACAATTACCTACCAGTAGATGGATAAATATTAAATAGAAACACAATAGAACACCAAGAATAAAACTTGGTCTGTCAATAACTACACTTAATGTGAATCGCTTAAATGCACAAATTAAGGAGGGGGAGCGGAGCAGTACGGATTAAAAAAAGAACACAACCCAACCTAAAGGTTGTCAATACGTTATTTATCAGAGAATCATCTAAGAAATGAAGAAAAAGATAAACTAAAAATTAAAGGTTGATGAACAATATACAAGGAAAATGGCATCTACAAAAAAAGCAAGAGTGGTAATACTATTCCATGATAAAATAGACTTCAGGATGAAAACCGTCACAAAAGATAAGAAAGGTTACTATAAAATGATTTAATGTACAATCAATGCATTCACCAAATTATAGACCTGCAAAATACATAAAAAAATATTAACAAATTTCAAGAAAGAAATAGGCAATAACAAAATAGTTGTAGGAATTTTAAGACACCACTGTCATCCATGGAGAGTTCCCCTTAAAGAAACTCAACAAAGATGCAGAACATTAAAACTATTAGCCAGTGTGACCTCATAGATGTATTCAAGGTACTTCACCCAATTAGAACTCAATTTACTTTCTCTTAAAGTGTGCATGGATGTTCTTCAGAATTGATCATAAAATAGAACACAAAGCAAGCCTCAACAAATTAAAAAAAATAATGAAATAATACAAAGGAACTTCTCAAATTACAATGCCATAAACCTAGAAATTAATAATAAGTATATAAAGGATAAAGAAACCCCACATAAATGGAAGCTAAATAATACCCTGCTTGAACACGATTGGGATGGAGAAGAAATAAAAAGTGAAATAAGAAAGTTTCTCAGAAAAAAAAAAGAAAGTGAAAACACATTCTATCTAAACCTCTGGGATACACAAAGCTAAAGCAGTCTTCAGGGAACAGTTCATAAAAATAGGCAGATAAAAAATGAAGAAATAAGCAAAATAAATGATGTAAACATCCATAAAGTAGAAAAAGGACAACAAGCTAATCTCAAAGCCTCGAGATAAAGAAAATTAGAAGCAGAAGGTCTGAAATTAACGATATAGCGAACAGCAAAACAATTGAAACCATCAGTAAGATCAGGAGCTGATTCTTTGAAAGGGTCAATAAAATAGACAAACCATTGGCAAATTTAATAAATTAAAAGAAAGAGAACACATAAATAACTTGAATAAGAAATTAATGTGGTCACATCAGACTAATATGAACATTTTTACTCCAATAAACTTGAAAATCTAGAGGAAATGGACAAATTCCTAGAAACATACATTCTACTCAGATTAACACAGATAAATACAGAACAGGTGAAAAAAAGTTCATCATAAAAAAAAAGACAGAAATTGAGTAGGTCATCTAAAGACTCCTCCCACAAAAAAAAAAAAAAAGTCCTGGCCTAATGGCTTCAAGGTTGAATTCTATCAAAAATTAATGGGAGGCATGGTTGTTGTTGTATAACATCGAGTCAGAACTGAGCTATTACTGAACTTTCAGCAAGTTTTCAGATACTTACCTATGACACTTATCACCTATTCTATTGAAATAATTTTTTAAAAAATATACAGAAAAAGAAGGATTATTTCAGAGTCTTTCTATGGAGTAAACTCTACCCTAATAATAAAACCAAGCAAAAACCTCACTAAAAAGAAATCTAAAGACCAGTATCTCTCAGAAACACAGATGTAAAATTCCTTAACAAAATCTTGGACAACATGATCCAACAGTATGTAAAAAGAAATTATTCATCTTAACTAAGCAGGACTATAACAGGAATGCAAGGATGGTTCAATACAAGACAAAAACCATAATTCGTCACATTAGCAAATTAAAGAACAGGAACCACATGATTCTACCAATTGATGCAGAAAAGGTCTTTGATAAAATTCAACACCCTACTTCCTGATTAAAATATGCACAAAATTAGGAATAGAAGATAATTTCCTCAAAAGAGTTAAAAGTATATATGCAAAACCAAGATTCAGTATTATCCTCAAGGGACAAACACATTCCTTTTGTGAACAGAGACCAGACAAAGCTGTCCACTGTTACCTCTGAATATTGTACTAGAAGTATTTGTTAGTACAACAAGACAAGGAAAGAAAATAAGAGGTATGCAAATAGACAAAAAGGAGGTAAAATGATTTCTATATGTAAATGATGTGATAGTGTACACGAAGAACCCCAAAATACCACAACAACAAAAACCTGTTAAACATAGTAGATAAATTTAGCATAGTAGCAAGAAACCTGATCAATATACAAAAATCAGTGGGACTTCTCCAAAGGAACAAAATAATGGAAAAGGAAACTAAGAAAGTGATACCATTTATAATAGCGAACACATGATAAAATTTGGGGGAATAAACCTAACTGCAGACACTAAAGACTTTTGTAAGGAAAACTACAAAATATTAATAAAAGAAACAAATCTAAATTGAAAACTATTCCCTGTTAATGGTTACGAATACTAAACATTGTGAAAATGACCATCCTACCAAAAGCATTGTATATACATACCATAGGAGAGAATACCAGAGGAATGTATATCCGTGTTTCATTGACTATGCAGAGGCATAACAAACTGTGGTTGACTCTGAGAAGAATGGGAATCCTAGAACATTTGATCCTGCTAATGCAAAACCTATACTTGGATCAACAGACAGTCATCAGAACAGAGAAAGGAATCACTGCATGGTTCAAAATTGGGAAGGGGGTATGCCAGGGATGTGTCCTGTCTCCATACCTTTTCAACCTGTATGCAGAACAGATTATCCAGGCGGCTGCGCTCTATGAGGAGAAATATGGTGTCAGGATTGATGGAAGATCTATGAACAATCTGCGTTATGCAGATGACACAACCCTGCTTGCTGAAACTGAGGAGGACCTGAAGAGCTTGCTACAGAGGGTCAAGGACCTAAGCCTTCAATATGGATTGAGGCTCAATGTCAAGAAGACAAAGATTCTCACCACTGGACCACTTGGCACCATCAGGATGGATGGTGAAGAGATTGAGATTGCTCACAGCTTTAGTTTGTTTGGCTCCACCATCAACACTCTTGGCACCAGTAGCCAGGAAATTAAGACATATTGAGATGGGAAAGTCTGTTGTTAGGAAACTTTCCAAAGTTCTGAAGAGCAATGGTGTCTCTCTGGAGACTAAGGTGCGTCTGATACAGGCCATAGTCTTTGCAATCACTTATTATACATCAGAGAGTAGGGCAATGACTAAGAAGGATAGAGGGAGAATTGGTGATGTTGAGCTGTGGTGCTGGAGAAGAGTATTGAGGGTACAATGGACTGCTAGGAAAACAAACAGATTCATCCTAGAAAGGGTTAAACTGGATAGCTCCTTGGAGGCAATGATTCTGAGGCTTCATCTAATGTACTTTGGATATGTTGTAAGGAGGAACCAGTCCTTAGAGAGTGACATCATGCTTGGGAGAGCGAAGGGACAGCAAAGGAGAGGAAGGCCCTCTATGAGGTAGATTGATTCAGTGACTGGGGTAATCGGGATGGGGGTGTTGGAGACAGTGTGATTGGCACAGGACAGAGCAGAGTTTAGGGCTGTTGATAGGGTTGCTATGAGTCGCAAGTGACTCTACAACACATAATACCACCACCACCCAAAGCAACCTCCACATTCAATGCAATTCCAATACAGCTATCAATCTCATTTGTCAGAGTTAAAAAAAAAGCAATTGTCAAGTTTATTTGGAAATAAGCAAAGCTCTTTCATAAAACAATAATGACGTGGGAGGCACTGTTGTTGTTTATCATCTAGTCAGAACTGATCCATTGTTGAACTTTCAGCAAGTTTTCAGAGGAATTTAAGCACATGGGAAGAGATTGTCCATCTTTCTCCCATGGAGAGTCTGATGGTGTCAAACTGTACGCCTTTAGGATTGCAGCACAGCTTCTTGCCAATAGACCACCAGAACTCCATAGCAGTCCATAATCTCAAAACTTACTACCCAGGCATAGTAACCAAAACAGCATGGTGTTGGTATAATGACAGACACGCAGATCAATGGAATAGAATTAAAAAAAACCCTCATCTACCTTAAGTCAATTGGTATTTGAAGGACTCAAAACCTATTAAATGATGAAATGACAACTGCTTCAACATATAATGCTGGCAAAACTACATATCTATCTGCAGAAAAATGAACAAGAACCACATAACACTGTCTATTGTTCTTGTTGATTGCCTTCGAGCAGAGCATGACTCATAACAACCCTATGAACAAAAGGCTTGAAGCCCCTTCTACAACTATCAACATAGAACAAAATTCATAGGATTGCCATAGGCATGTTATTTAGCAAGTGGATGCCACTCCTACTTCCTAAACACACTGTCTAGGTAGAAGGAAAGGGGACATGGAGGCACAATACCATGAGCGTTATCTCTGAAAGGAACAGAGGGAGTGAGAATAACACATCCTTTCATTGCTCCAGAGCAAAAAGCGGATAATAATGATCTTTTATTTGTTTCTCCTTTAAGTATGTAGGAAGAACAGCAAAAACCTTTAACTGTGACCTTTTTCTCAGGGAACCTCCTTTTTTACCTTGTGGTAGTTTCCCCTACAGCAATGCCACAGTCTCTCCACCACCAGGGTCTTGCTCCAGTCTCCTTCAAGTCTTTTCTGACTCAAGGCATGCAGCCCAGTGTGGGAAGCACTCTTTATCTTATCCTAGACCCAACAGTTGACAATTTCAAGACCATGTGTCTGCAGTTAATGTAGCTGTAGACTAGAGGGGAGCTAACTGTAATGGCTAAAAGAAGCCAACTTTAGGCTAACACCACATATACCATATACAAAAATCTATTAAAAATGAACAAGAGACCTAGGTTAAAGCCCAAAGCCATAAGGATTATAAGAGACAGAATGGGGCCAACATAGAAGCCTTAGCCTATAGCATAAAAAGGCTCACAAATATATCCAGAAATGTACAACAAGGAATAGATAAAACTTATGAATGATATGCATCAAAACCTTTTTCCAAGAGGGTGAAAAGAAAACGGATACACTGGGGGAAAAAATTAGCGATAACATCTCAGACAGGAGTCTCATAAAAGATTACAGAATACTCTAGAGTTTCTACAAGAGAAACACTAACAACCCAATAGCAAAATACACAAAAGATATGAAAAGACTTTTCTTAAAGCAAGACATTTGCATGACCTATGATACATGAAGAAATGCTCAAAATCATTGGCAATCAGAATGATGTAAATTAAAACAACAGTAAGATATCATCTCACCCCTGTATCAGTATAAAATTTTAACAGCAAGCAATGTACTGCTGGTGGGATTTGGAAGGCAAATTAGTGTTTTCTAAAAAAAAACCAAAAAAACAACAACAACAAATCATATAAATCTTATATGATCTAGCTATGGCACTACTGTAACATACCCCAAGGAAATTAGTACTGAGGTACAAAAGGAGATATATACATGTATTTTCATAGCAATTTTAGTCACAATGAGAAGAATATGGAAATAGTCCAAATACTCAGCAAACAAGTAGATTGAAAATTGTGGTATATTTACACAATGCAACACTAACAAATAACTATTCTGTAAAATATTACAGAACATAGGTGAGTTGAGAATATTATAAGTGAATGAACTCAGTCTCATAGGGACCAATACTGCTTAAGACTATTACTGTATAAAAGAAGGATAACTATTAAGCTGTATATAAATGTCCAGAAGGGGGAAGGTAAAAGGGAAAGTGGCAGGAAAAATGGAAGAGTGGAAATCACTAGAAAAGCAGAGTTTACTTTGCAGTTGGGGTTGTGTGAACAAATAAGAAAAATTCAATGGGGATACAAAAAGATGGGATAATAATAGGCATAGATCAATAGTAATTGTTGTTAGATGCCATGATTTTAGAAAATATATATGAATTATTATATAAATTAGATTAATGCAAATGAAATATTTAAATGAATGAAAATAAATGAAAGATTATTCAAAGGTTGATGGGTTTAGAAAACATAACGAATATGATTGTATGAAACACAATGTGAATGAAGAATAGTGTGAAACACAATGTATATGAACTTTGTATGCAAACCAATATAATTTTCTTTTTAAATAAGAAAAAAACCTGAACCAACCAGCACCAAACAACAAGATAGACTGGCACAGTGAAGACAACTCAAGTATATTGGAGATCATGAGGATGGCCGAGGATAGGGCCACAGTAGGCTCAATGGCATATAATACAACAGTTACAGTTGCTAGTCATCCTAGCTGTGTGAGATGATTTGACTTGATTTGCTGGATTTAGCTAACAATGAGTATTGGGCCGAAAGCCTCTTGTTTAGAGTCAACAGGACCTGGTGGAGGGCCTCTGTATTTAAAAGTAGGTTGGGGAAAAAAAAAAGTAGGTTGGGCCCTTAAGCCTGCAACCTTCAGGCATGGTATTAATTTTGTTTGGTATTAACATTCTTTTAAGTGGTACAACGCTTGTCTGTCAATTTTCTGTACTGAGGTAACTTGGGGTTGCTATGATGTTGAACTCTATGCCCCTAGTGTGTCAAATGCTATAATGGTTACAGATGGTACACAGTGTTTGGTGGAGCTCCCAGACTAAGACAAAATTGGAAGCAGGAGTGGCATCTACTTCCTAAACAACAGGCTTCTGGAAACTCTATGAACTTAGAGAAAATGATGATAGTTCTAGAATAGGATTCAGGTCTTTTGTTCATAAGAGTCCTGCTCGACTTGACAGCACTTAACAACAAAAGCAGGGATCCTAATCATGTATTCATGTGACTTTTTTGAGTGTATTAGCCATCTTCTATGAAGGGCTTGTTCATGTAGTTTCTTCTCTCCTAGATGTGCATTTCTGGTTATGTTTGATGGGTGATTTTTCTCATAAATGAGAATCACAAGCTACTCAACAGCACGTAGCAGCAACAATAAATGTGTGAATAAGGTTTTTCCCTCTGGTTTTATAGAAGTTGCAGATCTTGTTTCAGTTTTCTGTAGATACGTATTCAATTTGGCCAGCACCAGTTGTTCAAGAGGCTGTTTTTTCCCTTTTTAATGGGTTTCATCTGCTTGTCAAAGATCAATTAACTCAACTGCCCCCAAATCCCCACAATGTACATGAATGAAACTCGAAGTATGTGAATAAGACTATAAAAACCAATAAAAAAGAATTTCAAAACCAGAAAATATCCTGTTATAGGACATTAACTTCATATCTTGTTTTGCGCATTTTCCTAGATTTATGCAAGAAAAGTCCTCCAAAGTCCAGAATCATGCGTCAGACACATTTTTCTGTGCACACCACTTGGTTTCTGGCACAAGGTATTTCAAGCTTATTTTGTGTTTTCACATATCCTGATCATTTCTTGCAGGAACACTTTCCAAAATTTTTAGTGGTAAACAAAATTTATAAACTAAGATTTAGATTAAATGATTTTTTAATGCTGGCTCAGCAGATATATATAAATACTTTTGGATATAAACTTTAGAAAGGATTCTCCTAAGTTAATTCAACAGACCATGTTCTTTGACTTATTTTCATTTGTAGACTAATTAATTCTTTGTCTCAAACAGACATTCAAGCAAATGATAATTATTAATAAATGCTAATTAAATAAATTAAAGAAGAATCAACACAGTAATAAATAGAAAATTATGGAAAAACAAGGTAAAGTTTTAAATTTGTAGGTGGCAGCTGTTTATTATATTTGTATATTAAAAACAAACCCACTGCCAATCAATTGATTTCAACTCATGTAGACCCTCCATCAGTTTCCAAGGCTATAAATATTTAAAAGAGAAAACTGTTTGGAAAGTTACTATCAGTTGGAGCTCACTATAGCAGTGAGATTTTAAATATATATATTCACATTCATTGCTGTACCATCAGAATTGATTCATACCTGACTCTCTAGCACATTTCTCAAGCAGGAGAGAAGATAATACATCATTCTCTCATGGCAAAGGGAGGATTCTGATCCTGAGAGAGGCATGGTCTCTTGAGCAATAGCACAAATCTCTATGTGTTTTGCCAACAGCTAAGTAAGATAGGTGTTGTCCTGCTACTCCACAGGCTAGTGGTTTGAATCCACAAACTGTTCTGTAAAATAAAGATGAGCAATCAGTATTCTCCCATGCAATTCATAGCTTTTCAATACACACAGTAACATCTATATTAGAGATTTCTGGTTAAACAAGTGAGTTGAATTGTTGAGCAGATATTATATATAATATTATCTAAGTCAGCTGTGAGTCAGTTCCAAACTTGATATTCAATAACATTAATAACAAAGGATGACATCGAGCTGCCTATGACTCATAGCAACCTATGTACAAAAGCTCTGAAAGCTGCCCTATCCTGAGCCAGTCTCACTGACTGTGACGTGCCCACCCCCATTTCTCAGTTACTGTATCAATCCACCACTCTGTCACTCTGCCTATCCAAGCATTATTTCTTTCTCCAAGGATCAGTCCCTCCTGGCCACATGCCCCACGTATGTGAGACAGAGCATCAAAATCTTATCCTCCAAGGAGAAACTTGGTTTCCTGCTCTCTAAGACAGACTTACTTTCTTCTCAGCACCACAATTCAAAGGCATCAATTCTTCTTCTGTCACCTTTAGTTATTCTATATGGCTTTCTGATGTATAGCAAGTAATTGCAAACACCATAACCTGAATCAGGCACACCTTAGTCTCTAGACTGAAATCATTGCTTCTCAGTACTCTGGAGAGGTCCCTGACAGCAGATTTTCTTAGTGCTGTTTTTTTTTTAAATTTACTGACCGGTGATGGAAAGAGTGTTGATTGTGGAACTGAGCAAGCTATAATTGTTACCAACCTCAATCCATCTATAATTATGTTGCCAATTCGACCAGTGGTGAGAATCTTTGTTTTCTTGATGTTGAACTTCAATCAATACATGGAAACGACAGTCCTTGACCTGTAGCAAGCGTTTCAGGTCCTCCTTAGCTTCAGCAAGCAAGGTTGTGTCATCTGCATAATGTAGGTTGTTGATGAGTCTTTCTCCAATCCTGACCTTCATAGTCCTCCTCATAAAGTCCAGCCTCCCAAATGTTCTGTTCTGCATATGCATTGAAATGTATGGAGACAGGACACACCTCTGACACTCTCCTTTCCTGATTTAGAACCATGCAGTGTTTCCTTGTTCTGTTCTGGGGACCGCTTTCTGGTCTGCAAATCAATTTCACATGAGCACAATCAAGTGTTCTGAGATTCCCTTTCTCCTCAAAATTAGCCACAATTTGTTGTGAGCCACACAATCAAATGCCTTTGCATAGTCAATGGAATACAGACATTCTTCTTGTGCTCTTTGCTTTCTGCCAAGGTTCATTTGACGTTGGTCATAATGTCTCTAGTGCCATGACCTCTTCTAAACTTAGCTTATTTTTCTAGTAGTTCTTTGTCAATGTATTGCTCCAGTCATTTTGGATAATTTTCATTAGAAGTTTGCTTGCATGTGATATTAGTGATATTATTTGATAATTTCCAAACTCAGTCAGGTCATAAATAATGGATATCTTCTATTCACTTGGATAGGTCGTTGTCCTCCAGATCTCTTGGCATAACCTGATGAGCACATCCAGGGCAACATCTGTTTGTTGAGATATATCAATCGGTATTCTTTCAATTCCTGGAGCCTTATTTTTTTGATATGTCCTTCAGAGCAGTTTGAACTTCCTCCTTTATCATTATTATCTCTTGATCATAAGTTATTCCATGAAATTCTTCTGTGTCATCTAATTCTTTTTGGTACAGAGACTATTTACTCTTTCCATATTCTTTTATTATATTATTATTATTAATTTTAATGAAAATTTAGAGATTTTGTATTTCCATTAATTCATTATTGCACGTTTCTCCCTGCCCACCCCTTCCCTCCAGTTCATTCTTCCCTTTGAAAAGATAAAAAAAATTCTTTTATAATGCTTCATTCATATTCTTCCCATAGCATCCTTAAGTATTACATCTCATAGCTTCAATTTGTTACTTAGTTCCTTGAGCTTAGGAAATACCGAGCAAGTTCTGCTCTTTTGATTTTCAGACTCAAGCTCCTTGCACATTTTATTATAATATTAGAATTAGAAAAATATCATTTTGCAATATTCAATAAAGTGTTTCATTTTAGCAAATGTAAGATCATTTGATGTTGCTTTTAGTTGTCCTTGATTTGACAACAGATGAATACTTTGCTCTGTTATGTGCTATCTTTGACATCTCCACTCTGCTCAAACTGTTTCAATGCATCTTACTGAGGATATTCTTATCATTTACTGACATTTTTCTTATGCTAGCTTATATCTTCATTCAAGGCATTAATGTCTGTAACATGCCTAAAGTATGGACGAGAACATTTCTTCATCCTCCCCTCAAAGGAGCTTCCTGGTTGCATTTCCTCCAAGACAGGAGTGTTTAATCTTTTGAGATTCAATGAAGCATTCAACACCCTTGGTTAATATCACAATTCAAAGGTATCAATAATTCTTTATCTTTCATATTCATTGTTCAACTTCCGCATCCATATGAAGCAACTGAAATGCCATGACTTGAATCTTGTGCAATGATTTTTTTTGAGATAATTGTTGTTATGTAGTATTGATTTGAGTATAACTCATTATAGCACTATAAACAACAGATTAAAACCTTGTCTTATCTTTTGCTATGTTCCCAATTTCCCTCATGACAGAGCCCATTGGCAGAGTCATTGTCAATTTATCTTGTTGAAGGTCTTCCTCTCTTTCTTTGACCCTCCACTTCTTCCAGCATGATGTTTTTTTTCTAAGGAATTGCCCCTTCTGTCAGTACATCCAAAGTATATGAGACCACATTATACCATTTTTCCTTCTGAGGAGGACTTTACAAGACATACTTGTTTTACTTTCAGTCGTTGTTGTTAGGTACTGTCAAGTCATGTAGACCCACAGTACCCCTATGAACAACAGATCGGAACATTGTCCTACGTGTTTCCTGACACACTAGGATCCATTACAGGAGCCACTTCATTTGCTTGCGGGTCTTCCTATCTTTTGCTGACCCTCCATCTTTCTGAGCATTATGTCTCCAAGGGATAGCCTCTCCTAGCAATACTACCAAAGCATGTGTGCTGAAGCTTCACTATTTTTTGTTCCAAGGAGGACTCTGGCTGCATTTTTTGCAAGATGTGTTTTTGTTCTTTTGGCAGTCCATGGGATATTCTCTATTATTTTACAACACTACAACTCAAAGGCATTTGTCTTCTTCTGTCATCCTTAATCATTGCTCAGCTCTCAGATGCATAGCAAGTGATTAGGGAGACCATAGTTTTTATCAGGCAGACCTTAGTCCTCAAACTGATATCATTGTTCCTCAATAATTTGAAAAAGTCGCTGACTACAGAATTTCCAAGCACAATATACCTCCTTATTTTCCGACTGCTGGTACCAAGTGTGACTAATTGTGCTAGTAACCAATTGATTGTGTCAATTAATATAATACCTTTTTTATATTTTTTTAAGGAATTAAGTGTCTTATTGGGCTCAGACCAGGAAACCATTGCTCTTGAAGACCTCTGTGTACTTGTACTTGCTGATCCTCTTCTCCATTATCTTCTCCACCTCTTTTCGTAGCCTCATGATCTGCTTCTTCTTCTGGTAATGCATCTTGGCCTTCTCCTTCCTCTTCTCCTGTGTGGCCAGCACTGCCTGGTACTTCTAGCCCACCTTGTGAGCTAGGTGGTCCAGGGAAGCAAACTTAGGAGTGGGCTTGATCTGCACAGCCTTGAGGGCAACAGGACCATCATCCACTTTCTCTTGTCATAGGGAGGTGGGATCCCGTTGAACACTTTGAGGTAGTCCAGGCAGCCTGGCCACGCATGGTCTTGTGTGGAAACTGTCCGCCAAAAGATGTGGCTAGGGGCCAAGAAGGAATGGGTTAGTATTAATTCACTTATGGAGGAAGGCCAAGTACTTCAATTTATTCCTGCAGAAATTCTGATCCCCTCACAGCACGTGACCATCACCTTTTGGCCCATCAGCACCTGCTTGGCCACAATGGCTGCCAGGTGGCACAGGAGAGGGCCTCAGCCATCCAGCATCAGGACTGACAACTCCACCATCTTTGGTAGCTGCCTTTGAAAGAAGATAAAATCTTTGACACTTCAATCTTTTTTTCCATTTACCATGATGGCTATAAGTCGAGTGGTAAGAATCTTTGTTTTCTTGACCGTGAGATGCAATTCATATTGAAGATTATATTCTTTGATCATCTACAGCTAGAGTTTCAAAATCCTATGAAGAGTAGAGGAACATGGATAGTTTTTCAGTAGCTCATAGGACATTCAGTACTCTACTAAAACCACAATTCAAAAGCATTAATTCTTCTTATATCATCTTTAGTCACTTCCCAGCTTTCAAATACATAGAAAGCAATTGAAAAGACCATGACTGGTATCAGCTGCACATTAGCTTTAAAGTAATAACCTATCACTTTAGCATATTGATATATAACACATTTGGCAATAGTTTATCCTAATGCAACATGTATTTTGATTCCTTGACTTGTGTTTCCATGGATATTGAGATTATTAATGGATGTTAAAGTCACTTACAGAAATGAGGATAAAAGCAAAAATAATTTCAAAATTCTTTTTTAAATTGTCAAATATTTTAAAAGATGAGTGTAGCACAGGAAGAGATTGTTCCTCCTTCTCCAACCGAACATCTGGTAGATTAAAATCACTCACCTTCAGGATTTCAGTAAAGCTTCCTGCCACTAGGCCACAAGATGTCCCTGTTAGTTGTCTTATGATTGATACAATTAAGGAAACATGTTTGCTTATAGGGTATTCTTCCCTATATGATTTTGCTTCAAAAAATTATCTGATAAATTAAAAAGAGTTAACTAAATTAGATTTTGTTACTAATCTAGAAACAAAAAGAGACAAAGAGATATAACAAGCAAATACATTCAAAGAGCTCTAATGATTTGATAGGGAAAGAGAAACACAGGAGCTTGGAGACATTAACCAAATAGTAAATAAACATTCATTTTATTGTTTTTATTAACTGTTCTATAGACTTGAAGTAGAGGGAGAGAAGAAAACAAATGTTTATTTGTTTTAAACTGTCTTTTGTTTGAACATTTATTCTCTATAACGTCTAGTACAATACCAGATCCATAAGGAGGAATCAAATAAATAATTGTTGAAACCTTTAATCAAATTTAATTTTTTTCAGGGCTTCAGTATGATATTGGAATATCATTTTTTGGAAGAATAAGAACAAAAATTATAATTTTTAAAATTCACTTTTAATTTATGCTCAGATATTTCCTTTTTAAAAAAACACAGAACCATCGTCAAATGGCATAAACAAATATTTATTTCATGGGCCTGAAGTCAAATTATCATATTAATCTCTACTTCACTCTTAAAGGATTTCAGTAAGAATATTGAGTTACTAGTTATTAATTATATTCATATTTTTTCATCAATGTATAGAGAAAGTTAATACATTTGAACAGCTGAAAAATGATTGAATAATTGAGTTACGATTTAATCAGTTCTTTCCAGTAAAGCATAATTAAGAGACAGTGATATAAATTCATTTCCAGAAATGTAAGCTAGTATTTTAGAAGACTGTGAAGAATTTTATGTATTCGTTGGAAGCAAGTAAAAACCAGAACTGGAGAAGGAGGAGAGACAAATTTGAAAATGTTGAGTAGGAGGTGAAGGAGAGTGGGTGGAACATGAAAGTGATGAAGAAGTAGAAAGTACTTCCAAAAGAGAAAAAGAGATTTGCATTGCTAGTGTACTGTTTGTCAAAGAAAGCCTCTTCTAAATTATTCAAACTGTTAGGAGAGTCATTATTTTCCAGAAACTTACCAGAATTTTCTTCTTTGTAACTAATGAGGAAATATCAAGAAACACGATCATACTACATTAATATACATAAATTGAATCAAGTTCAGCTTCTTGCAGGATTTTGTACTCCATATGATGCTTCTTTATGTGCTATAAATCTTAAAAAAGACTGGATTATTGTCTTTTTTTATGTATCTTATCCCCATATTACATTTTTTTCCTTTTAAAAAGTTTTATTTGTTTGTGAATTGATTTTGGTTTTAGGTATCAGATTTTCATACAATCAATTAGATCTCATAGATAATCAGAGTTATACACATTAATATGTCATTCAAACTTCAACAAAGGACTGAAGTGAATTGCCCTAGAATATAATTGATGTATATACATATTAATTTTGAATATTATAGTAATTAATTATGATTCATTTTTAAATAGGGTGTTATTGGTTTGTTTGGTTTTTTTTTTTAACGGTACCAGTATTACCAGAGTAAACATATTTATTTTTCTGGGATCTTCTTTATCAGTTGGAAGAAATCAGTTTTATATGAGCTATCATTTGTGCTGGAATCCTTACGTTGTTGTTGTTGTTCAGTGACTGGGGTAATCGGGATGGGTGTGTCAGAGGCGGTGCGGTTGGCGCAGGATAGAGCAGGGTTTAGGGCTGTTGTGCATAGGGTCGCTATGAGTCGGAAACGACTCGACGGCACATAACAACAACAACAATCATTTGTGCTGGAATCCTTATGTTGTTGTTGTTGTTGTTGATTGCCTTTGAGTCAAGTACAACTTATAGAGGTCTTATGAACAAAAAGGCTTGAAGTCCCTCTACAACTATTGACATTTATTGAAGTTCATCAGGTTTCCAGAGGCATGTTACTTAGGGAGTGGATGCCACTCCTGGTTCCATCACAAATGGCATCATTTGTGCCAGCATCCTTATAACACCTTATAAATACGTGTGCTCTAGCTGCAGCTTTTAATGAGGAATTATTTCAGTCACAGCAACTTCTTCAGAACATCAGTTCAAGGGATTGTGTTTAGAACACCAAGTTGCTAAATTTTGCTATCTTTTATGCATGTTTTAAAAGCACTTCCTGTGGTTTTACTGTTCAATATTAAAGAGAAATCACTCTCAGAACTCCGATTAGATTCTTCTGCCTGAATAACAATTAAAACCTATATTAAAATATAGCAGTGGAAATGCAATCAAGTTCATCGCTTTATTTTCAACAGAATGTCTTAATTTTAATAAGTCTTTGTTTACTATAATTATTTATAAAAGTATAGAAAAAGTTCTTTAGAATTTTACCTTTTTAGGAGAAAAAAAATATGTATTAGTCAGGCAACAAAAACTGGCTGTCTAGCAAAGGATGAACTTGACACTAACTAGATTTACCCTTTGTCTTAATTAGAGTTTCCGACAGTATCAGTGAGTCATGAACTTCAGTCTGGAGATACTCCTGTAGTACAGTGTATCATTTGATGTGACTTTCTAGCATTTTTTTAGGTAATCTCCACTACAGGACTGGGTGTTGCTATTGTTACATACCATAGAATAATATGTGATTCATAGTTGACCTGACAAGTGACCTTTCAGAGAAAGTAAATTACATGGAAATTGATCTTTTATCTTTGTCTCTGGATAAATCTGGTGTTACTTTGGGTTAGCTGCACATATACTTACACTAAATACCCAGAATTCCCTACATGATCAGGTTGTTGTTGTTGTTGTATGTACAAGAGCTCTAAACGCTGTTCTATCCTGTGCCAACCTAGCCATCTCAAATGCACTTATCCCTACCACTCCAGTCACAGAATCAATCCATCTCATCGAAGGTCTTCCTTTCCTATGCCACCCCTCCACTCTGCTAAACATGATGTCCCTCTCCAAGGACCAGTGTCTCCTTGCAACATACCCAAAGTATGTCAGACAAAGCTTCAGAATCCTTGACTCTGATGAGCATTCCAGCTCCACTTTCTCCAGGATAAACCTGCTGTTCTCCTAGCAGACCATGGTATATTCAACACTATTCTCCAGCACCAAAGCTCAAAGGCATCAATTCTCTTTCTATCAACCCTATTCACTGTCCAACTCTCTGATGCATAGCACGTAATTGCAAAGACTATAGCCCGGATCAGGCACACCTTAGTCTCCAGCCTGATATCGTTGCTCTTCAATACTCTTGAGAGGTCCTTCACAGCCAACTTTCCCAATGCAATTCGTCTCTTGATTTCCTGGCTGCTTTTACCAAGAGTGTTGATTGTGGAGCCAAGCAAACTAAAACTGTTAAGTATCTCAATCTCTTCACCATCCATACTGATGCTGCCACTTGGCCTAGTGGTGAGAATCTTTGTTTTCTTGATGTTGAGCTTCAGTCCATATAGGAGGCTGCAGTCCTTGACCTTCCGCAGCAAGCGGTTCAGGTCCTCTTCAGTTTCAGTGAGCAGGGTTGTGTCATCTGCATAACGCAGGTTGTTGATGACTCTTCCACCAATCCTGATGCCACATTTCTCTTCATACAGCCTGAAGAAATACACAGAGTCACTGTATCAGAAGGAATTAGCTGACACAGAAGAATTTCATGAAATGACATATGAGCAAGAGCCTATGGTGATGAAGGAGGAAGTTCAACTTGCTCTAAAGGAATTGGCAAAAAAACAAGGCTCCAGGAGTTGACTGCGTACCAATTGACATATTTCAACAGACAGACACTGCCCTGGATGTGCTCACTAAGTTATGCCAAGAAAGATGGAAGACAGCCAGCTGGTCCACTGACTGGAAAAGATCAATATTTGTTCCCATTCCAAAGAAAGGTGACTCAATAGAGTGCAAAAATTATCAAACAATATCATTAATATCACATGTAAGCAAGATACTGCTGAAAATTATCCAAAAACATTTTGAACAATATGTCAACAGAAAACTTCCAGATGTACAGGCTGGATTTAGAAGAGGTTGTGGTACTAGGGATATTATAGCTAATGTTAGATGGATGTTGGCAGAAAGCAAAGAATACCAGAATGACTATCTGTGCTTCATTGACTATGCAAAGGCTTTTGACTGTGTGGATCAACAAGCAGTGGCTGACTCTGAGAAGAATGGGAATCCCAGAACATTTGATTCAGCTAATGTGAAACCTATACTTGGACCAAGAGGCAGTTGTCAGAACAGAGCAAGGAGACACTACATGGTTCAAAATCAAGAAGGGGGTTCGTCAGGGATGTATTCTCTCTCCATACCTTTTCAATCTGCATGCAGAAGAGATCATCCAAGACACTGGGCTGTACATGATCAGGTAGGCTTTACAAAAGTGAGCTATTTGTGGCTTATCAAGTACCAAAAGTACACAGACAGAAGATGATAACATTGATGAAAGGGACTTTCTAAAGATTAAATCCCTATGGGCATCAAAATCATTCTCAAACAGGGTGAAAATAAAGTCTACTAAATGGGGGGGGGGCGGATCAACAAAAGAACAAACAAATAAAACCACCACAACAGTTTTCAATGAAATATCAGACAAGGACTTTTTAATAAAAATTTACAGACTTTTATAGTAGCATCCACAAGAAAAAGACTGATAATCCAATTATAGCACAGATAAATGGCATAGAAAGACTTCACAGAGGAAGACATTCATATGCCCAACAGACACCTGAATAATGTTCAAAATTCCTGGCATCAGAAAGATGCAAATTAAAATCACAATGAGATGTCATTTCACATAAGTAGCAGTGAAAAAGGTTAATTGGACAGCAAGCATTAATATTGGAGAGGATGTGTAGAGATTGGAACATTCATATACTCTTGGTGGATTGTAAAATGGTAAAACGACTCTGGAAGGTGGTTTGGTATTTCCTCAAAAAGCTGAACATAGAAATTACACATGACCCAGGTGTTCCACTACCACGAACGTACTCTGAGGAAAATAGAACTGAGGTACAATTGGAGATTTGTACATGAATGGTCATAACAGTATTATTCACAATTGCAAAACCATAAAAATAGCCTGAATGTCCATCAGCATATGAATGAATGGAGAAATTGTAGTACATTCACATGATGGAATACTGTGCAGCACTCAGGTGTAATAATTTGGGAAAAAATACTATATAACATGGGAGAGGTTGGAGAACATTATACTGAGTGATCTCTTAAGGACAAATAATACATAAGGTCATTATTATAAATATGGTGTTTGTCATCATTATGTGCCATCGAGTCACTTGTGACTCATAGTGACCTTATGTTAAATATCTCTGAAATCTGCTCTAGCCTATGGCAAAGTTACTGTCTCCAACACACGTATCCTCATTACCCCAGTCACTTTATCAATCCATCTTATCAATGGTCTCTCTCTGTCCCTCCACCCTTCTAAGCATGATGCCCCTCTCCAAGGACTGGGCACCTCCTTGCAACATGCCCATAATATGTCAGACAAAGCCTCAGAATCCTTCCTTCCATGGAGCAGGCTGGCCCCACCCTCTTTCGGATGAACCTGTTTGTTCTTCTGGCAGTCCATGTTATACTCAACACTTTTTACCAGCACTACAGCTCAAAATCATCAATTCTCTTTCTATCATCCCTAGTAATGGTCCAGCTCTCCGATTCATGGCAAGCAATATGGTCAGTGTCAGGGATACTTAGTCTCTAGACTGATGTCATTGCAATTCGTTTGTTGAGTTGCTGGCTGTTGGTATTAAGAGTGTTGGTTGTGGAGCCAAGCAAACTAAAGCTGTGAGCAATCTCAATCTCTTCACTATCCATCATGATGCTGCTAATTGGCCTAGTGGTGGGAATCTTTGTTTTCTTGATGTTGAGCTTCAATCCATATTAAAGGCTGCAGTCCTTGATCTTCTGCAGCAAGTGCTTCAGGTCCTCCTCAGTTTCAGCAAGCAGGGCTGTGTCATCTGCATAACACAGATTGTTGATGAGTCTATCTACAATCCTGATACCACATTTCTCCTCATACAGCCTGTTGTAGCTAAGTGCCATCGAGTCATTGATAAATCTTTCTCCAATCCTGCTTCCATGGTCCTCCTCAAAGAGCCTAGCCTCCCGGATGTTCTGTTCTGCATATAGATTGAAAAGGTATGGAGACAGAATACATCCCTGGCATACACCCTTCCCAATTTTGAACCATGAAGTGTTTCCTTGCTCTGTTCTGACAACTGCCTCCTGGTCCAAGTATAAGTTTATTGTTTTTTTTTTTTAATTTAGGTTGTTTATTTTTCATTTCAATGAACATCCGAACCAACCCCTCTCCGCCACCACCCCCCCCCCGCTTGCTCCTCTCCTTGAAAAAGAAAAACTCCCTCATTGGTACACAATCTCCCCTGCACCTGAATAAGCACAATCAAGTGTTCTGAGCTTTCCGTTCTTCCGAGAGTCAGTTTGTTCTGATCCACACAGTCATTTGCATAGTCAATGAAACATAGCTAGACATTCTTCTGGTATTCTCTGCTTTCAGCCAAGATGCATATAACATTAGCTATAACATCCTTAGTATCATGACCTCTTCTAAACCCAGGCTGCACATAGAAAAATAACTAATAAGATGTGTATAAAAGTCCAAAAGGGGAAGTAGAAGTGTAGAATATAGGGATGGGTGGGGGGAGGATCATCCATTTTCAAAGTTTGATGGGCAGAGGGAGGGGGTGAAGGAATTAGTAAAGATCCAGTAGGGACCTGAAAAAATAGGATATTAATAGACATAAACCAGTAGTGATTAATTTTATAAAACACAATGTATGGGAATGATCATACGAGACAATGTGAAAGAAGAAATATATGAAATACAAAATATATGAATGAGGGAAGAGGACTGAACAGATGGTTAATATTATAAATAAAGCACATGGCATCATTGTGGTGTGGAGATGATGGAAATGTAGAAGGTTAACATAGGGACTGGCAAGTTTTATCCTCTTACCAGGTGTAAAACGGGCCATTGCAGAGATGTGAAGGAGTAATATCATGAATAAAGAAGAGCTAGAATTCAAGCTCATCCTTTGGACTTTAAATCTCTGCACTGAAACTCCTAAAGTGAGGAAGGAAACAGCTATAACAAGTGAATGAATAAACTTGAGGAGTAGTAGAAAAATAGAAGATTATAACACCTGAATTTCAGAATCATCTCAGGAACAGGTTTGAGGCCTTGAACACTAATGAGCGAAGACCAGATGAGTTGGGGGAGGATGTGAAAGGTATCATCCAGGAAGATGAAACGGTCATTACAAAGACAGAAGAGGAAGAAAAGACCAAAATGGATGTCAGAAGA
>NW_006399828.1:11904918-11932924 GCF_000299155.1 Elephantulus edwardii
GCAGGAGGGGAAGACCCTCTATGAGGTGGATTGATTCAGTGACTAGGGTAATTGGGATGGGCGTGTCAGAGGCAGTGCCGTTGGCGCAGGATAGAGCAGGGTTTAGGGCTGTTGTGCATAGGTTCGCTATGAGTCGCAAATGACTCGACGGCACATAACAACAACAACAACATAACCAGGAAGTGTGTGAGAGATAGAAATATAAAATCCAAGACTATAGAATAAAAAAAAAAAAAATGGAAAACCTACGAGTCTACCCACTCCACTGGTATAGTGCTTATATTTAAATAGTTGTTGGGAAGTTTGTTGATCCACAAAGTTAGGGCCAAACACTTTCAGGATTATGTTTTCTCAGGGAAGTGGGGTGTTGCTGAATGGAACTATGCCAACAGAACTAAAAGGGTTTTGTATAATATATTTAAGCAATGAATAGGCCAATCCCATGTGGTCAAGAACTACAAGGATGCATGAGACTTTCAGCCTGGTTAGGCATAAAATACACTTTGGGTGAAGAGCTTCTGAAACTAAATTTTAACCTGTCATTTCCCTAATAAATATTATAACAATGATTATTGTCTATGAATTCTGTGTGACTGTTATCCAATCAAGTGGAGAAGTAGAGAGAGCGATGGGCATGATGGATGATGTCAGAATTTTAGAAAGGTTTGGAAAAGGGTATGTGTGGACTTGTCTAATCTTATAAAAATTTGCTTTGTGCTGTTGCTGCTTGCGATTGGATATTCTTTTACTTGGTTAATTTACTGGAGGTCAGGAACCACCATGCCTATCGCTACTGCATTTATATGTTGGGAAATCCATTAGCCTATGATCATGTTTTGTAAAAGAGAAAGATGAAAGAAGCGTTTTTATATTAGCAGTCCATGAGAACATGTGATGCTTACAATCATTGGCAATAAGAGAGATGCCAATCAAAACCACAATGAGATACTATCTCACCCAAGTAGCAGTGGCAAAGTTTATTAAGGCAGCAAACTACAGATGTTGGAGAACATGTGGAGAGATAGGAACTCTCATACACTGCTGGTCGTATTTTAAAATGGTCCAACCACTCTGGAAGACAGTTTAGCATTTCCTCAAAAAGTTGAACATAGAAACTCCACATGATTCAGGTATTCGAACACTAAGAATGTAGAATTGAGAAAGAAACAGAGATTTGTACACCAATGTTCATAGCAGCATTATTCACCATCACAAGAACATGAAAACAGCCCAAATGAATAGATTGAGAAAATTTGGTACAGTCACACAACGGAATGTTAAGCAGCACTAAGAAGTAATGATTTTGAAAAATATTATGTTATTTGGGAGGGCCTGGAGAACATTATGCTGCGTAAAGTAACACAGTCTCATAAGGACAAATATTGCATAAGACCATTATTCTAAAAATAGAAGGATAACTAGTAAAACATCTTTAGAACCTAAGGGGGAAGATTAAGGAGTGAAGGGATGAGGATAGGTAGAGGTGAAACCACAAGGTTGCACCATTTGGGAGGTGGAGGGAGGTGGGGAAGCAAATGGGAAAGATCTGGGTGAAAAGACAGGGTTATGATAAGCAATGTCTAATGGTGACTGATGTTATAAAACAATGTATGAAAATTATAGTTCAAATCACAATGTGAATGAATAATATGTGAAACATGATTTATATAAACTCTGTAAGAAAATCAATTTAAAAAGAATATAAAATACAATGTTATGAATAACTGTATGAAACACAAGTGCAAGATTGTATAAAACACAATGTATATGAACAAAATATAGAGTAAATGAATTATTATGTGAAAACTAATATTTTTATTTTTTAAATACAAAAAAAACCATTCTATGGATAAAATTTTGAATGATGCAGGAAAAATAATATTTTTAAATGAATGAAAATATAAAAAATTAGAGCCTTAAAATAAAACCCAAATATAAAATATCAGTGAAGTAATTAAAAAAATATAGTATGTTTGCCCTGTGGTAAATCAAGATGCTTTATGGAATAAAAAAAGAAAAATAATATCAGTCATGAAATAATAGTAAAAAATTTACTGGAAACCATGAATAAAAATAAAAAATTAAAAATATTACTATTAGATATCATAGTGTATCATATTTTGTAATATGCTTGGAGAATATAAAAACAAATGTAAAAAAACAACTTTCTAAAGCAGTAAACCAAAGCATATCTATATATTTTTTTCAAAGCCCATATAGCTCTTCAAATTACTCCTTATAGAAGTTAAAATATATTTTTTAAAAACCAAAGAAAATTATTGTATCATTCTCATGTAAATAAGCATAACTTGCTATATAGCAAAGTATATCAATGTTGTAAACAAACTTATTTTTACTCAGCTGCTTTGACTATGGGACTTTGACAGAGTCTGTGGATTAGATGTGGACTTTTTTTGTTCCCCCCAGGGATTGTTTTATCGGGGTTTTGACTCTATCAAATAAATGACACTGTTTTCTTAGATAAGAAAACATGAGTAAAACAGATGTATGAGAAGTTTTCAGGAGAACCAAGATTTTGGCTTAGCCATGCTATATTTACTTGCCTTTGAATATGTGATTGAAGATGTAAAATACTCTGATGAATATAAGATACAGTGTTCTTGGGTGAGATTTGATTGAATGTATGTGTGTGTGTGAGACAGAGACAGAGAGCGGGGGAGAGAGGGAGGTAGTATGTTTCAGTATGAAAGTTGTGAAATAGGACAACTTCTGAGAACTTCAATTAAGAGAATGTAATACAAAGGAGAAGACAGTCAAGGAATCAACTCAGGTATATTTTCTCATTTACTTAGTCATAAGGAAACACAGGAGGAGACAGAGAAAGTTGCACAGAGAAAGCTACCCATCTTCATTTCATAGAGGAACAGATGAATTAGGATAGTCACTGTCTTTGCATGACTCATTAGCAACTATGGCACCAGAGCGTCCTGAAGAAATAATTAAAGCTGTTAAAAACTTTTTAGACTTTACAGTACATCCAGAATTATAAGGTCTTTACTTGGCAACATGAAGTCATCATGATTTAATAACAATAAAATTTTTATAGTCATGAATGACATCAAACTGAAATGATGTAGATAGAGAAAGCATGATTTGAAAACGAAGTTTTTGTGGTATATAGAATTTATTAATTTCTTTTGAGGAACAACACACACAAATGTTAAGTTTACAGAGAGCAATTTGAACTAGAAACACAATTAGCAGAAGTGAGATACTAGTATAGGTTTTTGTACTAAGTAGAATGTTCAAAATACTAAGATGGGAAATGCTGACAAAGGAGAGAGTGTTAGAATTGATAAATACAGCTCTTACACCCATCCATTTGAAAATATTTGTAACCGTGTAAGGATATAAATAAAGTATGTAAAGATCTCAACTCAAACACTTAGTCAATGGGGCTCATTAACACAAATCTTTGCAACTACCCTTGACAAAAAGAATAAAAACACAAAACTCACTGCCATAAAGTTGATTCATACTGATAGCAACCTTGGCATTTCTTAAGAGGAAGGAACTGAACAACAAGTGCATGTCTCTAGTTGCAATACTTAGAGATGCCATGAGAAGAATATTGAATGATCCAGGGAGCATCAAAACAAGATAGAAAGAATGCATAGAGTCACTGTATAAAAAAAAATTAGATAACAGAAGAATTTTGTGAAATAATATATGATCAAGAGACAATGGTGATAAAAGGGGAAGGAAGTTCAAGCTGCAAGGAAGGAATTCACAAAGAACAAGGCCTCAGAAATTGACAGAATACCAACTGACATATTTTAACAAACAGGTTTATCCTAGGACATAGTCACCTTTGTTGTGTGCCAAGAAATCTGGAGAATAACTCCCTGGCCAACTGACTGAAAGACATCTATATTTATTTCCTTAAAAAAATTCAACATATTATCAAAATTATGGTACAATATCACTAATATTAAATGCAAGCAACATCTTGCTGAATATTATACAAAAATGCCTGGAACAATACATGATCAGAGAACTACCAGAAATGCATGTTGGGTTTAGAAGAGACATTTGCACTAGGAACATCATGGTCAATGTCTGATGAATCTGGGTTGAATGTAGAGTACCAAAGGAATGTCTGTGTTTCAATGACTATGCAAAAGCATTTACCTGCATGGACCACAAAGAATTGTGGCTAACCTTGAGAATAACGGAAATCTCATAATACTTGATGTGTTCATGCAAAACTTATACTTAGACCAGGAAGTCTTCATTAGAACAGAGCAAAGAAACAATGCATGGTTCAAAATCAGAAAAGGATTGTATAAAAGATGCATCCTATCTCCATATCTTTTCAATCTATATGTGCAACAGATAATTCAGGAGGCTGGAATTTATGAGGAGGAATGTGACATCAAATTGGAGGAAGATCCATCAGCAATCTGAGTTATGAAGACAACACAATCTTGCTTGCTGAAATTGATTATAACCTGAAGTGTGTGATGCAGAAGGTCAAGGATTTTAGTCTGCAATATGTACTGAAGTTCAACATGAATGAAACAAAGAGTCTTAACACTGGACTAATTGGCATTCTCCATGATTGAGACTGATAACAATTTCAGCTTGCTTAGTTCCACAATAAACACTCTTGGAACCAGCAGTCAGGAAATCAAAAGACAAATTACATTAGGAAAACCTGCTGTCACAGACCTTTCCAGAGTGCTTAAGAGCAATGATTTCAGTATAGAGACTAAGATGTGCCCCATATAGGCATTGGTCTTTGAAATTATTTGCTAGGCATCATAAAGCTGCACAATGACTTAGGATGACAGAAGAAGAATCAATGTCCTTGAGTGCTATAGAAGAGTATTGAAAATATCGTGGACTGCCAAGAAAACAAACAGGTCCTGGAAAGGGTGAAGTCAAGTTGTGCTTTAGAGGCAAAGATTTTAAGTTCTGTCTAACATACTTTGGATATATTTCCTGAAGGGACGAGTCCTTGGAAAAGTTCATCAGCTTTGGAAGGGTGGAAAGACAGTACAGGGAAGACCCTGGATGAAATTGATTGACATTGTGGGATAATGAAGGAAGGAGTGTTGAAGACAGTGAGGGTCCAGAGCTGTTGTGCATAGGGTCACTATGAGTTGCAGATAATGGTTCACAACACCAACAAGAACTTTTATAGACGTATACTGCCACATCTTTAACCCACTGAGCCACTGTTATGTTTGAATCAGCAACCTTTTTGACTAGGAGTTTGCAGCTTAAGTCCCCAAAATACCAGGGCTTCCATACAAAGAAAAAAAATCAGCTTAAATTGGAATAGAATTTTGAGTATTTGGAGCCAAAAGTAAAGTCTGAAAATTCAAACTAGCACAATGGCCCAAAACTAGCATGAAAAAGAAAAAAAATTGCTCTTCCAAAAGGAACTGTATTTAAAACAGATCATACTCTAGCTATTCCTAGCCAATGGTTAATCCAAATAAGTAGGAAAAAGTTGTAATAAATTACACTCTTTGCCTTGTATATTATGTTGCTTAAGTCAGCAACTCATTGCTGATTCTCCATCAGGTCTTCAGAGGCAGTATGGTATTAAGACTTTTAAAAATGTTTTGGTATTCATTGCCTTTCTTAGTCCCACATCTGGAGCATGGTTTCCAGCTGCCTCAACTGTAGACACATGATTCACAGAAGATCAGCATCTTCAACCTCGTGAACAGCTGCTAGGCCAACATAAGGGGGAGAGCTAACCCAACTGTAGAAAGACTGCAAAGAAGTATAGCCTGACAGAGAAATAGAAACAGAACCAGTGTTACAGATTCTTCTGGTTGGATGATAGAAAGAAGAACTGACTTACATCTACTGTAAGGCAAAGCTTTCTGAACTAATGAGGAAACCAGACACTTGTTGCATTTGTGTTCCTGGGCTGAACATAGATTTTCACTTGTTGATTGAGATGTTGTCAGGAAAAAAAAAAGACAAACTGTTTCTTGAAGTTAACATGGCTTGGGACTGCTGTTTACTAAAACTTGGGACTTTCACAATTTGATATCCTTTGCTTTCCCTCCAACTTATTACACTCCAACGTATTTCTTTAAGAAACTCCTCAACTGTGAGTAAAATCTGCGAGTCAGTTTGCAATTAACATCACACCTAGTGTTTAGTAGAAGTAGGAGTAACAGACCAAGGAGATATGTCTGAGTTATTGGTGGAAGATTCATCAACAACCTGTGGTATGCAAATGACACAACCTGCTTGCTGAAACTGAGGAGGACCTGAAGCACTTGCTGCAGAAGGTCAAGCACTGCAGCCTTTAATATAGATTGAAGTTCAACATCAAGAAAACAAAGATTATCACCACTGGGCCATTTAGCAGCATCATGATGGATGGTGAAGATATTGAGATTGTTAACAGTTTTATTTTGCTTTGCTCCACAATCAACACTTGGTACTAGCAGCCAGGAAATTGAAAGATGGATCACATTGGGAAAGTTAGCTGTCAGGGACCTCTCTAGAGAATAGCAATGACATCAGTCTGGAGACTAAGGTATGCTTGATCCAGGCCATAGTCTTCACAATTGTTTGCTATGCATCAGAGAACTAGACAATGACTAGGAATGATAGAAAGACAATGATGCCTTTGAGCTGTGGTGCTGGAGAAGTGTGTTGAATATACCATGGACTACTAGGAGAACAAAGAGGTTCGTCCTGGAGAGGGTAAAACAGGGTTGCTCCTTAGAGGCAAGGATTCTGAAAATTTGTCAGACATTTTGGACATGTTACAAGGAGGGACTGGTCCTTTGAGAGAAACATCATGTTTGGGAGGGTAGAGGGACAAGAGAGCAAGATCCTCGATGAAATGCATTGATTCTGTAACTGGGGTAATGGGGGTAGGTGTGTCAGGGACAAAATTTGACACAGGATGGAGCAGGATTTAGGGTTCTTGTACATAGGATAGCTATGTCACAAGTGACTCAACAGCACATAACAAGAAGAAGATACTGTTGGTGGAAATAGTTCAGTTTTATTAACAAATGTTTGATTCTGCTGTTCTTATGTTGCCCATATTACCTTTGCTCCCTTTAAATGGGGTAAATCACATCTTTTTTGTCCATCTTTTGTTTCACAGAAAACCTTGTGGATTCTAACCATGTGCCTTTGGGTTGGCAAACAACAATCTTTAAAACTAAACCACCAGAGATACCTCTTTCCACTTTAGTGTGCATTGTTTAAGCTTTATGAATAAAAGAAGAACAGGAATTATAGTGCCAGTGCAAAGGTAAGCAGTTCCAATGCACCAGCTGCTTTGCAGGAGGAAGATGGGCAGTCTCTTCCTATGCAATTTATAATGACTATAAAGCCACTGGATTTTCAGCTGAGTCAATTTTTACTTTAAGGCATCTAAACACAACAATAATAACTGTAAGTTAATAAAATTATTAAATAAACTTTTGATATGAGACCCCTTGTTAGAAATAGTATTACCAAATGTGTTGGTTTTTTTTGTTTTTGTTTTTTTCCCCAGTCAGTAGGTTTTCATTTCACTTAGTTGTAAAAGGTTTTTGATGTGCACAGGGATTTAAGCTCCAGAAGATCCCATTCATCAATTTTATCCTCTTCAGAATGAGTATTTCTGGCTGTGTTTGGTAGTCTCTTTATACCATTGATGAGGCCTTTTAAGCTTGATCTCAGTTTGTCTCTGATGGACTTTATTATTTTAGGCTTTGATCTATTCTTGTATTGATTTTTGTGTATGATGTGAGATGTGGATCCTGTTTCATCTTTCTGCAGGTAGCAGCCTAGTTGTGCCAGCACCACCTATTGAAGAAGTTGTCATTTCCTCATTTGATAAGTTTCATTTCCTTGTCAAATATCAGTTGGCCATTGATAACGGGTCCATTTTTGAGTTCTCAGTTCCGTTCCACTGGTCTGTGCCTGTCTTTGTACCAGTACCATGCTTATTTAGTTACTACCACTGTGTAGTAGGTTTTGAGGTCAGGGAGTGCTACACCTCCCACTTCATTTTTATTTTTCAGAGATGTTTTGCTTATTCAAGGTCTCTCTTCTCTCCAAATAAACTTGACACATAGGGCCTCCACAAGAAAAAGACTGATCAAACAATTACAAAATGGGCAAAAGACATGGAAAGATTTTTTATAGAGGAAAAATATATTTGGATGGCCAGTAGACACATGAAAAAAAATGCTCAAAATAACTGGCAATAAGAAAGATGAAGATCAAAACAACAATGAGATACCAACTCAGTCCAATAGCATTGGCAAAGTTAAACAGGACAGCAGGTAATAAATGTTGCTTAAGTGAGGATGTAGAGATATAGGAACTCTTATACAATGCTGGTGAATTGGAAAATGGCACAACTCTCTGGAAGACAATTTTACATTTCCTCAGAAAGCTGAATTTAGAAATTCCTTATGACCCAGCTATTCCACTCCTTGAAATAATACCTAGAGAAAATGAGAACAGAGGTACAAATGGAGACTTGTACACCAGTACAAAAACATTATTCACCATTGAAAGAACATGGAAAAAACCCAAATGTCCAACCACAATCAAATGGATTGAGAAATTATGGTACATTTACACGATGGAATACTACTCAGCTTGAGGAGGCAATGATTTTGTAAATCACTACCTAACTTAGGAGGGACTGAAGAGCTTTATACTAAGTGGGTTAACTCAGTCCCATGATGACAAATACTATACAAGACCATTTTTGTAGAATAAGTATGAGGATTGAAGTGGGTCGGGTAGCAGAGGGCTGAGGATGGGCGTGGGGTGGAAGTGATTAATCATAGGGTGACACAATTTGATGGGGGGGAGAGAGGTTGGTGAAGCAAATGGGAAAGATCCAGTGTGAAAAACCACGTATACTAACTTTGCAAATAAATCATATAATAATCATCATCATCATTTAATTTTATAGTATGCGTTCATAGTGATCTATACTTTAAGTAATTCTTTTACTTCCTTCAGGAATTTTTAAGGAAAGCTCCTTAAATTGATAATTTTTTTTGCCATTTGTTTTTCCCTGTCTAGTTTTATATACTAACAGCAACAACAACAACATCATCATCAACAATAGCAGCAGTTTCCAGACCAGAGTCCAAAGGACATCTGGTACCCAATGATTTTTTTATTCCTCTGAATGTGTGCAGTGTGTCATTTAAAATAAGGTTGTGTTTCACCATACTTAAGAATGAACTTGAAGACAATAGGATCTTTTTTAAATTGTTCTTCCTTTTTTAAATATAATTTTTTATTATGATTTTACCAAAAGTTTACAAGAAAACTTGGATTTCCATTCCCTCATTGTTGTACAATTTTCTTCCCACCCCCAGTCTACTTTGCTAAGCACCTCTTATTTTGGTCTGTTGTCAATGCATATAATCTCTAACCATATATTTGTTTAAAACAATTTGTTCCCTCATCTGTTTCAATGCAGTGTCCATTATTTATGCCCTATACTCTTAGTTTCCCCCCAACCCTCATGTCAGTCCTGGTTTGTAACAGTGGTATTATACAGTATTTATCCTTTTGTGACTAAGATATTTTACTCAACACAATGTCCTCCAGGGTCACCCATTTTGTATAATATTTTATGAATTTTTTTATTTTTCAGTGCTGTGTAGTATTCAATTGTGTGAATATACCACAATTTCTTGTTGATGGGCAATTGAGTTGTATCCTTTTCTTTGCTATTGTGAACAAAGCAAAAACAAACATGGGTGTGCAAAAATCTGTGAGTGGCAATTCTGGTTTCCTTAAGGTATTTCCTTAGGGTATTTAGTAGAATTGCTAGGTTAATTGGTGTTTCAATTTTCTACTTTTTTAAAAAAATAATTTTAATGAACATTTACAGAGAATTTGGATTTCCATTCATTCATTGTTGCACTTCTCTACCCGCCCAGCCCTCTCGCCCCGACCCCCAGTTCACTCCTCTCTTTCAAAAGTAAAAGAAAGACTCCCTCCCTGGTACACAATCCCCCCGCACCCCTCCCACCACCCCAAGTACATTCCACTATGCAACCTTAATTGTGGACTTTTGTGATAACCATAATACCCTATCATACATCGCTTTTAAATTATTCAGTCCCTCATCTGTTTCAGTGCAATATACACAATTTATCCACACAATTTTCTACTTTTTAAGAAAGTGTCATACTGGTTTTCATAGTGGTTGCACCATTTTACACTCCCACCAACAGTGAATAAGAATTCTAAATTCTCCATAACCTTGTCAGCATTTGTTGTTTGATGCTCCGTTAAACTTTGTTATTGTTACTGGGGTTGGATGGTATCTTATAGTTGTTTTGATTTGCATCTCTCTTAAAGCTAGGGATTTTGAACATTTCTTCATGTGTTTGTTAGCCATCTGAATATCTTAAGTGTCTGTTTATACACTGTGCCCAATTTGTGATTGGGCTGTTTATTTTTTGAGGTGCTCGAGTAATCTATAAATTCTAGCTATAAGTCCCTTAACAGACATAATCATTACCAAATGTATTTTTCCAGTTTGTGGCTTTCCTTTTTACTGTGTTGGAGATGTTTCATGATGTCCATAGGGATTTAATTCTTAGAAGGTCCCATTCACCTGTTTCATTCTCTCCTGTTTTTAGGTTTTTCAGGATGCTTGTAAGACTGTTCATGTTGGGGATTAGGGCTTCTAGAGTTCTTCCAAGCTTTTTTCTGATGAAGTTTGAAGTCCTTGGATTTAGCCATAGGCCCATGATCCTCTTTGAGTTGGGTTTTGTGTATGGTGTGAGGTGTGGGTCTTCCTTGAGGTTTCCACAGAGTTCCAATTTTGCCAACACCATTTGTTAAAGAGGATTGGTTTCCCCGCTCAACTGATTTCATCTCCTTGTCAAAAAACAGCTGACTATAGGTAGATGAGCAGATTTCTGGGATCTCAGTTCTATCCCATTAATTATGTGTCTGTCACCAGTACCATGCTGTCTTGACCACTATGTCTGAGTAGTAGGATTTGAGATCAGAGAGTGAGATACCTCCTACCTTGTTTCTATTTTTTCAGGAGTACTTTATTTATTCGAGGTTTCTTTTCATTCCAGCACGGGAGAGGAAGGCCCTCTATGAGGTAGATTGATTCAGTGACTGGGGTAATCGGGATGGGGGTGTTGGAGACAGTGTGATTGGCACAGGACAGAGCAGAGTTTAGGGCTGTTGATAGGGTTGCTATGAGTCGCAAGTGACTCTACAACACATAATACCACCACCACCCAAAGCAACCTCCACATTCAATGCAATTCCAATACAGCTATCAATCTCATTTGTCAGAGTTAAAAAAAAAGCAATTGTCAAGTTTATTTGGAAATAAGCAAAGCTCTTTCATAAAACAATAATGACGTGGGAGGCACTGTTGTTGTTTATCATCTAGTCAGAACTGATCCATTGTTGAACTTTCAGCAAGTTTTCAGAGGAATTTAAGCACATGGGAAGAGATTGTCCATCTTTCTCCCATGGAGAGTCTGATGGTGTCAAACTGCACGCCTTTAGGATTGCAGCACAGCAATCCTAAACAGTGCTCATGATTAGAAAGACTCAATCTTCTGAAAATGACAATTAACCAAAAGCAATCTACAAATTCAATATAACCCCAATCAAGTATAAATTCTATTCTTCCACAAGATGGAAAAGGAAATTTCCAATTTTTTATTGACTTTTATGAAGAATAAACTCCTGGTTTTGTTGATGGTTTCAATTATTTTTCTGTTTTCTATTTAATTTATTTCTGTCCTAATTTTTATAATTTCAGTTTTTTTTAGAGGGTGTTGGGTTTTCTTGTGGTTCTTTTTCAATTTGTTAAAGATATTGTGTTAGTTAGAGTCCATTATATTTTTTCTCCTTCTGATGTGTTTTCTTATTCCTAGAAATTGACCTCTACTGATTTGATTGTTTCCCAGAGGTTTTGGGAAGTTGTGTTTTCATTGTTGTTTATTTCAAGAAACTTTTTTCATTTTTTATTTATTCTATTATTCACTCATGTTCGTGCAAGATATTGTTCAGCTTCCAAATATATGTGTTTGTTTTCTTCTTTATCCTTTTATTGTTAATTTCTGGATTTGTAGCAATGTGGCCTGAGAAGATGCTATATTTGTTAACTTATTACTTGCCTTGTGGTCTAAATGTGATCTATTCTGGAGAATATTCCTTACACATTAAAAAAGAAGATACACAATGCTTTTTTGGAGTGCATTAGCCTATATATATTTACTAAATTGAGTTGGTTTATCATGTGGTTTAATTCTTCAGCAACTTTGTTGAGATTGTTTCCGTTAGTTTTATCTTTCCTTGAAGTCTTTTCTTGAACTATCCTACTACTATGATGGTGTTGCCTATTTCTTTTTCAGTTCTGTTAATGTTTGCTTTGTGTATTTTGCAGCTTTATCATTTAGTGCATAGATATTTATGTTTTTATGTCCTCTTGTTTATTGACCCTTAAAACATCATATAGTGACCTTCTTTTTCCTTTGTGATGGTTTTTGGGTAGGAATCTATATCAGTGATTAATAGTGCTACTCTTGCTTTTTTTTTCTGGTTGCCATTTGCTTGGTACATATTTTTCCACCTTTTTATTTTAAGTCTTTATCTCACTTTTCAGATGTGTCTTTTGTAGACATCATATTGCTGATATTTCTGTTTGTTTGTTTTAGCTTAATTTTATTTTTTATCCAATGTGATGTTCTTTTTCTCTTTATTGGTGTATTTAACATTGTTATTCAGTGTAATTATTGAGAGGCAAGGTTTTATTGCTATCATTTTGTTGAGTTCTTTTTGGTGTGTGGCTAGTTACTTTAGTCTAACCTGCTTTCTGTGGCATCTCTGTAAGAAGTACTTCTCTCAGTGTTTCCTGAATCGCTGGTTTTGCTCTTACTCCCTTAATTTTTATTCCCTTTTGGTTTTGCACTCTTAGCTTCTGTTTTTCTGAGAATATCTTGATCTCTCCTTCATATTTGATGGACAGTTTTGCTAGGTATAGTATTCTTAGTTAACAGTTGTATTCTTTGAGTGTCCCACTGTCTCCTTGCTCACATTGTTTCTGCTGAGAAATTGGCACTTAATATTATGTGTTCTTCCTTATAGGTTACTCTTTGATTCCCCTTAGCTGCTTGCAGAATTCTCTCCTTATTTTTGGTTCTCGCAACTTTGACTATGATTGTGGTCTATTTTACATGATGTTCCCTCAGCTTCCCGAATATATATTTTCTCATTTTTATTATGCCTAGAAAGTTTTCTTCCAATATTTTTTCCTCAACTTTCTTGATGGCTTTACATGCATCTTCATGTTCTGGGATTCTTATTATGTGAATGTATTCTTCTTGATGATGTTCCACATTATTCTTGGCTTTCTTTGTTTTCTTTCCTTTGAATTGGCTTTTTGTTCTAGCAGATTAAAGGTGACAATTCTATTTTCTATTTAGCTGATTCTATGTTCTGATTCATATGTCCTTTTAACATGATGACAGCATCTGAAACATGGGTCTTCGTATTCTAGATTGTGGTTTCTTATTTTTCTCAATGCACCTGAAACCTCATTTGTTTTAACTACCTTGTCTTAGATTGATTTTTTTGTGTTTTCTCTCTCTCTCTCTTTCTAGGTTTTTGCTTGTAGAGTCCCGCAATTCTTTGAGTTTGTTTTTCACCCATGGAAAATTTTCATTGTTCTTTGAATTGTGAGTCCAAAAGTTTCATCAGACTTTCTGGCTCCAGGAAATCCATGGAAACTGTGTCACTTTGTGGGGAGGGAGGGCGACACTTTGTTTCTGGTTTGTGTAGAATGTGAGTTAGTCTGCTTCTTCTGTGTCATTGTTGTGGTAGAGATTTTTCCATGCCTGAGGCCTCAGAAGGCTCTTGATCAGATAACTTTGGCTCAGGTAGTTACTGCTCCAGAGGAGAGTGGGGCAACTGCCCTGCCTGAGTTTCTTTCTGATTTTTTTGACTCAAGGGAAGATTTGCTTCAACTGGGGAGAGATATGTCCTATGAATTAGTAGTCTTCTCTGTCAGGCAACTGCTACAATTAGGTCCATAAAGTCCCCTGCTAAAAGAAGCTAAAGCTCTAGAAGGCAGGAGCAGATGGATTCACCTTTTATATTGGAGCTCCTGCCCCAGTTCAGAGTGGCAGCAGTTGGCCATCTTTCAGGTGGTGGGGTCAGGTTCTCCAGGTAGTGAGTTTGGGGCCTCCAGGTAACAGGGCTGAGGCCTTCAGGCAGACATACAAGGCCTTCAATCAGCAGAGCCATGGTTTAGTGTTCTGGGCCAGAGAGAATTCCATGCTACACTAAGGAATTTTTTTAATTACTTTTTTAAAAAATTTACTATTAATTTCAATGAAAATTTACTGAGACTTTGGATTTCCATTCATTCACTATTGCAATTTTCTCTCCTCCAAACCTCCCCCCAAGTACACAATCCTCTTGGAAAAGTAAAAGAAAAAATATTTCATTGTTTTGCAATCCCTCCCCCAAGGTCCACTCCACTCTACAGCCTTTGCTCTGGACTCCTTTCATGACAAAAATACCTAATAGATTTCCCTCTTAAACAGTTTTCTCCCTCAACTGTTGCAATGCAGTATACATTGTTGAACCCATCCTTCTCAGTGTCCTGCTTTACAACAGTGGCACTATGCAGTATTTGTCCTTTTATGACTGAGATATTTCACTCAGCATAATGTCCTCCAGAGTCACCCACTTTGAATAATATTGCACGAGTTCCTTGTTTTTCAATTCAGTGTAGCATTCCATTGTGTGAATATACCAGAACTTCTCTATCCATTTGTTTGTTGATGGGCACTTAGGTTGTTTCCATCTCCTTGCTATTGTGAACAAAGCTGCAATAAACATGGGTGTGAATATATCTACTTGGATGTCAGTTATGGTCTCTTTGGGGTATATTCCCAGTAGTGGAATTGCTGGGTCAAATGGTATCTCTATTTGCAACTTTTTGAGAAAGTGCCACACCAACTTCCACAGTGGTTGCACCATTTTACACTCCCACCAACAGTGAATCAGGGTTCCAGTTTCTCCACAAACTTGTCAGCACTTGTTGTTTGCTACTCTGTTAAATCTTCTATTCTGACTGGGATGAGATGATTTATTATAGTTGTTTTGATCTGCATCTCTCTTAGAGCTAGGTATTTTGAACATTTCTTCATGTTCCTGTCAGACATCTGAATGTATTCTTCAGTAAAGTGTCTGCTCATATCTTGTGTCCATTTTTCTATTGGATTATTTACCAGCATTAAGGAATTTTTAAGACAGATTCTTAGCTAATGAAGTGGAAGAGATCAACAGTCACAACCTTTTGTTTTTATTATTTGTATCAGAGTTTTCTAAAGTAATACTTGCATTTAAAAATATTTGAAGGAAGCTGTTGTTGCAATCCAGATAAAAGGCATAGATTTTGCCTCAGTTTTTATACCTTGATGCAGGAATCACTTGTGATACTTGTTTAAGCTATTAAATAAAAGCTATGCTCATAGTCCCTTTTGTGTTCCATTATGTTTATCTTTACCAGCTCAACATCTTTCAGCCTTCTTCTCCTCCAGGCAGCAACCTGAATCCAGACGCTTCTCTCTGATGCCTAAGACATTCACAGAGAATAAGCAAAGGGGAAAACGCAAAAACAAAACAAAACAAAAAAACCCAACCAGAACAAAACAAAACCAACTAGCAAAAAAGTGCAAGCAGTCAAGCAAACAAAATATCACATTTTATCTGAATTTTCTTTTAAATAATATCTTAGAGCTTGCTTTTCATGCCTGTTTCTCATGTTTGCAAAAATACCATGGTTTCCTTGAACATTTTAAAGTATTAAAGCAATAAATATTCAAGTCATATATATATTTTCAATCCTGTATTTAATTTAAAGAGGTTATTTTGTCCCATGGCTCAGTTCTGGATCAAGTTTAGAAACATCACAGTCAATTTTCAATAGCTTTCTTCCTTTCATATTTTATATTTTCTTTTAAATACTCTTGGGTTGAATATTTAGGGAGGGATGTTGTTATGTACCATAGAGCTAATTGTGACTCTTAGCAACCCAACGAGCAACATATCTAAACTCTGCCCTATCATGCAGTGTCCTCACCATATTTATGAGCCCATTGTTATAGTCACTGTATTAATCCATTAATCCATCCTACTGAGGGTCTTTCTTTCTTAAATCTGATTCATTAACTTTCCAAGCATAATGTGCTTCTCCAAGGACTAGACCTTTTCCTAACATATCTAAAGTATGTGAGATGAGGTTGCAGCATCAATGCCTCCAAGGAGCTGTTGTTGTTGTTGTTGTTATGTGTCCTTGAATTGAAAATTACTCATAGTGACACTGTGAAAATGGTTTTTAACCTTGCTTTATCCTTAGCCATCTATTGCCACTGTCAATCCTTCAGGATCTTTTCTTTTCTACACTAACCCTCTGCCTTTTTAAGCTTGATGTCTTCCTCAGAAGCTTGGTCTCTCCTGACAACATGCCAAAAGTATGTGAATCCCCATTATTCTCAATGTTAGCTATAGTTTGTTAAGACCCACATAGTCAAATGCCTTTGCATAGTCAATAAAATGAAAATAAATGTTTTTTGACATTCTCTGCTCTCAATCAAGATCCATTGGATCTCAATTATGATATACTTGGTGATCCCGTCTCTTCTGATACTTGTGTGGATCAAGTTTGGACTTCTCTGTCAGGTCCCTGTAAACATACTCCTCCAGCCATATTTTTCTTTAAGATTTTCAGCTATATTTTCTTTGTATTTAATGATAAGTAATAGTTAATGATACTAGTAAAATAATTTATATATTCTGTTAGATTAGATCACTGCTCTTGGGAATGGGAACAATTATGGATCTCTTCCATTCAGTTGGCCAAGTAGGTGTCTTCTAAGTTTCCTGCCACAGACTGATGTCCAGGAGTGGCTACATTTGTTATTGAAAATATGTCAATTGGTATCCTGATAATTCTTGGGATCTTTTTTTATGGTCATTGCCTTCATTAAAGAGTGAATGTCTCCTTTCCTTAGTATTATTTCTTTTGAATATGCCACTCCTTAAAGTGTTTCAGTGGACCAATTCTTTTGATATATTTTCTTTGTATATTTTGTCAATCTTCTTTTGATGGTGCTTCCAAGATAATTCAGAGTCTTGTGGAAATAATTTCTAACTATTTCAACTAGAAGCTTTGATTTGTTTTGAAGTTCTTGCAACTTGAAAAATGCCAAATGAGTTCTCCCCTTTTTGTTTCCAACTCCACTCTTTGCATACTCTTTATAACACCCTGTTTTGTCTTCTTGATTTGCCCTTTGAAATCTTCCGTTCATTTATTTTACTTCAACATCTCTTCCTTTTGTTTTGTGCAACATTCAGACTCTCTTTGGACAACCAATTTTGGCACTTTCTTTTTTCTCTGTTTTTATAATGACCTTTTACCCTTTTCACAGTATTATCTTTGATATTATCTCATAATCATATTGTTTTCTATCATTAGTGTTTGATAGTTCTTGTGGACTTGTTGTTCATGTGTGTGTGTGTGTGTGTGTGTGTGTGTGTTTGTTTTGTTTTGTATTTTCAGCCTTAGCTTGAATTTGCACAGGAGTAATACATGGTCTCTCCCACAGTCAGCAACTAATTTGAATTTGACTATTCTAATTGAGCTTCCTTAATGATTCTTCTCATAGATGGAATCAGTCTGATTCCTGTGAAACCCATCATGTAAAGTCTATTTGTTTAGTCATCATTTGTGTTTCTTAAAAACAGGTATTTGTAATTAATAGATCACTAAATTAAAATATTTTCTCTCCAGCCTTATTTCTGTTACCAAGTCTGCAATTTCCGGCTTTCGTGACTAGTGTCTCTACTGTGTGCATTTCAGTAACCAATTATTATTAATAATCTTGATTGCGTGTTTGCTCAATTTTGGACTGCATAATTGGTATAATTATTCAATTTCCTAATACTTGCCTTTGTTGTTGGGGACTGTGTGTGTATTTGAATAACTGTTACATTAACACGTCTTCCTGCCACAAGTATTTTATCCTTCATAACATTATACTTTGTGATAGATCTTACAATGGTCTTTTAAACTATTAATACAACTCTATTCTTTTCTATTTTTTTTTCATTTCCAGCATAGTAAATCATACGACTGATTAATAGTGGCCAATGACAGTCCATTGCCAATTACTATTGCTTGGAATGTCAATGTTTAAATGTTCCGTTTAATTTTCTTACAACTTCTAATTTTCCTATCTTTTTACTCTGTATATTCTATTTCTAATTATCAATGAATATTTGCAACTATTTCTCCTCATCTTTGAGTGACTTCCTATTTGAGTTGCACTTCTCATACTTTAGCCATCTGTGTTTCCTATAGTGTTCATAAGATTTTTGAAGGCTTGTTATTCCAGCAGTGGATGGCCAATCCTGTTTTCTAGTCTGTCGTACTCTGGGAGCTCCACTGAAACCTGTCTATCATGAATGTCTCTACTAGCATTTAAAACACTGGTGGCATGGCTTCCAACATCTTAGCAATACACAAGGTACGGAAGTAGAGCAAACTAACAGATAAGAAACTGTACTAATAAGAAGAAATGATAATGAAGCAGATATATAGACATGTAAGCTATAAAATTAGTAGTGGCATATCAAACACTCCCCCAGTATAAGAAAGTGACAATAAGTATCGTATCTCTAACACCAAACCATAGAAACCATTAGGCGTAAGAACACCATGGAACAGGTCGGCCCTCTGACCCCAGCTGGCTCCTGGGAAGACAATGGGATGGCTCTGGCTGGTTTCTAGGCCCTTCCAGCTGAGGCTAGCTTCTTCTCCAAAACAACTAACTGAGTGATGTGTGTTGTAGTTCTCATGGAAACAATCAGGCATACAAAGTCATGGTGCAGGTATGGGCGTTGGCTGGTTCCTGAGGCACCCAACCGCAGCCTGGTAACTGGCACAGAGAAGACCCCAGCTCCTGCAGCCTGAAGCATCTCAACTCAGTGTTAGGTACAACTAGTTTTTTATCATGTCAACATGTTCAGCTGTCTGGTTTTTGAGTGCACAGAGATTTGTTTGACTTACGATAACAATTCTCTATTCATATAAAGAAGAATTATTGAAAATTAATTTTCTAACTTTTTATTTCTGTGAGAATATAAAAATGATTTCCAAGTCTGGTTTAGTCCAGACCATAATTAGATTTTAATTTATTATTCACATAATGGAATAGTTTCAGTACAGTGAGTATTATGAGTATATTATGGGAATTTAAGCAAGACAGTTGTCCAGATGGTTGAGGTGAAACATATTTATTTGTGCTCTATATTATACTTGGTGACTTCTCTAATAGTGTTTTAAATGTAGTGACCTCATCATGTATAGGGTTCTTGTATTTTGCCATCAGACAGCCATTACAATAACTTTGTATATAATCTAACAAGCTACCTTACAGTCTCTGTTGTTAAGTCTATTGTTACTGTCACTTTCACAATCTCTGTTCTTGAGGCTCCTCCTCTTCTTTTTCACTAGCAATTTACTTTTACAAACACAATATCCTTCATGGACTTTCTTATACTTGTTAGGTACCATTCAGTCAGAACAAAGTTATAGATAACCCTTTTGCAGGTTTTCAGAGACAATATATCTCATGGAAGGAGAATGTCCATCATTCTACTGTGGAATAGCTGGTGGTTTTGCACCAGAGGTCTATATTTATTCCCATTCCAAAATACATGACCTGACACAATGTAGAAAATATCAAACAATATCATTGATACCACACACAAGAAAAATTCTGCTGAAGATTATCCCAAAACAATTGGAACAATACACTGACAGAGAATTACCAGAAATACAAGCTGAATTTAGAAGAGGCCATGGTACTAGAGACATTATCACTAATGTCACATATGTTGATTGAAAGCAAAGAGTACTAGAGAAATGTCTAGATGTGTTTCATTGGCTTTGAAAAGGCCAATAATTGACTGTGTGAATCACAACAAAGTTTGACAAACTTTGAGAAGAACAGAAATTTCAGAACTCTTGATTGTGCTCATGCGAAATCTGTACTCAGACCAGGAAACAGTCATCAGAACAGAGTAAGGAAACACTGAATGGTTCAAAATCAGGAAAGAAGTGAATCAAGAATGCATACTGTCTCCATGCTTTTGTAATTTGTATGTAGAACAGATTATTTAGGAGGCTGGACTTTACGAGGAGGAGTGTGGCTTCAGTATTGGAGGAAGACTCATAAGAAACTTAGGTTATGCAGATGACACAACCTTGCTAACTGAAACCTAGGAGGAACTGAATCATTTGCTGCAGAAAGTCAAGGACTGCAGTATTTCTGATGCAAAGCAACCGATGAATTCGAGTCACATACCTTTAAGTTGGCAGCACAATTCCTTACCACTAGGCCATCAGAGTTCCCTAATACTACGGTAGATATACAAAAGCCAACTAAGTGCACATTATAATTTTATTTTATATTTTTTGTAGTAAATTTTGTAATCTAAATTGAGTCAAATTACAGACCATTGTTTTTGTTTTTTGTTTTTTTGTTTTTTGTGGGTACCCTCTTCCTCTCCATTTTGCTTTGTTTAGTGTTTGGTGTCAAGTCAATACTTCAGACAGGTTAGCTCTTATGAATCTCTAAATTTCTTTTTCTGGTGAAATTGATTGGAATACCCACATTGGTAGCATCACTTCCCCCTCTTTTACTTTGTTTACAGTTTCCCTTAGTCTTTCCCATCCTTTCCTTCCTTCTGAGCTTTATCCATGGGTAAACGCTGCCCTTTTAATTCTGTATGATTTATTATATTAAGGACTATATTGTTATTGTTAAGTGCTATCAGTTAAATTTGACTCATAATTGGCCCTCCAATATGTTTTCAGAGGCTGTAAATGGCACAAGAGGAGACTCTTTCTCATGTGGAGCAGCTGGTGAGTTGGAAATACGTGCCTTCAAATTGGCAGCACAATTCCTTACCACTAGCCCACCAGAGCTCCCTTTATGAAATATGTTTCTTCCTTAATGTTTTTGATCACCTTATAATTTGTCTATCTTTTGGCTGGAAGTTGAATCACAAAGATGACTTCATTTGCAAGAATGAAAGGTGATTAAAGTCTTAGGACTTTTATAGAAGAATAAACCTGACATTTTTTTTTTGTTTTTTTTTTAGTATTTATTTTGTGGTAGCAGGAACATGAAACTGTAGCAGATTTTTTTTAAAGTATGCTTTTCTTAGAACCCTATTTTTGTTGTTGTTATTGTTAGCTGCCATTGAGTTGAGAAGAACTCATAGTGACCTGATGAACAAAAGATCTGAACCTAGTCCTGTCCTGCACCATCCTCACACTTCGTGACACACAAGAACCATTGCAGCAGTCACCTTGTCATTCCACCTGGTTGAATCTTCTCCTTCACCATCCCTCCACCCTTCCCAACATCATGCCTCTCTCCTGGGAATAGTACCTCCTAGCAATACGTTCAAAGTATGTGAGGCAAAGCCTCTTTATTCTATCCTCCAAAGAGCTGATCCCGCTGCACCCTCTCCAAGATATATCTATTCATTTTCTTGGTCATTCATGGATGTTCATTGCTCATCTCCAATACCACAGCTCAAAAGCATCAATTCTTTTTCTGTCATTCTTATTCATTGTGCAGGTCTTGGACACATATTTAGTAATTGAAAAGATCATGACCTGTATCAGACACACCTTAGTTCTCAAACTGATTTCACTACTCCTAAATAATTTTGGAAGGTCCCTAACTACAGATTTTCCTAGTGCAATGCTTCTCATTACATGACTGCTTGTATCAAGTGTGCTAATTGAGGATCCAAGCAAGCTGACAGTTTGATAGTCAGTGTCAATCTCCTCTCCCTTCATCATGACACTGACTATTGGTAATAATCTTTGTTTTCTTGATATTGAGGTACAATCCATATGAAGGCTGCATTCCTTGATCTTCTGTAACAAGTGCTACAAATCCTATTCACTTTCCTCAAGAAAGGTTGTGTCATCTGTATAACCCAAGTTAGTAATGAGTCTCCCTCCAATCCTGATGCTACATTCCTCTTCATAGAGTCCAGTTTCACAGATCATTTTCCCAGCATATAGATTGAACAGGTATGGAAATAGAATACATTCTTTACACACTACTTTGCCAATTTAAAACCATGTAGTGCTGTCCTGTTCTGTTTGCACAACAGCTTCCTGCTCCGAGTATAGGTTCCTCATGAGCACAAACACGTGCTCTGAGATTCCCATTCTCCTCAATGTCAACCACAACCTTATTCACACAGTCTAATACCTTTGCATAATCAATATAGCACAAATAGACATTCTTTTGGTATTTCTTACTTTCAGCCAGGATCCATCTGACATCAGTAATGATATCCCTGGTGCCAAGGCCTCAAATACTACCCTGGATGTGCTCACCAGATTGTGCCAAGAAACCTTGAGGACAACTACCAGGCCAACTGACTGAAAGACATACGTATTCTTATTCCAAAAAAGGATCATCTGACAGATTGTAGAAATTGTTGAACAAATGAGATGGATTGACATGATAACTGGGACTATGGAATTAGGTGTGATAGAGTTAGTGAAACTGCCCCAGAATAGGGCTGGGTTCAGAGTTGTTGTATATAAGAATCTCAGTGAGTCGCAGTTGACTTGACAGCATGTAACAACAAAGACCATTAAACAATAGGGAGCTCTAGTGGCCTAGTGGCAAATACCAAAGGCATGAGATTCAAGGCCATCAACTGTTCTGTGGGAGAAATATGGGTAATCTCCTCCCCTGAGATGAACTACCTCTGCAAACCCTCAGCTTTGGTTCAGTTCAGGCTCTATTGTACACAACAACATAAAACAATAATTGTAAAATTTCTGGCTTAATTTAGCTTAAACAGAGGCTTGAAGCATTTAACAATTATCACAGATAGCAATACAGCTCACTGTTCACTGTTCCCACTAGGCAGCATCACAAGACCATGCTGTCACTGCCAAGAGATTTTGGAAGCCACTAATAGGGGAGAAAAAAAGACTTTGTTTCTTGGTTGTGAACAGAAAGACATACTGTTCACTTCATCAATTGCCATGATAACCCCACAAATGTAGGATAGATCTCATCTTAATGAGGCTGATGTAATCTCATGGTCCAAAAAACATTACAGATAAAAAGGTTTTAACTCACACAATGGAGAGCAAGGTAGGCACAAGCTTGGTCAAATTAATTTTACAAAAGCAAAAGGTATGATATTTAGCATCCATAACGACTTAAATGTTGGGAGTAGGGAAATATCCCCATTGCAAAGTTTAGTGTTTGAGAGATTTGAATATGATTTTGGCACCAAAAGAAGAAATAAGTATGAATTTTTCTTATTAATTTTTCTACTTGTGCCATAGATATTCAATTTCTGAGAAAAATTCCATAGGGAAATGCATTCATTTAAATTCTTTAGGTAAGTACCATTCTGATGAAAAAGAAACTAGGGTTAAAATTTGAAACACAAAACAATCCTCTGGAGTTCAATATTTCAAAACAAATAACCTTAAGATTATTGATACAAGGAAATGTCAGGCTAAAAAAATGTAATTCTGAATTTTGCCTTAAATATGCTAATTATTTTCTATTACTCTATATAGAAGTAATCTAGTAAATTTAGAAGTTTGTTATACATAGTATATTGACATTGGGTAGAGGCTAGTTGATATTCCTTTACAATCAATCATCTAGTATGCATCAGAGAGTTGGACAACGACTAGGGAGGATAGAAGGAACATTGATGCCTTTGAACTTTGGTGCTGGAGAAGAGTGTTGAGGGTACCACGGACTGCTAGGAAAACAAACAGATTAATCCTGGAGAGGGTTGAACTGGGCACCTCCTTGGAGGCAAGGATTCTGAGGCTTCATCTAACATACTTTGGGCATGTTGTAAGAAGGGACCGGTCCTTGGAGAGGGACATCATGCTTGGTACAGCGCAGGAAAGGATGGCCCTCTATGAGATGTATTGATTCAATGACTGGGGTAATTCGGATGGATGTGTCGGAGACAGTGCGATTGGCACAGGACAGAGCAGAGTTTAGGGCTGTTGTACGTAAGGTCGCTATGAGTTGCAAGCAACTCGATAGCACATAACAACAACAACAACAACGTCTAGTTAAAGAAATAATTCAACATACATATCATCAGTAAAAACAAATCAACTTGTGACCATATGTTTAAATAATACAAGTAGATCCAAGCTTACCATGGGATTTTATTCTGATAATCCTATATACTAAGTTCATTTAATGTTAAGTCAAAGATCTTGTGGTCTTTGGTTATTTTTTTAAGTTTTAACTATTATTGTATCTTATTATGAATAATATCATTATAAATATCAGATTTATTTGAAGAATTAGAAATATTATCATATAAGCTTGCAGATAATGTTTTAATGCATACATACAAAAATACAAAAATCTTAAGTATTGAATCCAATGGTGAAAAAGAGTGGGAAGACTTTGAATCTGTATTATCCTTCAGAATGAGATTGTGTTTCGAGTCTGAAAGTAAGTACTACTGATATATATGGTGAGAGTCTATGCTTTTAAACAATTGAAGTACTACTTAATTTAGTTAAAAATTCTTCAACTAATATTTCTGCTGTGAAGTATTTTGACAAATTCTTTCCTTCTTTTTCTTCATTATTTTTATAGTTTTTTCAAAATCCATTAATTAGTGATCCATTAAATTATCTCTTTTTGTGATTCTGAGTTATTCCATATACATAATACCAACTTTTAAAATCAGTGTTCTTTCCATGAAGTGAATTTCCCCACCAATCTTTTCTATCATATTATCTGAGAAAATGTTTGGAATGTGTTTACATAACTCATGGTTGGACTTTTTGTTGTTGCTGTTTTTGTGGGTATTTTTTCCCATATCTTTTGCATGCATTTTTCCATAACTTCCTTCCAAGAAGATGTAATGTTCTGGATACACTGGTTGTTGTTGTTGTATTATTGTTTTTAGTTGCCTTCCAGTACAATATGACTCAGAGCAACCATATGAATAACAGGTGGGAACCACGGCCTATCTTGTATCATTCACATAGTCTCTGCAATGCTTCAGCCTATTCTTAAGGTCACTGGGTCAATCCATCTTGTTGAGAGTCCTCTTCTGTTTTGATGATTCTCTATCTTTCCTGTCTTTATGTCTTTTACCAAAAACTAGTACCTCCTGATAACATACCAAAATAATGGGAGATAAAGTACCATTATCCTTGCAAGATCTTACGGGTAGAGGAAGACTGTGGATGTTGTTAACAAAATAACGAGTCAAAGAAAAAAAATTACATAAAATAACACAGTCTAAGGGGCCAAACAGGATAACAGAGTTTGGGACCTAGAGTCACAATTAGGGGAAAGACTCTTTCAGTTTTCTGTGAGAAGGAGGGCTGACTTGAGATATACACACACACAATCCCACCCTTAACCTAGCAAAATAATTGCTTAAGTTGGTGGCCCTGATCTTGCACCACTTCAGAGACAAAGAAAGACACTATGTTTCAGCAAAGAAAGCACAGGATGTGAGACACTGCCACCCAGAGTAAGCCCTATGGGGTGCTTGTGGAGAGATGGGACTGAAACTTCCCTGGGATAGGTCCCTCCATCTACAATTCTTGCCTCTGTAGCTGCAAGGTCATCCTAGGGGCCAAACAGGAGAACAGAGTTTGTGAAACAGAGCCACAAGCAGGGGAAAGACTTTCTCAGCTTTCTCTACTGGCAAGTTGAACTACAAAAATGAGAGCTAATTTGAACACCCCTTCCTCTCACCTCCCCCCCGACAAATATTCCTCAAGTGGAGCCCCTAGTCTTGTACCACTCAGTCACTCCATATACAAAGGAGGACAGCAAAGTTTGGGACAAAGGACTACATTAAGGCAAAATTCGTGGAGAGCAGGTCCAGAACAGAGAGAACCTGAAGCACTTAGGAAAAGCAAACTTTCCCAGAAAGAACTTTCAGGAGAGACAGTGGCTCACCTCATCAAGTGAACATTTTAACCAGGCAACTAATCAATAACATCATAAAGATATTAATTAATGACAACTTACTCAGACACAGTAGAAATGGCCTAACAATTATCAAGAAAGAACTTCATATATTGTCGAGAAAGCAGCAAACAAGTTTAAACACCGTGGAAAAAAACAACAAGCTAAGCCTTCTACAAAGAGCAGAGAATATTGAAGATTCAACTAATATACCAGAGACAAAAAGGCAGATGATATATGTTAATATGGAGACATTCAAACAGCTATGAAAGAAAGTACAAATGATGGAAGAAAGAATAGAAGCCACAAATAAAGGAAATACTCTAGAGGTAAAGAACAAGAAGAAATACACTAATGAAGAATTAAATGACCAGTAACAGAAGAAAGTGCAAATGATGGAGGAAACAATTTAAACCACTAAGAAAATAAACACACTGGAGACACAGAGTCAAAAAAAAATATATTGATGAGGAGGAACTTGCATAACTATGGAAGAAACTGCAAAAGATGGAAGAAAATAATTGAAACTTTAGATAAAAAAAGAGGTACAAGAACTTAAAAAATCATTACAGGATAAAGAGGGTACTGCCAACCCAATTCTGAAAAGAACAGAAATACATAAAAATACAATTCAAAAAAAAAAATGCAATTAAAAAAAAATAAGAGTGAAATGGCAGAAGTGTCCCACAAACTGGAGGCACAGAAAAATAGAATAGGAGAGATAGAGCAGAGTCAGTAAGCTGGAATATAAGAATATCAAGAGAAACATTCTAGGGAAAAAAATCAGAGATGAGACATAAGGAAAATGAGGAAAACATCATGTGGGATGAAATCAGAAGGAACACCATATGTATGACTGAATTCCAGAATGCAAGAGGGACCGGGAAGTCATTGAGAAAATTGTGGAAGAAGTACTAGAAGAAAACTTCACAAGTATTATAAAGAACGATGACATCTACATTCAAGAAGCTCAGCAAACATTAAATAGACTAGAGACAAATAGAAAACAAAAATCACAACAAAACATATCATAGTAAAATTTTTCAAAATAAAATAAAAGGATTGGATTCTAAAAGCAGCACAAGAAAAACAGAGATTCACCTACAAAGTAAAAACAATGAGATGAAGTTCTGATTTTTCAGCAGAAACCAAATGAGCAGGAAGCCAATGGGATGGCATATACAGAAAGCTGAAAGAAAACAATTGCCTACTGAGGATCCTACGCCTTCCAAAGCTTTCCATAAAATGTGAAGGAGAATCACATCCTTTGCAGAAAATAAAGAAATAAGAAATTTGTGAAAACAAGGCCAACTCTACAAGAACTTTTAAGGATAGTCCTTTACACAGAGGAACTAAGGAAAACTGGATGGACCATGGTAACAAGAAACAAGAAAAAGAAACACTGCAAAATGGCAATGATAAAACCTGACCTGTCAAGAATCACATTTAATGTGAATGGACTAAATGCACCAATCAAGTGAAAAAAGAGTAGCTGAATGGATAAAAAAACCAAAGTCCATCAATATATTGTCTACAAGAGACATACCTAAGGGAAAGAAAAAAAAATATTCAAAATCAAGGCCGGAAGACAATATACCAAACAAATGGAATCAACAAAAAAGCAGGAGTGGCAACACTAATCTCTGATAAAATTGGCTTTGGAATGAAAACCACCATAAAAGATATTAAAGAGTACTATATAATGATTAAAGACACAGTATGTCAAGACAGAATTGAAGAAAGAAATAGGTAACACCTATTAGGTAGTGGTAGAAGACTTTAACACAACACCGTCACCAAAGGCTAGGTCAACACAAAAGAAACAAGGATGCAGAAGATCAAAACTACATATTCAGCCAACTTGACCTTGTAGATATATTCTAAGCACTGCACTCAATTAAAATTCAATTTACTTTCTTACCACCAAATACTCATATGCAAATTCAAGC
>NW_006399828.1:11934880-11940536 GCF_000299155.1 Elephantulus edwardii
TGATTCGGTGACTGGGGTAATCAGGATGGGTGTGTCAGAGGCTGTGCGGTTGGCGCAGGATAGAGCAGTGTTTAGAGCTGTTGTGCATAGGGTCGCTATGAGTCGGAAACGACTCGATGGCGCATAACAACAACAACAAGTATACATGGAACATTTTCCAGAATTGAACACATATTAAAACACAATACAAGCCTCAATAAATTAAAATGCACTGTTATAATATAAAGTATCTTTTTAGACCACAATGCCATAAAACTAGACATTAACCACAAGAGGATAAAGCTTATAAAAAATACCAAGATGGAAGCTAAATAACATCTTCTAGAATATGATTAGGTTATAGAAGAAATAAAGAATGAAATTTAAAAGGTCCTTGAAATAAATGATAAAACAATGTACTGAAACCTTTGGGATGCAGGTAAGGCAGTCCTCAGGTGGCAGTTCATATCTATAGGCAAACATATAAATAATGAACAAAGAAGCAATATTAATGGCCTAAATCAATACCTTCATGAAACAGAAAAAAAACAATAATATAACCCTATAGTCTCCAGGAGAAAGGAAATTATAAGAATAAGGGCTGAAATAAATGAGGTAGAAAACTGAAAAACAATTAAAACCACCAACAAAACCAGAAGCTAGTTTTCCAAAAGGGTCAATAAAATTGACATACCATTGGCAGACTAAAAAAAAAAAAACAAAACAAAGGGAGGGGTAACACTAATAACTTGATTAAGAAATGATAGAGGTGAAATCACAACCAACTAAGGAAATTAAATTTATAATATCAGAACATAATGAAAAGCTATACCATGATAAATTTGAAAAGTTAGAGGAAATGAAAGACCTTTCACTGAGGAAGATATTCGATGGCCAACAGACATACGAAGAAATGCTCAAACCACTGGCAATATAAGAGATGCCAATGAAAACTACAATGAAATGCCATCTTACACCAATTGTTGTTGTTAGTTGCCATTGATTTGAGTATAACTCATAGCAACCCTATGTACAAAAGATCTGAAACCTGTTCTATCCTGCACCATTCTTACATTTCCTGACATACAAGAGCCAATATCATCAGTTACCATGTCAGTCCATGCAGATGAAGGTCTTCCTCTTTTTTGCCAATCCTCCACCCTTCCCAGTGTCATGTCCTTCTCCAAGGAAATAGCCTTTCCTATAAAGTGCCCAAAGTATGTCAGGTGAAGCCTCATCATTCTTTCCTCCAAAGGACACTCTGGCTGCATCTTCTCCAAGACATATCTGCTGGTGAGCTCTGGTGGCCTACTGACAAGAAGCTGCACTACAATCCCAGAGGTATGCAGTTCAAATCCACTAGATGCTCTGCTGGAGAAGGAGGGACAATCTCCTGTACCAGTCAGATCTGATTTGACAGTACACGCACAAAAAATAATAATTAAAGAAGAAGACATATCTGCTTGTTCTCTTGGTTGTCCATGGGATGTTTAGTGCTCTTCTCCAACGCCAGAGCTCAAAGGCGTCAATTCTTTTTCTGTAGTCCTCATTCACTGTCCACTTCTCATACACAAAGCAAGTAATCATAAAGAACGTGGCCTGAATCAGATACAACTTGATCCTCAAACTGACATCATTACTCCTCAATAATTTGGAGAGGTACCTAATTAGAGATTTTCCCAGTGTAATGCATCTCTTTATTTCCTCACTGCTGGTACCAAGGGTGTTAATTGTGGATCCAAGCAAGATGAAGCTGTTGACAGTTTCAATCTCCTCTCCATCCATCTTGACATTGCCTATTGGTCCAGCAGTAAAAATCTTTGTCTTCTTGACATTGAGATACAATCCATACTGAAGGCTGAATTCATTTATCTTCTGTAACAAATGCTTAAAGTACTTCTTACTTTCAACATCATGGAAGTATCATTGTCATAACACAGATATGCAGTTACTCAGTAGCAATGACAAAGTTTATTAGGACAGCAAGCAATAAATGTTGGAGAGGATGTGAAGAGGTGGGAACTCTCATACACTGTTGGTGGGATTATAAAATGATATAATCACTCTGGAAGACAGTTTTGTATTTCTGCAAAGAGTTTAATACAGAAGTTCCATATGACCCAGCTACTCCACTACTAGGAATATACCCCAAGGAAATTAAGACTAAGGCACAAAGGGATTTTTGTACACCATTGTTCATAGTAGTATTATTAGCCATTGTAAGAAAACAGAAGCTGCCAAAATGTCCAATCACAATTCAATGGTTTGCAAAATTGTGATATATTCACACAATGTAATGCTATTCAGCATTCAGGAGCAACTATTATGAAATATGTTACATATCTTTCAAGAGACTAGAGAGCATTATGCTGAGTAAACTAACTCATTAGGACAAATACTGGATAAGACTATTATTGTAAAAACAGAAGTATAAAAAGTAAAACATTTATGGGGATCCAAAGAGTGAAGAGGTGGGAGTGGAGTGGTGAGGATGAGTAGGGGTGAAATCACAATTTTGCAGGTTTGTTGGGTGGAGGGAGGGGGTAAAGGAAATGGGAAGCATCTGGAGGGAACCTGAAAAGATTGAGTAATGATGAGCAAAGGCCAACAGTCACTAATTTCATAAAACATAATGCACAGGAATGATTGTATGAACTACAATATGAATGAAGAAAAATGTGAACACAATGTATATCAACTATGAGAAAACTAATATAAAATTAAAAAATTACACAGTCTAAAGAACTTAATTTATAGTATATTTTCATAAATAAAACTAGTCTGAGTAGTTTACATGGGTGGTGAGTGTAAAGAAGGAAAATCACTACCTAAAGAAAGCATAAAAGTTTCAGGCTTACCACCATAGATATTCTTGAAGGGAGGTGGTTACATAGCTGTGATCACTATTTACATATCTAGCTATATATTTATATTCTGAGTTGCCTTCTGTTTATGCTACATACACTTGAATGAAATTTTTTAAAAGTGCAAACTGTGGCTCACTCTGAGAAGACTGGGAATCCCAGAACACTTGATCATGCTTATGCGAAACCTATACTTGGACCAGGAGGCAGTTGTCAGAACAGAGCAAGGGAACACTGTGTGGTTCAAAATTGGAAAGGGTGTGCATCAAGGATGTGTCCTATCTCCATATCTTTTCAATCTATATGTGGAACAGATTATCTGGGAGGCTCGGTTCTATGAGGAGAACTGTGGCATCAGGATTAGAGGTAGACTCATCAACAATCTGTGTAAAGTGGATGATACAATCCTGCTTACTAAAACTGAGGAGGACCTGAAGTGTTTGCCTCAGAAGGTCAAGGACTGTAGTCTTCCTTCAATATGGATTGAAACTCAACATCAAGAAAACAAAGATTCTTGGCAGATTGGCAGCATTATAAAGAAATTGAGAATGTTGACAGTTTCATTTTGCTTGGCTCTACAATCAACACTTGTAGTACCACCAACCAGGAAATTAAAAGATGAATTGCATTGGCGAAGTCTACTGTCAGAGAACTCTTCAAGGCACTGAGGAGCAACGATGTCAGTCTGGAGAATAAAGTGTGCCTGACACAGGCCATGGTCTTTGCAATTACTTGCTATATACATCAGAGAGCTGGACAATAACTAGGGATGATAGAAGGAGAGTTGATGGCTTTGAGCTTTGGTGTTGGAAAAGAGTATTGACTACACTATGGACTGCTAGGAAAACAAACAAGTTCATCCTGGAGAGGATGAAGCCAGGCTGCTCTTTGGAGGCAAGGATTCTGAAGGTCCATCTGGCATACTTTGGATATGTTGCAAGGCAGGATCAGTGCTTGGAGAGGGATGTCATACTTGGAACTGTGGAGGGGCAGAGCAGGAGAGAATGACCCTCGGTGAGATGGATTGATTCAGTCTCTGGGATAGTGGGGATAGGTGTGTCAGAGACAGTAAGATTGGCAAGAGATAGAGTAGGGTTTAGGGCTGTTGTACATAGGGTTGCTATGAGTCAGCAAGTGACTTGATGACATACCAACAACATAAAAATTAATCAGGATTCATTATAATTATAGATGAACAAAATGAGTGAATATGCCATAGTGATAAAATATTACCAATGAGAACACACGCATACACACACACACACACACACACACACACACACACTTGTTGTTGTTGTTATGTGCCGTCGAGTTGCTTGCGACTCATAGAGACCCTATGTACAACAGCCCTCAACTCTGCTCTGTCCTGTGCCAATTGCACTATCTCCAATACACCCATCCCAATTACTTCAGTCACTGAATCAATCCACCTCATAGAGGGCCTTCCCCTCCTTCACTGTCCCACCACCCTACCAAGAATGAATGAAATTTTTAACGAGATCAGAAATAGGAATAGGAGGTACTAGTTATTTTTACTGAAAACAGACACAATATATTTATCTCATCTTCATCATTAGCTGAAAGTATCTTTCAGTTGGCATATTACATGTGTACAATTATAGCATGTTTTTTTAATTGAGATTTTATTGGAAGGTTATAAAGAAATTGGATTTCCATTCATTCATAATTTCTTAAGACACTGTTGCTTGGTGACCTCAACTTGGTTCTGAGTCATAGTGATCTTATGGACAATACAACAAAATGCTGTCCAATACTATGTTATTTTCATAATCACTGTTACATTAAACTTTATTGTTGTTTATCCAGCTTATAGAAAGTTCTCTTCTTTTTCATTGAACCTGTATTTTACTAAGCAAGATGAATTTCTCCAAGAACTACCCCCCTCCTGATAACATTGCAAAACATTTGATATTGGCTGTTGCCTCATAGACTTTACTCACAGTTACAGCACCAAGAGTGGGGTTTATTAAGAATGTAGGATGGAGACTGGAGGAGGCAAAGAATATTTCTCAATACAAGTCCAGGTTTAGTCTAGAAGTCCCAAGGAAGATTAAGAGCAAAACACACCTCCTTGATTAGTAAAAGTCCTGGCTTCAGTTCAGCAACAAAAATTCAAGAAGCCTCTGATTTTCTCAATAATCAAGCAAGGTTTACCTCAGAGTAGTCGTAAGTCAGTCTTCTCCTTCAAGCATCTGGAAAATAAAACCTTTTAACTTTGGCCAGCAAAAATTCAAGAAGCTTCAGGTTACATCTTGCCAGAATCTCTTCACAGAGGTTTGACAGTCTCTGCACCACTTTCACCAGGGTTTCATTCTCACCAGCATCTTATTCCAGTCTCTCTCAAGTTCTGCTGCTCAGCGTAGGAAGCACTGTCTCACATATCCTAGTTCCACAACTGTTGATGATTTGCAAGACCATGTGTTTATAGTTAAGTTAGCTGGAGCGCAGAGGGGGCTAAAGTGATGGCTTTAAATGCCAACTTTAAAAAAAATTATTATTATTTCTTTTTTTACTTAAGGCAATCAGATTATTTTTTTAATTTTTATTTTTAATTTTTTATTAATTATAATGGAAGTTTACAGAGACTTTGCATTTCCATTCATTCATTGTACACTAACACTGCAGGAACATTCTGACTATGCTTCTTATGAAACACAGGCATTCTTTAGAAAGTCCATGTTTTCTTCAATATTCTTCCCCAGTAACATAATTTAAAGACATCATTTCTTCTTCTGTCTTATTTTATCCACCTTTCAAACACACACACACACACACACACACACACACACACA
>NW_006399828.1:11940981-11970398 GCF_000299155.1 Elephantulus edwardii
AGAATCTTTCCCATTTCCTTCACCACCCCACCCATCATAAATATAGATACTTTCAAATTATAGGTACATATATAAAGGAAAAACATTATTTAGCTTTATTTATTATTTTGGCTCGGTATGAGTAAACACTTGAGTCATTTGATGAATATTTTCAAAACTATGTTAAATATTAAAATGTATCCATTATTGGGATAAATACATCTCACTATAATATTGCACTCGGCAACGTTACCCAATTAGTATCTCATGCTTATACTCCCACTGCTCAAATTAGTTTAAGTGTATCAAAAAAGTCAGCTAGAAATTGTCATTCATATTTTCATTGATTTTTATTAATCCTCACTTTTTCCAGTAGTTACAGAATAACTTTTGTGAATATAAATGCATATTCTACCTTCTACTATTGATGTATGCACTTAGTCAAACTGAGAAAACAGGGAGAAGAAAACCACTCAGACATAATCACTCTAATAATGATGACAACAAAGCTTTTAGGGATAGACACTCTTAACCCTATTCTGAGTTTACTTTAGCTACAAAAATATAAATTGTGATTCCTTCAACTTCTTCTGCATATTTCACCAGAGGGGGAAACCCCAGGGATGATTCAAGTAAGTGGTCATAAAATAGCAATGTAAGGATCAAAAGCCTTCAACTGTCTCCAGAATGTTCATTCCACATACATTCATAAGCAATAAGGTCAGTAAGAAAAGGCTATTAAATGGTGCAATCTGCTTCTTTATTCCCTCATGGATGAGGTAGTAGAGAAATCAAGCTGAAGTTTGTAGGTTCATAATGTGCTGTGAAAGAGGCATGGGAATAGTTATTTGTCACACATTTGTCATGGCAGAGTTATTCCTTTAAGATCCATTTAGTCTATAATTGCACTCACATTCAGCTAAATTTCTTCAATGCAGTCACTGATGACTGTAAGTATGTCAGCACTTCTGGAAGAACATTAACTCTTTGGCCATGATGGCTACGAATGAACGAGAATTAGCACTTCACTAAATGGCACCGTATGTATGATTCAAGAGGACCCAAAGTGAAATGCACAAGAAGGAAATAGGAATATATTTGTCAATTTGTGAATTAAAAATATTTCTTCAAAGATAGAGATTTAATAAATATAAACAACATAATTTTTAAATAATGGATTTATTTACTTGATTCCTAAAATTAGTTTTAAGGTGGCTTTTTAATTTTATATTCTCTTTGACTTGATTTAAAACATTACATTTAATCTGTTGTTGTTGTTGTGTAGTGTCAGGTTGGAACTGAACCTTAACTGACTCTCCAGTAGGTTTTCAAAGGCAGTTAATCACACCAGAGGAGCTTGCCCATCCCTCTCCCGTGGAGCAGGTGATGGACTGGAACCGTGTGCCTTCAGAATTGCAGTGCAGCTTCTTTACAATTATTAAATTTACTATAATCTAGTTGGATTATAGAGGCTATTAGACATAATTATGTTAGCCTAAATCATATTACATATAGTAGAAAATATACAATTTAATGACTTAATGCTGTTGTTCTTGTGTGCCACTGAGTCAAAACTGACCCATTTCATGATAATTTATTTAAACCAAGTGAATTATTTTTAAAAAGAAACATAATAAATTGGATTTTACTATGAATTTAAAGAAGTTGCTTTTACACAAGACCCTCTTGAATAAAAATAATCATATTATTTTTCCTCAGCTGTAGCCTTTCAATTATTTTTATGCAATATGCTGGCTAGAACCACTAAGACAATATAAAAATTGCTTAGAGAGAATTGTAATATTCTCAATAGAAATTATTTGTTAATAGACATCAAGTGGTGAATGTGTTAGGGAGATAACTTTTATCAAAGAGAAACTTTCTTATAAGTAAGTAGAAAATTGTCTTGTTTGTAAACCATTGGTAGGGTATGTGGTAAAATGACTATTGTTTCTCTCCATTGATGTAAAATGTTGCAAGCTATAGTTGAATATTAAAATAATATTTGTATTTTAATGAAATAAATTTTATTCATTGCATGAGAACATGTTACTTATTTTAAAGTTTGAATTACAATATAATACTATTTCAGTAGTTCTGCTGCTCAAATTGCTCAAATTTGCTATTTGGAGTTCTTCAGTTGATTTATGTATTCCTCTAAGATACAGCTCTTATTGTAGGAGTTATTATTTGACATTCCTTTACTTTTCTTCACTGCAAGATAATTAAAGGCTTATTTCCTGTTCAGTCTTAGAATCAGTCACTTTTCCAAGGAAATGCATTTCTTTATATTGGTGAATAGGAAATACCTATTTATACTAAACTATCTCAGTGCAAACAAACTCTCAACATTTTTGCAATAAATAAACTATAGAAAGAACAATATCAAAATCCTGCTGTATTGTAGTGTTTCTTAAAAGAAGCTCAGAATGAGGCTGATTATGCCCCAAGTGCTTGAAAATGTTATAGTCCAGCATTAATAGAATGTTATGATACCCACACATCATAAAAACAAACTTAGAATGATGATTTAAAATCCAGTATGTATAACTTTGGTAGTTGTCACTTCTATTATTACAAGAAAAGAAAAAGTTGAATAAATAAAAAAAATTTAGTTGACTCATTAGAGAACTAAGTCTTAAGACCAAACTACCAATCACAATCTAAAAAGATGTTAAATCTATTCACTAGAGAAGAAGTGGAGAAATTGTAATTTTTTTATGGGTATTAAAATTAATTGTATTGATAAAATGTGCATGAATGAATGAATAAAAAATTAACTTTATTCGTAAACCCTAAAATTACAAAAAAAATTAAAAAAGAAATGTTAAGATCCAAATGCACTGTAGCAAATAGAAACATTAACAATGGTTTCTTTGGTAAATTGTACATTATTACAAAATTGATCAATCTAAGGATATATGTTACATGAAATCGATTCCAACTCTTCATTACTATTGGATAGAGTTGAAATGTTCCATATTTTCAAAGCTTCAAATTTTATAAAATCCGACTGCTACAACTTCATCTTTATGGAGATGTTGGTGGTTTTGACCCTGTAGCCTTTTGTTGACTTCTGAATGGTTAATCACTATGCCACATATTAAACAACATAATAGACGGGGAAAATGAAGAAAAATAAAACAACTGCACAAAATAACCAAGTATAATTTTAAATATTGACCTATCACTATGCATCTTTATCATATTCTGGATAGTTAAATAATTATTGCTGTTGTTAGGTACTGTCATATCAACTACAATTAGTAATTACCCTATGAATAGAGATCAAAACTTTGCTTCATCCTGCATTATTCTCACAATCTGTGACATGCTCAAGCCTACTGTTGTGGTCACTGTGTAAGCTATCTCATTGAGAGTCTTTCTCTCATTCTCTGAGCCTCTACTTTTACAAGCATGATATCTGTTTCCAAAGACTGGCCCATCCTAAGAAAATGTCCAATGTATGAGGCAAAATTTTCCATCTTTCCCTCTAAGGTGCACCCTGATTATACTTCTTGGAAGATGGATTTTTGTTGTTGTTGTTGTTGTTGTTGTTGTTGTTCTTTAGGCTCACTCACTTTCTCGAGCAACAAAACTCAGTTGATTCTTTAGTCAGTTTTTAGGAGCTACAAATTGCACAGAAGGAGATTGCTTATCTTGGTCTGACTGAGCGGTAAGTAGATTTGACCTGCCAAATTTTGGTTTGGCAGTGCAATACCCTTTCTACTAGGCCAAAAGAAAATCTTGTTCCTTTGGCATCCGGTGAGATAATCAATATTCTTTGACAATAACACAATTCAAACACATACATTCTTATTTGCTTATCCTTAGTAATTGTCTACCACTCAAGAATGGGATGCAATTGAAAACACTATGGTTGGGTGTGGCACACCTTGGTCTTTACAGTGACATCCTTGCTCTACAGTTATATAAAGAAGTGCTTGAGAGATTTTCCCTATGCTACATGTCTTTTGATTTTTTGACTGCTGTTACAATAAGTGTTTTATTGTGGACCCAAGTAAAGTAAAATTGTTGACAATGTTAATCTTTTTTTCATCTGTCATGATGGTGAAGATTTTCTTTTTAATATATTAAGATGTAACCCATATGAAAATCTGTAGTCTTCAATGTAAGTTACATGAAACAATGTATATCTTTAATATGTTGTTGTTGTTTGCCATAGAGTCAGAACAGACCCATAGCTGATCATTTGGTGAATTTTCAGAGGCAGTTAATCATACAGAAGAAGATTGCTCATCCTCCCACAAAGCAGCTGTGGGCCTTGAACTACATACCTATAGGACTGCAGTGCAGCTTCTTGCCACTAGGCCACCAAAGCACTCTTATCTTTAATACAACTGTTCAATATTTAATGGTAAGATTATTGTCTTAGGAAACATTGTGTGTGATAGTTTTTATTATAACAAGATCTAACCACTTATTGCATGGTTTTCCATTTCAATATAACAGAATGGGTGTATATTCTTTGAAATATATATTTTGCAATCATGTATCGAGTTAGTATTTATCACTAGTTTTGGAAAGCTTCAAGAAAAGTGTCTTACATAATTCTCCAATTACATGTATGATATTGTTTTAATAAAAAAGTAATCCCATTTTAGATACGTTTCTCTCTAAGAACTTATATAAAAATATTTTTAAATGTATTAACCTGTAATAGTAGTATTAATCATGGTATGATTTTTCTTCATTAGGAACACAAAGCTTCAAATCTTCTGATTACATGTTAGTACAGTTTTTACACTTGCAGTTTGATGATTTACCCGGTACTTGGAAATCGGAGGTGTCCTGATTTTGTGTACTGGCTATTCTTTCATCAGATATTCAGTAATACCTTTATTACAAGGAGTACTTTCCCTCCTAATTCTCTGTGTTTCTACAATACGTGTAATAATATATTCTATGAGTGGCTACAGTGGTTTTTCACTTTAAATTTGAAAAGTTTTAATGTTTACTTAAGTTACTGTGTTTAAATTTTTCAATTTCTTTTACTTTAAACATTAAATAGATTAACCTTAAATTAAACTAGCAGTATAACACCACTTTAAAAATGTTGTATTACATAAAATATGATATTGTGAACTATTAGCTCTTCAAAGACCAACAAGGGGGAAACTCACTTGGCATTTCTCAAGCTGAAGAACTGAAAATTAAATTCAAGCCTTAATTTGTAATACTGATAAATGCTATAGAAGGCAAGGCTTTTAAATCTACATCTGGAACAATTTAGGTATGTTGCCAGGAGGGACAAGTACTTGAAGAGGGACTTTGTGCTTGGAAGGGTGGAGGGATAGCACAAGAGGGAAAGATTCTGGAGGAGATGGATTGATAATGTAACTGGGTTAGCAGAGGTAGTTGTGTCTAAAAGAGTGAGATTGACTCAGGTAAGGGCAGGATACAGACCTCTTGTGCATAAGGTTGCTATGAATAGTCGGTGACTAAGTGGCATATAACAAGATAACAACAAAATGATCAAAACTTGAACAAGTCAGAAAACATCAAAAGAAGATGAAAGGAATATACAGAGTCATTGTAAAAACAAAACAAAACAAAGTAGTGCACAATAAAATATTTTAGGAAGTAATATATAAAAAAACAGCTGATGGTACTGAAGTTCAACCTACACTGATGGCATTGGAAAAAAATTAAATATTGAGAATTGGAATAATCTGGTGTGAAAAACAATGCACTTGAATTTTATAAATACACTAGAATAATAATAATTATAATTTAAAAATGATTAATGGAATACAGATTGAAGTATCTCAACTAACAGATGCAGCCTGTACATGCTCACTTGTCTGTACCATGAAATTTGCAAGATAATTACCTAGCCAACTGATTCTCTCCCCTACCCCCATTCCCAAGAAAGGTGACTCAAAAGAATGTGAAAATTATCAATGGTATTATTAATTTCACATCCAGCAAAATATTGCTGAAGATCAATAAATGGATAAAATGGTACATAGAGAACTTGCAGAAAGTCAAGCTGGGTTTTGAAGAGACTGTGACACCAGAAATACAGCTGATGACAAGTGTATCCTAGCAGAAAGCAGAGAACACTAAAATAATATCTATTTGTAATTTACTGACTATTCAAAGAAACATGGCTGTGTGGATCATACCAAACTACGGTTAATATTGACAATATTGGGAATCCCAGAACATTTAATTAATTGTACTCATACACACCCAAAAACTACCTGAGAAGCTGTTACCTAAACAGAACAAGGAAAGATAGCATGGTTTATTTTCCCCCTATACTTATTCTATTTGTACCTTCAATCCAAATGCAACATTCCTCTTCATAGACTTCAGCTTCTCAAATAATCTGCTCAGCATACAGATTGAATAAGTATGTTGTTGTTGTTGTTGTTGTTGTTGTTGTTGTTATGTGCCATCGAGTTGCTTGCATGGCAACCCTATGTACAAGAGCCCTAACCACCGCTCTATCCTGTGCCAACCTCACTGTCTCACACACATTCATTCACACCACTCCACTCACAGAATCGATCCATCTCATCGAGGGTCTTCCTCTCCTGGGCCGTCCCTCCACTCTCCCAAACATGATGTCCCTCTCCAAGGACCAGTCCCTCCTTGCAACATGCCCAAAATATGTCAGACAAAGCTTCAAAATCCTTGACTCAGGGAACATTCTGGCTTTACCCTCTCCAGGACAAACCTGTTTATTCTCCTAGCAGTCCATGGTATATTCAACACTCTTCTCCAGCACCACAACTCAAAGGCATCAATTCTCTTTCTATCATCTCTATTCACTGTCCAACTCTCTAATGCATAGCACATAATTGCAAAGACTATAGCCTGGATCAGGTCCACCTTAGTCTCCAGCCTGACATCGTTGCTCTTCAGTACTCTTGAGAAGTAACTGACAGCTGACTTTCCCAATGCAATTCATCTCTTCATTTCCTGGCTGCTGTTACCAAGAGTGTTGACTGTGAAGCCAAGTAAACTAAAACTGTTAACTATATCAATCTCTTCACCATCCATACTCATGCTTCCAATTGGCCCAGTGGGGAGAATCTTTGTTTTCTTGATATTGAGCTTCAATCCACATTGAAGGCTACAGTCCTTGACCTTCTGCAGCAAGCGCTACAGGATCCTCCTCAGTTTCAGCGAGCAGGGTTGTGTCATCTGCATAACACAGGTTGTTGATGATTCTTCCACCAATCCTGATGCCACATTCCTCCTCATACAGCCCAGCATCTCAGATGATCTGCTCTGCATACAGATTGAAAAGGTATGGAGACAAAATACATCCCTGATGGACCCCTTTCTTGATTTTGAACAAACCAGTGCCTCCCTACTCTATTCTGACGACTGCCTCTGGATCCAAGCATAGGTTTCGCATTAGCACAATCAAATATTCTGGATTCCCATTCTTCTCAGAGACAGCCATAGCTTGTTGTGATCCACACAGTCAAAAGCCTTTGCATAGTCAATGAAATACAGATAGACATTCTTCTGGTATTCTCTGCTTTCTGCCAAAATCCATCTTACATTAGCTATAATATCCCTAGTACCGTGACCTCTTCTAAATCCAGCCTCCACATCTGGCAGTTCTCTGCTGACATAATGTTCCAAATGTTTTTGGATAATTTTCAGCAGAACCTTGTTTGCATGTGATATCAATGATATTGTTTGTTAATTTCCACACTCTATTGGATCACCTTTCTTTGGAATGGAATCAAATATTGATCTCTTCCAGTCAGTTGGCCAGCTGGCTATTTTCCAGATTTCCTGGTACAACTTAGTGAGCACATCCAGGGCAGCATCTGTTTGTTGAAATAAATCAATTGGTATGCCGTCAACTCCTGGAGCCTGGTTCTTTGCCAGTTTCTTCATAACAACTTGAACTTCCTTCTTCATCACCAAAGGCTCTTGCTCAGTTATTTCATTGAATTCCTGTGTATCAGCCAATTCCTTCTGGTACAGCGACTCTGTGTACTCCTTCCATCTTCTTTTGATATCACCTGGATCATTCAACATTCTACCCAAACTATCTTTAAGTATTGCCACTCATGGCTTGAATTTGTTTTTCAACTCCTTCAGCTTAAGAATCGCTGAGCGAGTCCGGCCCTTTCGATTTTCTGACTCCAGCTCTCTGCACATTTCATTATAGTATCTTGCTTTGTCATCCTGAGCTGCCTTTTGAAATTTTCTGTTTAGCTCTTTGATTTCTTCCTTTAGCTTTGGCTTCTCGGTGCTCTAATTCAATACTCAGAGTCTCATCTGACATGCCTCTTGGTCTTTTCTTCTTCATCAGTCTTTGTAATGATCTTTTGCATTCTTCATGGATGATTTTCTTGATATCCTCCCAGAGCTCATTTGGTCTACGCTCATTGGTGCTCAAGGCATCAAACCTGTTCCTGAGAAGGTTTTGAAATTCAAGTGGGACAGACTTAAGGTCAAATTTTGGTTCCCATGAACTTGACTTAATTTCCCTCAACTTCGGCTTGAATTTTCCTATGAGTAGTTGATGGTCTATCCCACAATCAGCACCCGGACTGGTTTTCACTGCAGATATTGAGCTTCTCCAGCAAATCTTTCCACAAATGCAATCGATTTGATTCCTATGCATACCATCTGGTGAAATCCATGTGTATAGCCTGTGTTTATGTTTCTTATAAAAGGTATTTGCAATGAATAAATAATTGAATGTGCAGAACTCTATCATTCTATCTCCAGCCTGATTTCTCTCACCGAGCCCATGTTTTCCAGCTACTGATCCTTCTTCCCTGTTCCCAACTTTTGCATTCCAGTCGCCTATTATTATTAATGCATCTTAATTGCATGTTTGATCAATTTCTGACTGCAAAAGTTGGTAAAAATCTTCTATTTCCTCTTCTTTGCCTCTAGTTGTTGGTGCATATATTTGAATGATAGTGGTAGTCACTGGACTTCCTTGTATGCATATGAATATTATCCTGTTGCTCACCACATTGTATTTCAGGATAGATCTAGAAATGATTTCTTTAATTATGAAACCAATCCCATTTTTTCTCACCTTCTCATCCCCAGCATAGTAAATCATATAATCATCTGATTGAAAATATCCCATGCCAAGCCATCTCATTTCGCCAATACCTAGTATGTCAATATTTACGCGTTCCATTTCTTTCTTAACAATTTTCAATTTTCCTACATTCATGCTACTCACATTCCTGGTTCCAATCACTAGTGTCTCCTTACAGCTGTTTCTCTTTCTCCGTGTTTTCATTTCTAAGATCTCAGTTTCAATTGCCATGTCTGTTAGTCCAGGGAGGGGGCGAGAGAGAGAGAGAGAGAGAGAGAGAGAGAGAGAGAGATAAGTGTGCTCTATTGTACATAGGGTTTTTGAAGGCCTGTAATTTCAGAAGTGGATAGCCAATTCTTTTTCCTAGTCTGTCTCAATTTTTAAATACATATAATAGTATCGGACAGACAAGTATTCTACAGAAAAGAGTAGATGAATAAGTATAGAGAAAGAAAACCACCCTGATGTACTCCTTCTTAACATTAAACTATGTAGTGTTCCCTTGTCCTGTGTGCACAACAGACTCCTGGTTCAGGTCTAGGTTATTCATGAGCACCATCAGTTGCTCTGGAATTCCCATTTTCATCATTGTTGACAATAATTTGTTCTGATCCACACAGTCAAATGCCTTTACATAGTTAGTAACATATAAATAGACATTTTTCTGACATTCTTTGCTTTCAGCCAGGGTCTATTTAACATCAGCAATATTATCCCTAGTGCAAAGGCCTTTTTATACTGAACAAATGATTCAAGATACAACTCTATGAAGAGAAATGTGGTATCAGGATTGGAGGAAGACCCATCTATAACCTGTGTTATGCAAATAACACAACCTTGCTTGCTTAAATAGAGGAGGACTTGAAGCACTTATTGCAGAAGATCAAAGAAAAAAGCCTTCATATAGATGGCATTTCAACAGCAAGATAACAAAAATTCTTACCACTAGGACAATAGGCAACATCATGATAGATGGAAAAAGGATTAAATCTGTCAACAACTTCATCTTGCCTAAATCCATAAGTAACACCACTGGTACTAGCAGTCAGGAAATCAGGAGTTGTATTACATTGAGAAAGACTGTAGTTAGGGACCTCTCCAAATTAGTGAAGAGTGATGATATCAGTTTAAGGACTAAGATGAGTCTGATTCAGGGCATGGATTTTCCTATCACTAGTTATGCATCTGAGAGCTGGACAAGGAATAAAGATAACATAATTGATGCTTTTGAGCTGTGATGTTAGAGAAGAGCACTGAATATCCCATGGGCTGCCAAAAGAAAAAAAACAACTATGTCTTGGAGAATATGCAGCTAGAGTGCTCTTTGTATGAATGTTGCTAGGATGGGCTATTCTTTGAAGAAAGACACGATTCTCAGAAAGGTAGAGGGTTGGCAAAGGAGAGAGAGGAAGACGCTCATCCAGGTGGTTTGACATAGTGAATGCTTCAATAGATTTTAATGTGTCAGGAAGTGTGAAGATGGCACAGGATAAGGCAGGGTTCAGATCTGTTGTTCATAGGCTCTCTATGGGTTATACTCAACTAGATAGCCCATAAGAACAATACCATTTTTTTCCTGAGCAAATCAGTCGAGAAACTGGACTCTATGATGAAGAATATGACACAGGCTAAGAGGAAGACTCATCAACAACCTAAATTATGCACATTGCACAACCTTGCTTTCTGAAAGTGAGGAGGACTTGAAGCACTTACTGAAGAAGATTAAAGACTGGAGACTTAAATATGAATTATACTTCAACATCAGGAAGACAAAAATCCTCACCACCATGTTGAAGTGCAACATCATTAAAGATGGAGAAAAAATTTAAATTTTCAATCATTTCTCCTTGCTGGAAACCACAGTCAACATCTTTGGCACCAGCAGCCAAGAAATCAAAGGGTATGTGTTAATGAGAAAGATAGTCCTAAGGACCTCGCCAAAGCACTGCAGAACAGTGATCTCCATTTAAAGATCAAGGTGCACCTAACTCAGGCCATGGTCTCTTCAGTCATTTGCTGTGCATGCGAGAGCTAGATAATAAATTTGGATTACAGAAGAATTGATGTGTTGGAGAAAAGTATCCCTGAATATTCCATAGACTGACAAAAGAACCAAGATATATGTCTTTGAAAAAAATCCTGCCAAAATGCTCCATAGAGGCAAGGATGGTAAACCTCCATTTTACAGATATTTTAGTATGTTGCTAGGGAAGACTATTCCTCGAAAAGTTGGAGGGTCAGTCAAAGAGAGGAAGACCTTCAATGAAATGTATTGACACAGTGATTGTAGCAATTGATTAAACTATATCAGAGACAATGAGGGAGGCACAGGATAGGGTTTTCATATGGTGTCTATGAGTTGCACTTGACTGAATGGCACGTAACAACAACAGAAGAAAGTAAAAACAAAAAAAAAAACTTTCATAGTTTTTTTTTAAACTTTGCATGTTCTGTTTTCTTCAGAATAGATGTCAAAGAATATATTGATTTAAATAAGTAAAAAATTCTCAGATATGTCAGTTATATCCTTTTAGTATCTATAGAAGTAGATGGAGCATCCATGGAATAAAGAAGCTAATTTGGTTTCTCTTATAAACCACCAAAATCTTCACGCTTCTAAAAATTATTAAAATCTCTTTTATTTAACAAGTTTTTTTTTAAATCCTAAAACCAACCATTAGGTAAAATTCAAAATTATTGTATTAAAAATGCAAAGTAAAGCTATAAATTGTATTTCATATTTATCTACAATGGTACTAAGATAGCCTATGAATTGCAAAATGATTTATTAGACCATGATTAAGTTCAAAGACTTCTATAATATAAATAGTGATTGTATCATTAAAGTTCTGAAAAGAAATCAAATTTGTTTCATGAATCTCATATATGAGTTAAAAGATTCTGCATTAAAATTACAAAAATATGTCTAAATGTTCGACATTAGAAAACTAATAGAAGAATGCACACTTACACATTTCATTGGCTGTCAGTGTAATGACATAACAAATGATGCAACCTTTGATAAACTATGCACATAATACACGTGCACTTATGGCAGAAAGAGAGAAATAAGGCAATTCTTAGTATTCTTATCAACAATATTAAGCACTTTATAAGAACTGAGGGAGTTTAGGAATCTCTAAGCATTTTTAGATAGCTCTAGTGGAAGCATTGACATAAACATTTGCTTGTTGTCACATGCCATCAAGTCATCTGTGACTCATATTGACCCTGCATACAACAGCTCTGAAGCCTGTCCTGTCTGGAGCCAGTCTCACTAACTCTGACACACCTACTCTTGTGCCTCAGTCACTGTAACAATCCATCTCATCTGGGGTCTTCCTCCCCTGAGCTATTCCTCCATCCTTCCAAGCATGATGTCCTTGTCCAAGGACTGGTCCTTACTGGCTACAGAACCAAATTATGTGAGACAGAGCTTCAAAATCCTACCCTCCAAGGAGAAACTTGGTTTCCTCCACTTCAAGACAGACTTTTTTTTTTCTTTCTTGGTGATCCATGGTATGTTCAAGACACTTCTCTAGCACTACGACTCAAAGGCATTAATTCTTCTGTCATCCTCAGTCATTGTCCTGCTCTCTGATGAATAGCAAGTAGTTGCAAAGACCATGGCCTGGATTGGGCACAACTTAGTCTCCAGACTGACACTGTTGCTTCCCAGTACTGTGGAGAGGTCCCTGATAGCATATTTTCCCAGTGCAATTCATCTTTTAATTTCCTGACTACTGGTGCCAAGAGGGTTGATTGTGCAGCTAAGCAAAGCAAACTGAAATTGTTAACAATTTCAATCTCTTCTCCATCTAGCGTGGCATTGCCAACGGACCCAGTGATGAGAAGTTTTGTTTTCTTGATTTTGAGCTTCCATCCATATTGGAGACTACATTCCTTGACTTTCTGCAAGTGTTTCCAGTCTTGCTCAGTTTCAGCAAGTAAAGTTGTGCCATTTGCATAACACAGGTTGTTGATGCGTCTTCCTCCAGTCCTGATGCCACATTCCTCCTCATAAAGCCCAGCCTCACAAATGATCTGTTCTTAATATAGATTGAAAAAGTATGAAAACAAAATACATCTTTTCTTCATTTTGAACCATGCAGTGTTTCCTTGTTCAATTCTAAGGACTGCTTGCTTTTTGGATAAGTATCATTTTACATGAGTATAATCAAGTGTTCTGGGATTCCCCTTCTCCTCACACTGAATTAGTACTTAGTAAATAAAAGCATTGCCATACCAGAAGTCACCTAATTTTTATACTATGTTATCTTTTAGAAATGATGCAGTTTTAAAATTTCACATTTAAGTTATAATTTGTTATTATGAAAAATGTATCTTTATTTTTGACTCATGAGTCAGTTATGCCAATATTATTTTTTATTAAAAACATATTTGCTAATCATTGATTCATCTCTGGTTATTAATTTTTTTAAATATACTGAGAAACTAAATCAAGGTTGTTCCTATTGAGTGATTTCTGATGCAGAGAAAAATGACAGGTGAAGAAGAATTGCACATACTCTCTCCAAGACTGTAATCTTCCTGAAAACAGGTTTCTACATCTTTCTCCAACTAAGGACGTTGATTGATTACAACTGCCAAATTTTTGCATTGCATCCAAGCACTTTCTGCTAGGCCACCGAGGCTTCTTGATGAATATATGTCTTTTTTTCTGAATTCTCTGTTCTGTTCCATTGATACATTTTGTAGTATTTCACCAATGTCATACTTTGATGATTATTGTATCATTATTGTCTTTAGGTGCTCTTAAGTCAAGTACAACTCATAGCAATCCTATGAACAGATTTAAATCCAGTCCTATTTTATGCTGTCTGACACACGTAAGCTCAATGCTGTTGTCACTGTGTCAATTCATCTGGTTGAGTATCTTCCTCTTATATCCCATTGCTCCACCTTTCCAAGCATTATGTCTCTTCAGTGCATAATTTCTTCAAGCAAAATTTCCAAAATATATCAAATGAAGCTTTATTATCTTCACCTCCAAGGAGTACTCTGGCTGCATCTTCCCCAAGATATATCTGTTTGTTCTTTTGGAATTCTATGGAAATTTAATACTTTTCTTCAATGCTAGAAGACAAATGTATCAATTACAACATAATAAGGTATAAAATTGGATGGTTTAAATTCTTTGCTTTCTTCTTCAATTTTGTTGAACATTTTGACATGGATTGACACGACTACAGAGTGTTCAAGCATGTCAGAGATGGTGAAGATAGAACAGAGTTGAGAGTCTTTCAATAAATATGGAATATTTTTCTATTTATTTATACATTCTTTCACTTCTGTATTGTTTTTCCATTTCTGTCTTTTGATGTTATAGATTGCCTCACATAATTCTTATGAATATTTTGTTAGATTTATATGTAAGAATTATCTTTTGAGTGTATTTGGTATTGTGTTTTCAATTTCAAATTCTTTTCATTGTTAGTTTGAAATAAAATAAATTTTATATGTTTTATAGTTGGTGTAAAGAAAAAGAATAATTCTTTATATGAACCATACATTGTACAAACTTTCTATAACTGCTTATTAGTTTTAGGAAGATTTCCACCTTTCTTTCTTCATATTGCTCATTTCTTATTCTGATCTTACCTGTTTGCGTTGGTGATGACTTTTGAAATAGCATTCAATATTAGGGGAACAGAGGGCCTTATTGCTTTAGTCATTAGGCAACTTCACCGCTTAGTCAAATGCTGTGTCTCTTTGGAGCTCAAACTCACCTGAAAGATGGGCAATCTGTTACTCTGTGCTATTTAAAGCTGTCCATAACCTGCTAGAGGTTTTTCCTAGATGATACAATTGTGATGCTGTCATGAGATGCCCTCTAACCAGAATCAACTCATAGATAACTCTCTAACATGTTTTCAGAGACTATAATTTGTACAGGAAGAAATAACCCAACTTTCTCCTTTGGGGCAGCTGGTGGCTTTAAACTACATGCCTTCAGGTTCGCAGTGGTGTTTATTACCACTAGACCACCAATTAAATTTTTTACATAATTTGAGGAATGAAGCAGAGAACTGGTACTGTTATATTTTATATGATGCAGTATCAATAAAGTATTATCTTGTATACTAATATATTCAATAAGAATCCCTGGTGGGAGTGGTAAATGCTTTTTCATATGGTTTACAAACTAAGCATAAGGAGAAGTTTAACTGATGCAGTTAATGACTGGGAATTATAAGGGGGAAATTCCACATCTTGCATGATATTAGCATAATTTTACTATCTCTTTGATATTTTCTATTGCTGTTGTTGTTATGTGCCACTGAGTCAAGTACAATTCATAGCGACCCTATAAACAATGGCTCTGAATCTTTCCCTTTCCTGAGTCAACTTCATCATCCCTGACATACCTGACCCCATTGTCAGTCACTGTATCAGTTTATCTCATCTAAGATCTGTCCTTCTCCAAGGTCTGGCCACTCCTGGCAATATGTCAAAGTATATAGATTGAACTCAAGATATAAAATTATATGTTTAAATTTGTAAAATATATACACACATATATAAATGTTTCATATATATATATATATATATTTCAGATTCATCTCCCACCAAAAGTAATATCATTACAGAGATACACTTTTAAATATATATATACTTATTTTAAGAAATAAGTAAAAATCCAATTTTTGTCCATAGGTTTACAAGAGAAAGATCAGAAGTCTCCTCCCTAGATTATTTACAGTCTCTGAAAACCTTCAGGAATTGTGATCAGTTATGAGGCAGTTCTGATCTCATGGTAATTAGCTGAGAGATACTATTATTATTCCTCTATTGAAATGTGGAGAGCAATTCAATTAGAAAGTCAAAGAAAATTTTTTCTTTAGTGTATATATGTGTTTCTAATATTTTATATGAATCCTCTGAGATTTAGATAATTAAAACAGATTTTTCTCTACTTAATTTAAATCTCACACTTCTATCATACGTGCTAAAACTGTCAAGTAATGTCGCATCTTAAAGTTCAGAGAAAGAACAGCTTAATTTTGTAAATATTTTTCTCCCATGGCTTGTTATAAGTTTAAATATAGTTCATTCATATGGAAAATTATAGGAGATTTAACAAGTTAAAAGGAGTCCAATTCATCAATCATCAGACAAGAGTAGCAACCAGGAAGCAAAATTTTATTTTTTTTTTCAAACTGAGCTGAGGACAGTTTGATTTGAATTAGGGAACTAGTAGAAATAAAGTTCTTCACTCAAGTATAGGAGCATACAGAATTTTCAAACTAAAATCTAAGACATAATCAGAAAAAATAGCATTGACTTCTAGGAGTCTAGTCTATAGGGTGTTGTGATATTAAGCCCCAAACCACACCTTTCTGACATTTCAAATATACAATCAGCTCTCCGTCAGAGAGATGCAAACCCAAACAATAATGAGATATCATCTCACCTCAGCAACAAAAGCAAAGTTCAATCAGGAAGCAAACAACAAATGCTGATGAAGATGTGGAGAGACTGGGACTCTCATCCACTTCTGATGAGTATGTAAAATGGTACAACCACGATGGAAAGTGGTCTGGCATTTCTGAGACTTGGAACTAAAACACTATTTAACCTGGCTATCCCACTAATTGAAATATACCCTAAATAAATCCCAGCCAGCTTGCAAACAAATGTGTATGCTATCGTTGTTATGTGCCATCGAGTCGCCTGCAACTCAGAGACACAGCCCTAAATCCTGCCCTAACCTATGCCAATCTTATTGTCTCCGACACACCTACCCCCATTTCTTCAGTGTTGATTATGGAGCCAAGCAAATTAAAGCTATTAAGAATCTCAATCTCTTTACCATCTAACACGATTCTTCCAACTGACCCAGTGGTAAGAATCTTTGTGGGTTTTTTTTTTGACGTTGAGCTTCAATTCATATTGAAGGCTGCAATCCTTGACCTTCTACAACAAAAGCTTCAGATCCTTCTCAGTTTCAACAAGCAGGATTGTGTTATCTGCATAATGCAGTGATGCCACATTTCTCCTCTTGTATCCCAGGCTTCCAGATAATCTGTTCTGCATATAGATTGAAAAGGTATGGAAATAGGACACCTCCCTGGCATACATCTTTCCCAATTTTGAACCATGCAGTTTTTCCTTGCTTTGTTCTGATGATTATTTTCTTGTCCAAATATAGGTTTTGCATAAGCATGATCAAGTGTTCTGGCTTTCCCATTATTTTCAGAGTTAGCCACAGGAAAAAAGAAAAATTAGATACACTTGTTATTATTTCTTCATTATTCACAATAGCAAAGAGATGGAAGCGACTCAGGACCTGTCAACAAATGAATAGGTAGAAAAAACTGTGATACAACCACACAATGGAATATTAAGCAGCACTGAAAAAATATGAACTTGTAAAACACTCCACAATGTGGATGGCTATGGAAAATTATGCTGAGTAAAATATCTCAATCACAAAAGGACAAATACTGTACAAGGACATTGTTATAAAAATATGTTTCATAAGGTATTGGACACGGGACAGCAAGAAAGGAGTAGATAGATAATGAACACTTCACTGGAATAAGTGGACAAAGGATTATCTGAGGGGAGTGAATGACTGTGAATTAGATGCATGATAATTACCAATCTAGAACAAGTGTAGGTTACAAAGTAAATTTAGGGAGGAAAAGGGGGAAAGAGGAAATTGGGTATCAATGAATGAATGAAAAGTCAATTTTTCATAAACTTTCACTAAACTTATATGGGGAAAAATCCCCAAAATTCTTGATATAACTAAACTGAACTCTAAATAATCTGCTAAAAACAAGGAGCCTGCCTTCCAGGAAATGTGCAATGATATGTGGTAGTTGAATGAAACCATAATATCAGCATGAACAAAAGTTCTTGCTATGACAGGATAAAAACACTAGTATTCAATTTATTCTTATTAAAATAAATTTTAATTTACAAGAAATATAAACAAAGCCTTATTATCCACTGTTTTAGTGTGAGTTGTACATAGTTAATCCTCCTAAAGAATATAGTAAAACCCAAAGTTGTTGCTCTTGAGTTGAGTCCAAATCAAGATCTCCCAAAACGGTAATCTAAATGGGAGGAAACTATGCATTTTTCTTACAGTAAACAGTTGGTGTATTGGAACCGACGACTTTAAATTACCAGCCCTAAGATTTTACTATCAGTAACATTTTACTATACCGTCATGGTTTTTAAAAGAACCCCATTGCTATCCAACTTATTCTTTCTCATAGTAGCATTGTGGGGCAGAGTAGAAGTGACCAGTAGAGTTTCCAAAGGTGTACAATTTTATAGAATCAAATTGCACCATTTTTCTTCCATTGGAGAGAGTGTGTTAAAAATGTTAACAGTTGATCACCTAACTACTATTCAACCACAGATAAACATTGAAAAGAAGAGCAAAGAATAACCTCACAGGTGAAAACCCTAACAAACACTACCTATTCCAGGTGATCAAAGCCAACATCAATACTGAGAAGCTATGTTAATATGTAAAGTGCTCTGGTGACCTAGTGGTAAAGAATTACACCATCAACCCCAAGGAATATTGTTCAAATCTGATAGCTACTCCATTGGGAGAAATGCACAATCAAATCCTATGGAATTTACTGCCTCTGAAAATCTTCAAGTCAGTCTCAATTTAAAGGTATACAACAACAACATGCTACTAGGAAGTCTTTACATAAATTGATAGAAATCATACTTCCATTCTGTAGTCTTTCTACCCCAAATCAAAACTCTAACCTGAGAAATAGAATCCGACTTAGGGAACATCTTAAAATAATATCACACTAGTACTAAATACTAAGACAATCAAATACAAACTGTATTGGAAAGGCTTACAGGTAGAGATTATGGAAATTGCTTGAAATGTGACATTTTGGAGGAATTCTTGGGATAGTAAAAGGAAAACAGATAAAAATAAAGGCATAGAAAGAGAGTATGATCTTTGGCCCTGGAAGTGTAATGTATAATATGTTATATTTGGTTAAAGTAATCTGTAAATACATTTTAAAAACATGCAAAAACCAACAAAACCACATAAATGAGTTAAATTATTTCCACAAAAAATTGAAATTATTGGCTGCACGTAGCTAGTCAACTTAACCTCATTAAATATTTCTAGGAAGCTCTGTTGGCCTATTTCCTGGAGAGCTGCACTGCTAAACCAAAGGCACTGTCTCTCTGGTGGTTTGTATCTATCTGCCTATCTATTCACTGGCTCTCGGGGAACAATATGAGCAATCTCCTCCTATGCAATTTATGACCTCCTAAAAACCTGGTGGAGGGTTACCTATGAATTTCAACAGAAATATGAGGTGGGGTTGGGATGAGAGACAATAGAAAACAAAATCTATATGTGGTGTATTTCACAAGTCAGGGCATATGTGCTACCACAGTTAAATAAGGACAATATGACAGAAAAATAAAGCCTTTTCAATTTATTTATATATACCTAAACATCTTAAAATTCTAGTGGTGATAATGTGAAATGAAAAAAATTAAAATAACCAAACTATAATTTGACTACTTACTTGGAATATATTTAAAAAGTTAATACAACTTATGAGCCAAAAAGAAAATACAAAATAAGAATAAAGGTTCAAATAAATGCAGAAAATAATAGAGTTCAGGATGAAATTATGACTGAAGTTTAGCAAATTGGGACTAGAAAAGGTATCTTTCTTATCTTAGGAAATTATATCCATTAGAAAACAATTACACATATTATTATTATTATTATTATTATTATTATTATTATTATGTTGTTATTATTGTTATGTACCACTGAGTTGACTTTGACTCCTAACAACCTGAATAACTAGTGGCTATGAACCTTGCACTATCCTGAGCCAATCTCACCATCTCTGACACACCTGTCACTGTTGCCAGAGTCACTGTGCCAGTTCATCTTATTCTCGGTCTTCCTCTCCTGTACTGAATTTCTAACCATCCAAGAATGATGTCCTTGTCCAAGGACTGCTCCCTCCTTGCTACATGTTCAAAGTATGTGAGACAGAATTTCAAAAGCCTCATCTCTGGTGAGTAATTTGGTTTCACCCTCTCAACTACAGACTTATTTGTTCTCTTGGAAGTCCATGGGATGTTCAATTCTCTTCTCCAGTGCCGTACCCCAAAGGCATCAATTTTTCTGTCATTCTTATTCATTGTCTAGTTCTCTGATACATAGCAAGTAATTGAAAAGACCATGGCATGATCAAACACACCTTAGTTTCAAGATTGACATTGTTTCTCTTCAGCACTCTAGGGACGTCTTTGACCTCAGATTTTCACAATGCAACTTTTTTTAAAAAAAATTTTTATTTACTGGCTTCTGGTGCCAAGCGAGTTGACAGTGCATCTGAGCAAGATGAAATTGTTGACATTCTCATTTTTCCATCTATTATGATACCACCTATTGGCCTAGTGGTGAGGATTCTTTTTCCTTTTGATATTGAGACGAAATTAATACTGAAGACTGTAGTCATTGACCTTGTGGAGCAAATGTTTCAAGTCTCCTCAGTTTTGGAGAGCAATATGGTGTAATTTGCATAAGTCAGGTTGTTAATGAGTCTTACTCCAATCCTGATGCCACATTCTTCTTCGTAAAGTCCGCCAGCCCCTGATTTGTTCAGTATATAGACTGGAAAAAAATCAAGAAATGATACATCCCTAATACACTTTTTCTTGATTTTGAACCCTACAAGTGTTGAAGTTCAAAGATATCAGGCTAGAGACTAAGGTGTGCCTGACCCAGGCCATGATCTTCACAATTATTTGCTATGTATCAGAGAGCTGGATAATGACTAAGGATGGCAGAAGAAGAATTGATGCCTTTGAACTGTGGTGCTGGAGAAGAGTACTGAATGTATCCTGGACTGCTAAGAGAATAAGCAGATCTGTTCTGGATAGGGTGAAACCAAGTTGCTTTCTAGAAGCAAGGATTTTGAAAATATGTCTTGGGTACTTTGGATATGTTGCCAGGAGGGACTAGTCCTTGGAGAAGGAAGTCAAAATTGGAAGGGTAGAGGTATAATGCAGGAGAAAATTATTCTGGATAAGATGGATCAACACATCAATTGGGGTAATAGGGGCAGGTATGTGAGAGACAGTGTGATTGACTTAGGATAGGTCAGATTTAAGAGTTATGGTATATAAGGTTGCTATGAGTGACAGGCGACTAAACAGCACCTCATAAAAACAATGTTCCTTGCTCTGTTTGGAAAACAATTTTCTGTACCTAGGTACAGGTTTTGCATGAGCACAATCAAGTGTTCTGGGATACCCAGTCTTCTTAAAATTAGCCAAAATTTGATCCACATGGTCAAATACATTTTCATAGTCAATGGAAAACAAATAGACATCTTTCTTGTGTTCTCTACTCTCAGCCATGATCCATCTGACATCAGCAATGGTATCCCTAGTACTACAGCCTTTGCTAAACCCAGCTTGTATTTCTGGCAATTCTCTGTCAATATACTGTTTTAGTTCTTTGTGGAGGCTTTTTAGCAAGATATTAGTGATATTCTATAATTTCCACATTCTTTTGGATTACCTTTTGGTAAATGGAATAAACATGAATCTCTTGCATGCAGTCAGCCAGGTAGCTGTCTCCCAGATTTCTTGGCATAACCGAGTGAGAGCATCCAGGGTTACATGTGTTTACTGAAACATGGAAATTAGTATTATGTCAATTTCGGAGCTCTTATTTTTTGCCAATTCCTTCAGAGCAGCTTGATCATCTTCCCTCATTATCAATGATTACTGACCATATGGTACTTCTTGAAATAGTCCTATGTTAGCCAATTACTTTTGGTATAGTGACTCTGTGTATGTCCATCTTCTTTTAATGCTTCATAGATCATTCAATATTTTGCCCATAACATTTTAAAGAATTTTAACTTGAGGCTTGAATTTGTTCTTCAGTTTCTTCAGTTTGAGATCAAGTTCTTTTTTTTTTATATTCTGACTCCAGTTCTTGCACATTTCATGATAATCTTCTGCTTTGTCTTCCTGATCTGTCCTTTGAAATCTCCTATTCAACTCTTTTCATTTCCACATTTGTTTCCTTTGTTTTGGCTTTTTTGCATTCTAGCGCAATGTTCAGGGAGCTCTGGAGATAGCCTAGTGGCAAGAAGCTGGGCTGTAATAATCCTGAAGGTGCATGCTTTGAATCTCACCCGCTATTCCCCAGCTGCAGAATGGGCAACCTCCTCCTGTGCAATTAACTGCCTCTGAGTATCCATGGGAATATCAGTTGTAGGTCAATACTGACTTGATGCTATACAATAGCAACAATAGTGCAATATTCAGAGTGTCTTCTAGCATCCATTTTGATCTTTTCTTCCTTTATCTTTATAAAGGCCTTTTGCATCCTTCATGGATAATATTCTTGATATCCCATAGTTCATGTGGTTTTCATTTATTTGTAGTCAATGCCTCATTTATTCGTAGTCAATACCTCAAAACTGTTCTTGAGATTGTTTTTTGATTTCAGGTGAGATAGATACAAGGTCATATTTTGTTTTGTTTTGTATTTTAATTTGTTTTCATTTTATTTTGCATCAGTTTGAACTTGCCCGTGAGTAGTTGATGATCTGTTCTATAGTCAGCATCTGGCCTGGATTTCACAACAAATATTGAGCTAATATTGACCATGTCATTCTAGTTAGGTTAAAACAAAGCATCCCTTAAAATATGAAACAAGCAAGGGTAGTTTATAAATATTTACCATTTTAGTCATTATATCTAATATGTTATTTGTTACTATCAAGCTGGAACTGACTCATAACTGACCCTCCATAAGATTTTCAGAGGCAGTTAATCCCACAGGAGGAGATTGCCCATCCTTCTCCTGCCGAGCAGCTGGGGCCCTCAAACTTCTTGCTCTCAGGATTGCAGCAAAGCTTCTTGCCACTAGGTCACAAGAGCTCCCTATATATATATAATATATAATAATGAAATGTTATATAATAATATATAATAAGGAAATTTGAAAAACACAGTTGTTGTATTTTCAAATTACGACACCAAAAAAGAATCTGAATGATATTAACCTACGAACAGCAATTGAATTTTGAAAAATAGCACTCAAAACCCAAAACTTAAATCAGAAGAAATATATTTAATAGTTGCATAAAGAAGAAGGAAATAAAAAATTCTCCAAAAAAATTTTAAAGAATTTTTTAAGGTAGACTTAATATATGTGGTTGTTGTTAGTTGTTATCTGTTATCCAGTCATCTGTAATTCGTACTGTAGCCTATGTACAACAGTTCTAAACCCTGCACTATCCTATGCCAATCTTATTGCCTCTGACATACCTACCCACATTACCACAGTCACTGAATCAATCCATCTATCCGAAGGTCTTTCACTCTTATGCTGTTCCTCCACTCTCACAAGCATGATGTCTCTCTCCGAGGACTGGTAATTCCTTGCAACATGTCCGAAGTATGTCAGACGAAGCTTCAGAACACTTGCATCCAAGGAGCAGCCTGGTTTCATCCTCTCTAGAACAAACCTGTTTAGCAGTCCATGATATACTCAATATTCTTCTCCAGTGCCACAGCTCAAAGGCATCAATAATTCTTCTATCATCCCTAGGCATTGTCCAGATTTCTGATGCATAGCAAGTAATTGCAAAGACTATGGCCTGTATCAGACGCACTTTAGTCTCCAGACTGATATCATTGCACTTCTGTACTTTGGAGAGATCTCTGACAACAGGCTTTCCCAATGTAACTTGTCTTTTAATTCCTGGCTGCTGGTACCAAGAGTGTTGATTATGGAGCCAAGCAAACTAAAGCTGTTAAGAATCTCAATCTCTTCACCATCTATCATGATGCTAGTAATTAGCCCAGTGGTAAGAATCTTTGTTTTCTTGATATTGAACTTCATATTGAAGGCTGCAGTCCTTGACCTTCTGCCCCAAATGCTTCAGATCCTCCTCAGTTTCAACAAGCATGATTAAGTTATCTGTACAATGCAGTTTGTTGAAGAGTCTTCCTCCAATTCTGATGTGACATTTCTCTTCTTATTGCCCAGCCTCCCAGATAATCTATTCTGCATACAGGTTTAATAAAATAAATTTTGATAAAATGTTAGAGATTTTAAAAAGTCTTGAAATATTTAAATTAGTGTTTTTGTTTTGTATATATACTTTTTACTGTTATTATTGCTTTCATTGTTGCCAAGTATGACCCATGGCAACCCTACGAACAACAGAGTGAAACTCTGTCCTATCTTGTACCATCCTCACACTACCTGACACACTAAAATGAATTGAGAGAGTCATTGTATCAATCCATCTGGCTGAAGGTCTTCCTCTCTTTACTAACCCCTTGCCTTTCTGAGCATCATATCCCTCTCCATGGAATAGTCTCGACTAGCAACACACTTAAAAATGTGAGACAAAGCTTTATTATCTTTGTCTCCAATGAGCTCTCCAACTGTACTTTTTCCGAGATATATTTATTATACCAGTAGTCAGGAAATCAGAGACTGTATTGCACTGAGAAAGTTTGCAGTTAGGGATCTCTCCAAATAATTGAGGAGTAATGTCTGTTTGAGGAGGTCCTGGTCTTTTCAATCACTTGCTATGCATCTGAGAGCTGGATGATGAATAAAGATGACAGAAGAAGAATTGTTGTCTTTGAGCCATAGAATTGGAGAAAAGTACTCTGATACTTTTTACTGTGTTGAAAAAAATTCCTTTCTATTCCAATTTTATTGAGTGTTTTAATCAGGAAGGGGTTATGGATTTTTGTCAATGGCTTTTTCTACATCAATTGATAGGTTTATGTAGTTATTATTCTTTGCTTTGTTAATGTAATGATTTAGTTTAATTATTTTCTTATGTTAAATAAATATTTGCTAGTAGTTCTGCAGCCATAAATATTGATTGAAGCTCAACATCAAGAAAACAAAGATTCTCACCACTGGGCCAATTGGCATCATCATAATAGACGATGAAGAGATCAAGATTGTTAACATCTTCAGTTTGCTTCAACACTCTTGGTACCAGCAGCTAGAATATTAAAAGATGAATTGCACTAGGATAGTCTGCTGTAAGAGACTTCTACAAAGTACTGAAGAGAGCAATGATGTCAGGCTGGAGACTATGCTGCACTTGATTCAGGCCATGGTCTTTGCAATTACTTGTTATGTATCTGAATGCTAGACATTGACTAGTTATTATAGGAGAATTGTGTCTTTGAACTGTGGTGTTATAGAAGAGTATTGAATATGTCATGGATGCCTAGGAGAAGAAAGAGGTTTGTCCTAGAGAAGGTGGAACCAAGTTACTGCTCGGAGACAAAAATTCTGAAGCTTCATCTGACATATTTTAGAGATGTTGCAAGGAAGGGTCAGTCTTTGTATAGGGACGTTATGCTTGAGAGTGTGGAGGGACAGCACATTGAGGAAGAACCTCAAAAAGATGGATTAATTCAATGACTGGGGTAATGGGGGTAGGTGTTTCAGAGACAATAAGATTGGCACAGGATACGTCAGGGTTAGGGTTGTTGTACATAAGGCTGCTATGAGTTGGAAGTGACTGGCAGCATTTAAAAACAAAGTTATACATCCCATTTGGTTATAATGATTTTTTATTTTTTTTTTACTGTTGGATTTTATCAGCCAGAACATTTTTTCTTTATTTTTTCTACTAATTTTATTTACAAAATTCAAATACAAATTTGAACAAATTCTTTCAATTTCACTCAGCTCCCCACCCATCAAGTTGTACAACCCAATGATTAATCCTCCCATCCCGCTTCACATCCACATCCCTCTGCTTCCAGCCTCTCCCACCCCTCCTGGATCCTTATAATCATTCTACCATACCAGTTTTATTTATCCTTATGGGATTGAGTTAATTTACTCAGCATAATGTTCTCCAGTCCCACACCAGATAGGTAATAATTTATAAAGTTATTACTCCTGCGTGCTGCATAGTATTCCATTGTGTGAATGTACTATTAATTTTCAATCCATTTGTTTTTGTTTGGATATGTGGGCTGTTTCCATGTTCTTGTAATGGTGAAAAATGCTGCTATTAACATTAGTATACAAATCTCAGTTTGTGACTCAGTTATATTCTCAGGATATATTCCAAGTAGTGGAATAGCTAGGTCATATGGAGTTTCTATGTTAAGTTTTTAAGGAAGCTCCAAAGTGCCTTCCAGAATGGTTGCACCATTTTACAGTCCCACCAACAATGTATAAGAGTTCCTTTTTCACAATATCGTCTCTAACATCTATTACTTGCTGCCTTGTTAAACTTTGCCACTGTTACTGGAGTGAGATAATACCTCATTGTAGTTCTGATTTGCATCTCTCTTATTGCTAGTGATTTGGAGCATTTCTTCATGGGTCTGTTTGCCTTTCGAATATCTTCCTCTGTGAAAATTCTTTCCACATGTTTGCCCACTTTGTAATTGGGTTATCAGTCTTTTTTCCTATGGAGGCCCAGGAATACTGTGTAAACTTTTGTTATAAGACTCTTGACTGAAATGGAATTACCAAATGCTTGTTCCCAGTCTGTAGGTCTTCATTTCATCCTGTTAGAAAAAGTTTAGTCTGTAGGTCTTCATTTCATCCCGTTAGAAAAAGTTTTTGATGTACATAGAGATTTAATCTTTAGAAGGTCCCATGAATCAATTTTATCCTCATTTAGATTGTGCATTTCTGGTTGTATTTGACAGTCTCTTTATACCTTGGACTAGCGCTTCTAAGCTCAATCCCAGTTAGTCTCTTAAGAACGTTATGGTTTGGGGCTTTACTCTCAGGTCTCTGATACACGTTGAGTTGATTTTTGTGTATGGTGTGAGATGTGGATCCTGTTTCAGCTTTCTTCATGTGGAAGTCTAGCTTTGTCAGCACCATTTGCTGAAGAAGTTGTCATTTCCACATTTGATAGCTTTGATTTCCTTGTCAAATATCAGTTGACTATAGATAGCTGGATATATTTCTGGGTTCTCAATTCTGTCCCATTTGTCAATGTGCCTGTCATTCTATATCATGAATGATATTGTTCCATACATTTTTTGTTTGGTTTTTTTGTTTGTTTTTTTAATTAATTATTTAATTTTTTTTTTAATTTTGCTGGTATCGTTACCTTAGTTTCATTTCAAGGAAAAGTGTACTTCATAGAATGTATCTGAGAGTATTCTTTCTTTTTCTGGTCCCTGAAATACTTTATGTAGAATTGGTGACAACTTTTCTCTGAAAATTTGATAAAATTTTCTAGTAAAAACCATCTGATCCAGGGCTTTTTTTGTTGGAGGTTGTTTTACAACCTGTTCAATTCCTTCTTTTGTGAGGGTCTGTTTAGGTGTTCTACTTCAGTTTGTGTCTTTTTAGGTGAGTTAGAGTTTCTAAGCTTTTGTTAATTTCCTTTAGATTTTCATATTTGAATATAAATATAAACTCCATTATCAGAAAATTAAAGTATTAACTTTTTATGTCAGTTGGTTCTGTTGTAACATCTCCTTTTTAATCTCTCATTTGGACTTTTTAATGTCGTACCTTTGTTTTTGGTAGTTTGCTAGTGATTTTTCTATTTTATTGGCCTTTTTGGAGAACCAACTCTTGTTGATGAGTTTAATTGTTTTTCTGTGGGTTTACCCCCCCCATTTATTTCTGTCCTAATTTTTAAAATTGTCTTTCTTTTACAAGTTGTTGGGTTTTCTTGCTATTGATTTGCTATTTATTGGAAATGTTGGGTTAAATAATACGTTTTCATTCTTCCTTTTTGAGTTATTTGCTTATTGCTATGAATTGACCTCTAAGTACTGCTTTGGCTGTGCCAGAGGGTTTTTGTACAGTTTTATTGTTTTGTTTCAAAAACATTTTTATTTTATTTTTTATTTCTTCTATTACCCATTCACTTTCAAGTCATATGTTGTAAAGCTTTGAGGTGCATGTTTTGATTTTTTCTCCCTCCTTCATATTCTTATTATTGACTTTTAAGTTTTGTAGCATTGTGGTCTGAGAAAATATATTATTTTACTGATTTTTAAAAAATATTGAGGTATGCTTTGTGACCTGAAATATGATCTATTTAAAATTAATGGAGAATTTTCCATACTCTGGAAAGAATGTATACTGAGCTTTTCCAGGGTACATTAGCCTTCATATAGCTATGAGATCAAGTTTGTTCACTGTATAATTTAAATACTTCAGCATCTTTTCTGAGTTTCTTTCTGCTCATCCTATCTTTCCTTCTACTACCATGGTATCATGGTTCTGTTAATATTGCCTTTTTATGTCTTGGAGCTAACATTCAGTGCATACACATTCTTTATGGTTATATTCTCTTGTTCTAATGACACTCTATAGTGTCCTTTCTCAACTTTTATAATGGTTTTTCACTCTGGTGTCTATTTTATTGGTGATTAATATTACTAGTCCATTTTTTTCTAATTGTCATTCTATTTAGCATACATTAATTTCCCCAATCATTTATTTCAATCTCTTTATCTTCATAATTCAAGAGTGTCTCTTTTAAACAGTATATTGATGGGCTTTGGTTTTTCGAACAATATGATTTTTTCTTTACTGTTGTATTATAATAATTAATATCAAGTGTAATTATTGAGAGACAAGGCTTTATTGCTATCATTTTGTTAGATTCTTTATGTCTTTGTAAGAATTTTCTTTCACAAACTCTTTTTTTGTTTTTACTTTTCTGAGAAAGTCTTGATCTTTCTCCACATTTGATACACTCTTCTGCTGTGTGCAATATTCTTGATGTACAGTTGTGTTCTTTGATTGTTTGATATATGTCATTCCACTGTCTTCTTGCTTGTATGGATAAATAAGAGCTTTTATGTGGATAAATAAGCATTTAATCTTATTTCTTTTCCTTCCTATGCTTTTATTCATTTTGTTTAGCTGCTTTCACAATTCTCTCCTGTCTTTAATTCTGGAAAAGTTGACTAGCTTATGCCTTCATTTTTCTTTTGGGGTCTAGTCTATATGGGGCTCTCTCAGCTTCTTGGATCTATATTCTCTAACTCTTCATGAAAGCTGGTATTGTTTTTAGTAACTCTTTCACAAATTTCTCTGAGCCTCTATGGTTTTTTGTTTGCTTATTTTCCTTCTTCTTCTTGTTTTAGAATGTCAATTATGCTCATTTATTCTTCTTGATACTGCCCCACATTATTATGAGGCTTTCTTCATTTGTCTTCCCTTTTTGATTCTGTTTTTAACTCTAGCTAATCAGTGCTGGGAGTTCTATCTTCTTTTTTTTTAATTTAGGTTATTTATTTTTCATTTCAATGAACATCTACAGAGATTTTGGAATTCCATTCATTCATTGTTGCACCCTTCTCCCCACACAAACCCCTCCCCCCTCCC
>NW_006399828.1:11970655-11988651 GCF_000299155.1 Elephantulus edwardii
CCCAATGTCAGCCTCATTATACAACAGTGGCACCATATAGCATTTGTCCCTTTGTGACTGAGATACCTCACTCAGCATAATGTCCTCCAGTGTCACCCATTTTGAATAATATTGCATGAGTGTATCTTCTATTGTGCTGATTATGTGTTCCCTCTCTTCAGTTCTGCTCAGCTCATTTGTGCCTCAAACATATTGACAGCTTCTGAGAAGCTTGTTCTAATACTCTGAATACTGTTTCTGTTTTACTAGGAATCCTAATGTCTCATTGATTTCATTTGCATTGTACTGATTATTTTTTTTTTAGTCAACTTGACTTTTGCTTGTAGAACCCTATAATTCTTCAATATTCTTCTTTCACCCATTTGAATTCTGTGGCAGGAAGGTCAAACACACTTTTCTGTCTTCAGAAAATTCATTTATTCTGTGTTTTGATTACATTATGGGGGTGATATCTTGCTTTAATTTTGTTTGAAGTGTGATGTAGTCTGTTTCTTTTATGCCACTGATGTGCTAGAGCTTTTCTTGCTTAGGATCCTAGTAGGTCAACTCTAGGCAACGTTGGCTGGGGAGCTGAACATTCCAGGAGGAAAGAGAAAGGCTTACCCTGCCCATGGTCTTTCCACTCTGATCTTATGGCAAAGTTCATTGTGCCTGGGGAGCTTACTGAGAAGGAGACTTACTCTACTTCTGGTATTTCCTTTGTGGTCCAGCTGGCAGGAATGTCCACTAAGTCTGGAGAACCCACAATGTCCTAGCTATAAAGTCATCTGAAGGAGAACTCACCCTCTTTCTGTTTTTTTCCTCCCTAATCTTGATCTTAACTGTATATATGCATGATTGAAGTGAAATATACCATTGATACATAATTTGGTGGACTACAAAGTTATGCATCCAAAAATTGCATAGTATAGAGCTCAATACTCATTGTCACCAAGTTGATTTCAAAGGCTGTAAATATCAGGAGAAGAGATTTCTCAGCTTTCTCTGGTGGAGTTAATAGTGCTTTTGAATCTGCAGAGAGATGTGACTTGGGTTAACATATCAACACCCTATAAACTGCTCCTCAAGAGAAACAATCAAACAAAGTTGAAATGTGTGCTTTATTTTTAGAGTTATAGCCTTTATGAGATTGTTTATCCTTTTCCCATGGTGCAGCTGGTGTCCTTGAACCATGTGCCTGTGTTATTGTAGCACAGCTTCTTGCCACTAGGCCACCAGAGCCCCATTATGTGATTATGATATGCAAAATGGTATCATTAAAGGTGAATAAAAATAATATTAAAACAGTACATATGGTTTTCACATAAACTGCTTCTTCAAAGGAAGATCTTCAAGGTATATATGAAAGATTGCATCTAGATAACCATCCACAAAACAACATGAAACATCAGTACAATTTTATTCTTCACTGCTTTTCTGACAAGTTAACAAAGTATCCCTGACAATCATTTGTCAATTATGACCCAAAAGTTCTGTGTCAGTATAGAACTGTGCTCTCAACAAGGAAATTTATGAAAAGCAACAGCACAAAATAAAGCTTTAGTTAATTGAACATTTTGGAGTAAAAAAATTAAATAAACAACAACATTGGGGTTTTTTAAAGAAAATTAGAAACATTGTCCTCAAAAGTAGAACAATTCACTTTCCATTTACATGAGTCTTTAAACTAAATCATATCAAGGAATTTTAATGATCTAGCGCATGACAAAAGGAGGATGGCACTGGTGGTCTGTTGAAGGTCATAGAAAGAGTATCTCAGGAAAATAGACTCAATACTGAATTTAGACTTGGGAAAATCAAGGAATATATATATGAATAAAATACATTAATGCCTTCAATAAGTATTTCTTTAGAGAAAGAGAATCTTAAATATAGAGTAAAAACAGCAAAGCTCAAGCCTCTTGAAATCTGCTAGGAAAAAGACAAAATAGCGCACACACACATATTTACAATTGTATAAGAGAAATATAGGCTATAGTGAAAGAGGATCTATAACAATAACATATTTAGATTGGGGAAAAGTTTAGATCTCTACACTGAAACTTGACAAACTAGACAAACTAGAGCTTCCAGACTAAAATGGATGAGGGAGAAATGCTTAGCAGTTTATTTCTAATACTTTTTTTAAGGTATAATCCAGTTAACTGTAATTCATAGAAACCCTATGAATTACATATTGAAATATTGCCTTATCCTATGTCATTCTCACATCACCACTATGCTCAAGTCCATTGTTACAGTTAAAATGTCAAAGCAGGTAATCAAAGGTCTTTACCTCTTCTGCTAACTTTCTACTTTCCCCCCATCATGGTGTTTTTCTCCCCAGGTCTGGCATTTCCTTACATCATGCTTAGAGTATGTAAGTCAGGTTTCATCCCAAGAAGCACCCTAATTGCATTTCCTCTGACAGAGATTTGTTTGATCTTTTGATCACTGAACTTTTAAAAATAACAATGATCTAGTCTACAACATGGAATGGCACAGAGAAGGAAAAGTTTTGTTTCATTGTATGTGAGGTTACCATAAATTGGTGAACAACTCAAGAACATAAACAACAAAATAAAACCAAGAACAAGAACCAGCAACCTAATAATAATATAGTTGTAAAGTAAATTGTGTCTAGAGATCACTAAATAATATTATTCTGATGTTTTGACAGAGTAACTGCAACAAATAGTTTGAACATGGTTTGAACCAAAGATTTAAACTGAGGTAGGGATTACAGAAATGATCTTATGTATACTTTTATAAAAACATGTGTTTTAGGTGATTTAATTTGAGAATTTCAATTTTCAGATACAGGATTAGTTTTTAAAAGTTCTCTATAATCCTATAATTCCTTTTCTATTCTTTTTCATTAAAGATCTGTTTAATTCCTCAAGCGCCAAGAAAGTTACTAAAAGTGAAGAAACCATCCCTGAATTGACAGACTTCACACTGTAGCAAGGCAGATAAACACAGAAGCATGCAGAAATGTTAATTCTAAAGTGCCAATTATACATGACCAGTAAAATAAGCAGCTGGAAATAAAGATTCTGAGAAAAGAAAGCAAGTTTAGAGCTGAAGTTAACAGTTCAGAATGAGATTTCAATTTAAGGTAAGATCATGTCCCTTCCCAATTTATTCATGTAAAAATGAAATATGTAGCCTCTCAAAGAAACACTTTCATTTCTTTATGCATATAATTTATGCTGTTGTTATTAGGTGTCATTTGGTTTGTTCCAATTCATAATGACCCTAGGCATAACACAAGAAAACACTGCAATTCTCATAACAATCATTATGCCTGAGCTCATGGCTGTTTCAAAAATGTTGCTTTGTCTGCATCATCCAGTCAACTTTACCTTACCAGACGCTTAGAGTTAACCATAGTACTCTTTCATATTGGTTTTGGGGAAGTACTCAAAATTCCCTCAAAAATTGTAAATAATACCAACCATTTAAAACTGGTTCATAAATAGTGCCTTAGTGGTGGTGTATATTCCATATTCTACTTCTAACTAGAAATTAAATGTTTCAAATCTTCAATCTGCTGTAAGAAAGAAAATTGGAGAGTCTCCTTTTACAAAGATCTAAAGAGCCATAAACCAGATGGAGGAATATTATGAGTTAATATCAACTCAACAGCAATAGATATTCATTTATGTGAGCTACCTTTATGTGTAAAATAATTGAACTCAGAGTACATTGATATTTAATGATTTGGGGACAAAACAGGGATCAGATGTCAGTGTCATCTTGTTTCATGGCTAAAAAAATAATTTTTAAGAAAAGTCACGGTCACTCTACAATCCCAATTAATTGAAGACCATGATATGAATATAGTCATACGAATCTATTGCTTACAGAGCACTTTCCAATCAAAGTACTTACTGACAAAGATGGACTAAATATTATTCCTTAAGGCAGCTGGAAATCCTCATATGAGTGTTCTAATTGAATTGAGTGGACTAAGTGCCTTCTTTTAACTACTTCAGAATACTGTCCTGGTTTTAAATTTTAGTTATATAAGATTATGTAAAAAACCTCAAAAGCTGTAAGTTAATTATAGATACTTTAGGAGAGCTTATCAGTTGACTATGGATAATTATAATAATTAAGAGCTTAATTAATCAAATAATTTAAGGTAGAGAAGTATATGTGTGGCATCCAGGAAAGTAGAATCTATCACTTAAGTAGAAAGAAACTACAAGTGGATGTGGAATTCCCTCTTGTAAAACCAAGGGTGATCAACATTTTAAAGCTTAAGTGAGTTTAAAAATCTGTTATAGCAATTAAAAGGTATATCTCCTAAACCTATACACATTTACTCACCTTATTTTTGCTCTACATGCGATGTCCTGTTCTTTTTTTTGTCCTCATGTATTCATCTGTAAAGGCAGGATACAAAAAATCTCATCAATCTCTCTCTCATTGCCAATCAAGTGAGAACTGACTCACTGTTGAGTTTCCAAAGTTGTAAAACTCAAGGAAGGAGATTGCCTATTTTTCTGTTAAGGAATCCGTGAGGCATTGAAACTGCCAGAGAAGTGTGGCATTTGGGCTAGCAGCAAACTACCAAGGGGAAATGACACCAGATCTCACTATCTAATCAACTGAACTCTGGTAAAGAAGAAATGCTTAAAATTATTGGCAATAAGAGAGGTGCAAATCAAAACCACATGAGAAATCATCTCACCCCAGTAGCAATGTCAAAGTTTAATAGGGCAGCAAGCAATAAATGTTGGATAGGATGTGGAGAGGTGGGAACTCTCATACACTAGTGGGATTCTAAAATTATACAACCATTCTGGAAGGCAATTTGACATTTCCTCAAATAGTTGAATATAGAAACTTTGTGTGACCCAGTTATTCCACTACAAGGAAATTAGAACTGAGACAGAAATAGAGATTTGAACATCATGTACATAGCAGTATTATTCACCATTGCAAAAACATAAAAACAATCTAAATGTCCAACCACAATTGAATGGATTGAGAAATTATAGTATATTCTCAGGATGAAATACTATGCAGCATTCAGGAACAATTATTTGGAAAAAATACTACATAACTTAAGAGAGACTGGAGAGCATTATGTTGATTGAACTAATTCAGTCTCATAAGGTCAAATACTGCATAAGACCATTATTGTAGAAATAAAAGGATAACTAATAAAACATGTATGGGGACTCAAGGGGGAAAAGGTGGGAGCAAAGGAGTGATAATGAGTAGGGGTGAGACCACAGGGTTGCACAGTTTGGTGGTTGGAAAGAGGGGGTTAAGAAAATGGGAAGGATCTAGCAGTGAACTGAAAAGATAGGGTAATGACGAGCCCACTGGTAATTAATTTTATAAAACATAATGCATAGGAATGATTGTATGTAATACAATGTGAATGAAGTATAGTGTGAAACACAATGTATATGAACTTTGTAAGCAAACCAATATAAAATTAAAAAAAAAGATGAATATGATATAAATGTTTACATTTGCAAATTAAAATGTTTAAATTTCAGAATATATATCATTAGTAGTATAAGTAGGTAGATGATAGAAGATAGATTGATGGACAAATTGAGAGATAGAGATAGAGATACAGATAACAAATATATGTGTGTAGTAACTTTTTTTAATTCTCTAGAAATGAAATAAAAAGGAAGATCTGTTAATACCAGTATGATTCAAATATATGGATCAACAACCACAGCCAGAGAGGAGAAAATAGAATCTTTATACCAACTTTTGCAATCAGAAAGCTCTCAAACATGCAATTGAAATGTGCTAATAACAATGAATGTGTGGAGTGCAAAAGTGAGAAACAAGAAAGAAGCATCAACAGTTAGAAAACATGAACTTGGTAACAGAAATGAAGCTGGAGATAAAATGATAGAATTTTGTGCCATCAATGATTTATTCATTGTAAATACATTTCTAAGAAAAACAAACAATGGCTATACACATCAACTGGATTACCCAGGAATCAGATTTATTTTATTTGTGGAAAGAATCACTGTAGAAAATCACCACCAGATGTGTAAACTAGGTTAGGAGCTGATTCACTGTGGAACAAACTATCACCTTACTCATGTGCAAGTTGAAATTGAAGCTAAAGAGAATTAAAATCAAATTCACAAGAACTAAAATTTGACCTTGAGTCTGCCCAGTCTGAACTTAAAAACCATCTCAAGAACAGGTTTAAGGTCTTGGGCACTCATGAATGAAGATCAGATGAGCTGTGGGAGGATATCAAGAATATCATCCATGGTGAATGTACAAGGTCGTTACAAAAACAGAGGAGGGAGAAAACGACAAGATGAATGTTAAGAGATTCTGAATATTGCTCTCAAATACTGAGAAACCAAAGCAAAGGGAATAAAGCAGAAAGTCAAGGAGTTGAACAGAAGATTTCAAAGGGAAGCTCATGAAGGCAAAGCAAAATATTATAACATGCAAAAAGGTGGAGTCAGAAAATCAAAAAAGGACAAACTTACTCAGCATTTAAACTGAAAGAACTAAAGAAGAAATTCAAGCCTCGAGCTGCCATACTTAAAATGCTATGGACAGAATATTTAATGATTCAGGCAGTATTAAAAAATATAAAAGGAGTACACAATTTAATTCACTGTACCAGAAAATAATTGGATGACACAGAAGAATTTCATGAAACAATATATGACCAAGAGGAATTGTGATGATGGTGCAAGTTCAAGCTGCTCTGAAGGAATTGGCAAAAAACAAGGCCCTAGGAATTAATGGAATACCAAGTGTCATTTTCCATTCCCTGAATGTGCTCACGAGGTTGTGCCAAGAAATGTAGAGGGCAACTACCTAGTCAACTGACTGGAAAAGATCCATTTTTATTCTTATCTCAAAAAACATACTCTAACAGAATGTGGAAGTTATTGAACAATACCAGTTATATCACACACAAGAAAAACCTTGCTGAAGATTATTGTGAAACAATTGGTGTGGTACATGAACAGAGAGAGAGCTACCAGAAATGTAAGATGGGTTTATAAGAGGCTGTGACACTAGGGACATCATTGCCAATGTCAGATGAATCTTGGCTGAAAGAAGAGAGTACTAGAAGACTGTTTATGTGTCTCATTGACTATACAAAGGCATTTGACTGTATAGAGCACGACAAATTGTGTCTAACTTTGAGAAAGATAGAATCCAAGAATACTTAATTGTGCTCATGTAAAACCTGTGCTTGGAACAGGGAAACAATCGTCACAACAGAGCAAGGCAACATGGTGTGGTTCAAAATCAGAAAAGAAGTATGTCAGAAAAGAAGTATGTCAGGATCTACCCAGTTTCCATACTTTTTCAATATATATGTGGAACAGATCATTCAGGCCACCAGCCTTTAAAATGAAGAATGTGACATCAGAATTGGAGGAAAACTGATCAACAACTTACATTATGCATATGACACAACCTTGAATGCTGAAACTGAGAAGAACCTGAAGCATCTTCTGCAGAAGAAGGTCAAGGATTTCATACTTCAATATGGATTGAATCTCCACATCAAGAAAATAAAAATTCTTACCATTGGGCCAATTGGCAGCACCATGATGGATGGAGAAGAGACTGAGGTTGTTAACGATTTCAGCTTGCTTGTGTCCACAATCAACACTCTCGGTACCAGCAGCTAGGAAATCAAATGATTAGTTGGATTAGGAAAGCATGCTGTCAGAGACCTCTCCAGATTGCTGAAGAGCAAGGATTTCAGTCTAGAGACTAAAGTTTACCTGATCCATGGCCTGTTCCTCACAATAACTTGCTATGAATCAGAGAACTCGATAATGAATAAGGATGACAGAATAAGAATTGATGCCTTTGTGTTGCCATTCTGGAGAAGAGTCTTGGACATACCATGGACTTTCAAGAGAACTAACAGTTCTGTCCTGAAGAAGGTGAAACCAACTTGTTCTCTGGAAGCAAGGATTTTGAAGCTCTGTCTCAAATACTTTGGACATGTTGCCGGACATCATACTTAGAAGGGTGGTGGGACTACATAGGAGAGGACCTTGGATTGGTTGACGCAGTGATTGAGGTAATGGTGGTAGGTATGTTAGAGACAGTAAGATTGGCTCAGTATATGACATGGTTCAGAGCTACTGTGCATAGGTTTGTGATTAGTAACAGGCAACTCAGTGTCACATAACAACAATAATAATATAGTATGTTATTTCAAGGAACAAAGTTGCATAGCACCATTATCAGGGATAAAAAGTTACAGTATTGTATTTAATTGAATAATTTAGAATAGTTTCATAAGAGAGAGGTATTAAGGTACTGTTAAGATAATCTTTGAAGGAAATGAGGCTTTTAGCTGCAAAACACTAGAGAAGATCACTGACTGATAAAGAAACAGCATGAGCAAAGCAGAAATGCTTCTGGCTTGGTGAAGAATAACAGAATTCATACTTTGCTTTAAGGTTTTCTCTTTATTATTATTATTAAATGATTTAGCTGTAGTGTGAAAATTGCTACAATTAAATTCACATAAGCAAATAAATAATAAAGCACAATAATAAAATAGATATGAGCTGGTTCATCCATTCAGTAAAGTACATAAAGAAGAAATACAAAAAACAAATTCAAAATGTTATTGTCATTTGGACTGTTTTCATAACTGTCAAATTAGCTTTAGGGTAACTATGTATGCTAAGAGATGTTTTTGGGAAATAATTAACTTTGATATGGATATCAATATTTATTTTTTAAGGAACAAGAATTTGAGCTTTCACCATACAATTGATTCTTAAATACTTGTTTTTGTGTATTCTGCAAATACTCTTTGTTTGCTTTGCTATTTTTGTCAAGCTTTCTATTGCCAATTGTAATGTATAATTTTTTCCAGGTCATTAGAAGAAGGAAACACTGAGGGTTAGTTTATTTGTTTTCTTAAATAACAAACACATAGCTATTCATCTAGTTTTGGGGGAAAAATCACATCTCTTTATAAAAAATTTGATTTGTGCTAAATTGTTTGTTTTAAAAATACTATTTCATGCTTAGAAGTAATAGCTTTCATTAGCATAACTTTACGCTACAGCACACACTTTCAATATTCCAGGCAAGTAATACATTAACAAACATATTTGAGTTTCCTCTTTGAAAAAGTTTGAGTTTGCTTTCAAGAATGATTACCTTTGAGATAGGCTTCTATCTTAAATGCACTGACAATCATTTAGAACTCAATGAGTGATAAATTACATGGTTAAATATTAGTTTCCTATTCAGAGGGAAAAAGAAATACTGTTTCCTAGATCCTTGTCATTTACAGCTTAGGGAGAATCACAAGATAGAAATAAAATAATAGCTTAAAAATGGTATATAAAATTCCAGTATAAAATAATTTTCTTGAACCCTTTCAAGGCTCATAGGATATAATTTTCCCTTACATTTTATGGCCCCAAACTTGTATATTAAGTTGCTATTCAATTTTTAATGCAGGCTATTATCTTGTAGAGGCCTGTGCAACTGAAGAGACAAGCCTCATCTCATCTCATATTTCCCTGCAACTAAAATGTCTTTGTACATTTTTTTTAAATTTATATATACATAAATTGTATTAAAGTCTATATTTTCATGAATCTGAGAAAGTGGATATCATCTCATTCTCTCCAGCAACAGAGGCCCTTTGGAATATTGGTGCCTTACTAATTGTGTTAAAAATCCAGCTTACCATAATTAAAAAAAAATACAATGTAGTAAACAACTGAAGCCATATGGTGTAAAATTTAAAAAAAAAGGAGACAACAATGCATGAAATAACGTACTCTTGATGAGGTTATCATGCAAGTGAGACTAAGAGAATCATGGAACTCCTGATCATAGAATTGTGCCTCTGATCAAAAGCCTGAACCTCTCTGGCAGTTTTAATTCACCAATAGCTTCATGGAAATAGGAAAAGCAATATCCTCCTCTCATGCTATTTATAACCTCAGAAAATCAACAAACGGTAGGCCAAACGTCAATTTTGACTAAATAGCAGTGAGTTTGAGATGGTCATGCTTGAGAAAGGCTTGAGTAACACCAATCTCAACTGAAATGTAAAATAAACACAAATTACCCGTTTTCTAAGCAGAGTGAAGTGGAATTAGGAGATACACTCAGAATTAAAAGCACTACTGATGGGGTCTTTACCAAATCACAGAAACTCTCTAACAAGTCTCAGAGGCTGTAAATCTTGATGGAAGGATACAGTCAAATTTTCTTACACTGAAGCAGCTGGTTGATTTGAACCAGTGACCTGTCGGTTGGCACGACAACACGTAACGTGTTAAGCCACCAGAGCTTCCCCTGAAACATAAATATAAGACAGAATGAATTGGAGATAGAATTCAGGGAGTTGTTTATGGAATTGTATACCAATAATTAAATCTAAATTGTGTTTGTGTTTAATTTTCCCTCTGTGTGTGTGTGTGTGTGTGTGTGTGTACTCTCATTTGTACATCTTCACCTCAAGTTGGTCTTTCTGTGAATGATTGTCACTCCACTCTTACTCTCTTCCCGGGTATTTCTGTTTACTTCACTAGCACAATCCCCTACAGACTACTTTCCAGTAAATTGCTTTAATTTAGTGAGTTCTATAAAAATCTCCAGATCAAAGCGCATGAAGAAAGGAAGGGGTTAATTTTACTCTCCTTTTATTTCTGCTCAGTATCTGACTTGTTTTTCATAGGAAGCTATCCCAAATGGCATTGGTATAGGTTACATGCCCTTACCAGTAAAAAACAAATCCATAGTTTTGTTAAGGTTTCATAAGGTTTGCTTACCGTATTAGAACACAAAGCACTTTCAGGATGTCAGATTAGCTAAACTCTACTTCAGCCAAGTGCATTTATGTTTCCCCTCTCTGGCACGCTGCCACAACAGAGTTGCTTTTCATTCATCAAACTCTGTAGCACACCACTCTAACTAGGCAACTGCTCTTCATTCCTGCCTAAATCTCTTTATCATGAAATTGGGTTCCTTTCAAAAAGTTTATCATGTTGAAAAGGGCCTGCATTGCAAAAACAATGCCATTTATCAGTTTAGGCAAGGAGACTGCTAGGAAATGATAAATTTCCTGTGTGTGGCTGCAGTTTATCACCAGTTTATTTTAACTTCTCCTTGCTCTTGCTGGATACATTTGTATGGCAGGTAAACTTTAAATGCCTCTGCCCCTCTTGCTGAAAAATGTGCTTAATAATGCAGGGCTGCCTTTATAAAGTTGCCTCCCACCAAAGAAGGCATCAAGTAAGCAAACCATGAGAATTATAGAGTACTTTTGAAGGGAAATGATTTTCATAATTATTTATCCCAACTTCTAGTCTATAAATAATATCACTGAGTCCTTGGGTGTCCAAATAAATAACTGCAGGATTTTGAGGCAGTTTAAGGCAGTGCTGGGACCTAAACCCACATAAAGGCCCCTTCTATCATTCTACATGAAATAACAACTGTATTGCCATCATTAAAGCTTGCACTGTTATAAACAGATGTTAAACAATTTTGAAAAGGAATATTTTGTAGAAGATATTGGAAAACAGTGAAATAAAAAAATCAAAATAAGCACATTTGACACCTGAGTGGACAATAGCAGTGAGAGTGGTCAAAGAATGGATTCATTGAGGATGTGACTTAAATGGCAGTTTCTGGAATAATTCTGACATGTCTTTTCTTTTTTTTTAAAATTATTATTAAATTTTATTAGTTTTAATGAACATTTACAGAGATTTTGTGTTTTCATTCATTCATTGTTGCACTACATTTCTTTTCTTAGTCATCTTTTATCTAATAAATTTGTTTTTCTTCAATGCCAATCATTTTCTTTCTTGATAATACCTCTTTTATATCCATTATTGGAATGTTTCCAAAATATTTATCATAGCACATCACATTTTGAGTAGAGAATCTTCATCCTTGCTTATAGCGTTCTTATTCTAGCAATTCATAGGCACTTTCCCTACTTCTCCCCAAATTAAGAACTCATATAGCAATGAACTCAGTGCTTTCAAGTTGAGTCTGGCTCATAGGCAGCCTAGAGGACAGAGCAAGATAGTCCTAGAGGATCCCAAGATTATAAATCTTTATGGGATAAACTGTCTCATCTTTCTTCCCTGGCTGAAGCTGACAGGTTGAAGCCATCTACCTATTGCTTAGCAACCCAACATACAGTGCACAATTACACTAGGGTTCCTTCATGTAACTGAAGTCTGCTAACATTAGCAGGTGGATGTCTAACAGGGACATAAACAAGTAATATACCAAAATCTAAAATATATATAAGTAAGTGAAGAACTAAGACTAAGACACTTCCGAAGAAAAGGTGCAAGAGAGATAAGGAGAAAGGGAATTTTAATACAGATATAAATATATTAAGTAAATGATCAGAAAAGACAAGGTCACTATATGTCCAGAGCATTCTTACAACAAATGACTACTGACAAGGGAACAAACTTTACTAAAAGCTTATCCAATCACAGAATATTATTCCTATTATATATCCCTTATCTTCTTCTCCCCTTTAAGGGAAGATAATAAAAGTTAAGAACACTATGACATTCAAAGGCCAGGTACATAGGTCAATGGTCAATTAAATATTTAGGTTTATAATCAAAGGAATATAAACACACACACACACACACACACACGTGCACTCGCACTCACACACACACACACCCTGAGAAAAGCGAACTCATAATGTCATACAGTTAAAAGAGCTTCAAGAAGAAAATTCTGTCTGAAAAGGAATACTTAGAAAGATGAATTCTAAAGGAGGGAAAAAAAAACCAACAAATACTTTAAAGGAATTTGAAAAATCTAACAGCTACAGTTATAGCATTAAACACAGCCTAACGCATAGATAGACAAAGATAAAACTTCATGCTAAAGGCCTATATTACTCTGCTTCTGTCATCCTATATATCATACCTGATTTTAAACAACAAAATTATACACCATGCTAAAAGGGTAAGGAAAATAGTTTGAAGATATATAGTAGGCATTTATATCAAACTCAGATGACACAGATGTTGTAGTTAGTTCTCAGAATGTCTAAAATAAACAAAAACCCAACAGACTATCAAAATGAGTTTCAATGTCATATTTTCTAATGAAAAGAAAAACAAACATAATACAAGAATAAATATGTAATCAAAGAGAAAGCTCCCAAAAGTAATGAAAAATTTCTAAAAATTATAATATCACTATAATAGAGACAGAATAATCAACAGTCTCATTAACACTTTGGCTTGCTCAAAGATTATGAGGACTCAGAGTTTCTGTGGTATAGTGTGAAGTGTGTTATGCTACAAACCAAAAGACAAGACAACTTCAGTGGTCCAGACCCATTAACTGTTCCATGGAAGAACGAGTATCCTTCCACTAAGATTTATAATATTGGTTAATGTATGATGGTTTCTATGAATCAGCATCAACCCAATAGCAGTGAGTGAAGACTCAGATAACGTGTATGTGACTTTGGGTTGTGACTAAAATGAACAATAAATTTAGTTGTATCGTTTTGGTCTTAGTAGAGAGAATCACATGGTTAAAGACATACATTATTTGTTAAAACTATTGGTTGACATTAACTGAGAGTAACTAGGTATGTGTGTTCTTATCTGTGCTGGCAAAATATTTGTAATGAAATACTTGGTAATTTTCGGAAATCTAGGAATCTTCAAAGATTGAAAAAATAAGCTACTTCTAATTTCAAAGAGTAATTTAGGGTATGAGAGACTTATTAGTCACAATTCTCAGTAATAGGTTTTGTTAGGTCTGGTAGGAGGGCAAAGGGGAGTATGAAGAATTCAAAGAATACACACATTGAAAAGAACAGTGAATGGCCTTGCCTGGCAAAACTAACAGATGAACCACAAATCACAATGGAATGCCCCTCCCTTTCCTCTCTAAAGACCCTGCTATAAACACTCTCCCTAAGGCAAGCTCTGGTGGTCTAGTGGCAAGAAGCTGCACTGCAAACCCAGAAGAGAGCAGTTCAAATCCACCAGATGCTCTGTTGGAGAAGGAGGGACAATCTCTTCCTGTACCAGTCAGATCCCATTGATGGTACACACACACACACACACACACACTAAAAATTTAAATAAAAACAACCCTCCCCAATAAGCTCAAAGCATGACTTCCTTCTTCTGCATCTTCAGAATGAAGAAACTTGCCCAGAACACCCCCTTTCCCCAATAAAGCTGCTTTTACACTTTCTCTCTTGTTCTCTGATTTCTTTCTTAAGTCCACAGCTTAACAGTTTTAACAAATAAAAATTCCTAGCACGCATTAAATGGTCTTCTCACATGAACTTTATAATTAAAACAACTAAACAAAATTTTAAGCTAACTAAGAAGGACATTATTTTTTTGTATGTGGTGCATTTATATATGCATGTTTGTGTATGTTGTATTTATGGGCGTGTATGAGTGTTTAGGAAAGAGAGAAAGAGGTAAGGATTAAAGCAAAGAAAGAGAAGGGAAGGAAAGGAGAAAAACAACCATGGTAAGCAAAAGAAATTAAGAGCATGTAGGAAAGATTGAATACAATTGTAAAACACATTGAGCTGATTCAAATCAAATTGAGAGATTTTAAGAATATTTGAAGCAAATTATATTTCCAAAGATCACTACCTGGACTCGAAAAAGGAGTTTCTGATGATAAGAACTTATTCAGAATTAAAAATATCAGATCTTTCCAAAGCACTATTGATATAGAGAAATTAATCTTATGATATAATCTAGATATAAAATTTTCAAATTATAAATCTAAAGAAGAATGGTAAGGACAATATAAAAAGGAATTTAAAATTAAGCATTGAGTTTCACAATTAATTTTGAATTTTAGTATTAAGAAGACGAAGTACCCATCAATTAGTGAGTCACATTTTGAATACATAATTCTGAAAAGATTATACTCAAACAGTCAATAAAAATTCTGGGGGTCCAAGCAGACCAGCAAGCAGGGAGGAAATTGCCCTGTGGACATCCTGTGTGTCCACTCTGCTTCCATGTGCCTGCCTATATCCAGAAAGAAGCCAGCATGAGAGAAGTGCCTCATTGTGGGTCTATCCCACTTCCAGTGACTGCTGAGCCTGTTCAGCCCTCATTTGCTCAACTTCCTCCAGGTTCCAGCAAGTAGAGACGGTAAAACCCTGTTGGCTACCCAGACCGATCAGTGGTAAGGAAAGTACCTGTGGAACACCTGTGAGTCAACTCCACCACTCTCCACCCACCTTTTCTGGGCCACCTAGTAGCAAGGGAAGCATCTTGCAGGCCACCAATATAATCAGAGCAGAAGACTAACACCTAAACAGAGAACAGAAGGACAATCAACCACAAAACAACCTTATCTTTAAAAGGCACAACAAATCACAGACTCCAAGAATAGCTTAAAACCAATAAGGCTGAAGAAATACACCAACATGGAATTCTAGATGTGTCACTGAAGAAGTTAAAATTGATAGAATAAATTAGAGTTGAAATTATAAGACCAACAAGAAACTTTAAAAAGTTATGAAATGGAAAGAGTGCAAAAAAGCTTGGTACTAGAAATGACAGAAAAGCATAAAAATAGAATTAAGAATATCGAGACCAATATTGCATAGATTGTTCAACAGGTTGTTGTTGTTACTATTACGTACCATTGAGTTGCTTGTGACTCATAGTGACCCTATATACAACAGCCCTAAACTCTGTCCTATCCTGTGTCAATCTCACCATCTCCGACACACTTAGTTCCATTACCCCACTAACTGAATCAATCCACCCCATAGAGGGTCTTCCTCTCCTGTGCTGTCCCTCAACCCTCCCAAGCATGACATCCTTCGCCTTGTACCTCCTTGCAACATGCCCAAAGTATGTCAGACGAAGCCTCAGAATCCTTGCCTCCAAGAAGCAGCCCAGCTTCACCCTCTCCAGGACAAACCTGTTTGTTTTCTTAGCATCCCATGGTATATTCAATACTTTTCTCCAGCACCACAGCTCAAAGGCATCAATTCTTCTTCTATCATCACTAGTCATTGTCCAGCTCTCTGATGCATAGCAAGTGATTGCAAAGACCATAGCATCTATCAGACACACCTTAGTGTCTAGACTGACATTGTTGCACTTCAGTACTTTAGAGAAGTCTCTAACTGCAGACTTTCCTATCACAATATGTCTTTTAATTTCCTGTCTGCTTGTGCCAAGAGTGTCTACTGTGGAGCTAAGCAAACAAAAACTGTGAACAATCTCAATCTCTTCACCACACATTACGATGCTGTCAATTGGCCCAGTGATGGGAATCTTTGTTTTCTTGACATTGAAATTCAATTAATACTGAAGGCTGCACTCCCTGACCTTCCACAATAAGCACTTCAGGTCCTCCTCAGTTTCAGCAAGCAGGGTTGTGTCATCTGCATAACGCAGAGTTGATGAGTCTTCCTCCAATCCTGAGGCCACATTCCTCTTCATAAAGCCCAGGCTCCCAGATAATCTGTTTGGCATAAAAATTGAAAAGGTATGGCAATAGGATACATCCCTGGAGTACACTTCCAAATTTTGAACCATGCAGTGTTTCCTTGTTTTTTTCTGATGACTGCCTCCTGGTTCAAGTATAGGTTTTGCATTAGGACAATCAAGTGTTCTGGTATTTCCATTCTTCTCTGAGTTAGCCACGGTTTGTTATGGTTCACACAGTCAAATGCCTTTGCACAATCAATGAAACAAAGATAAACATTCTTCTGTGTTCTTTGCTTTCAGCCAAGATCCTTCGAACATTAGCTACAAAATCCCTAGTACCATGACCCTGTCTAAACCCAGCCTGCTCTTCTGGTAGTTCTCTGTTGATGTGCTGTTCCAGTCATTTTTGTATAATCTTTAGCAGAATACTGCTTGCATGTGATATTAATGATATTTTTCGATAATTTCCACACTCTGTGATCACCTTTCTTTGGAATGGGAACAAATATAGATCACTTTCAGTCAGTGGGTCAAGTGGTTGTTCTCAAGATTTCTTGGCACAACTTGGTGAGCACATCTAGGGCAGCATCTGTTAACTGAAATATATCAATTGGTATCCCATCAATTCCTGGGGACTTATTCTTAGTCAATTCTTCCAAAGCCGAACTTCTCCTTTCATCACCATAGGCTCTTGCTTATATGCTTTTTTCATTAAATTCTTCTGTGTCTGCCAATTCCTTTTGGTGTAATGACTTTGTATACTCTTTCCATCTTCTTTTAATACTTGCAGGATCACTCAATATTCTGCCCAAAGCATCCTTAAGTATTGCAACTGGAGGCTTGAATTTCCTCTTCAGTTCCTTGAGCTTAAGAAATGCTGAGCGAGTCGGCCCCTTTGATTTTCGAACTCCAGCTCTTTACACATTTAATTATAATACTTTGTCTTGTTGTGCAGCATTTTGAAATCTCCTGTTTAGCTCTTGAATGTCTTGATTTCTTCCTTCTGCTTTGGCTTCTCGGCACTTCAGTGCAATATTCAGAGTCTCTTCTGACATCTCTTTTGGTCTTTTCTTCCTCCTCCATCTTTCCAATGACCTTTTGCACTTTGTGAATAACTCATCTGGTCTTCGCTCATTAGTGTTCAAGGCCTCAAATTTGTTCCTGAGTTGGTTCTGAAATTTAGGTGGGATAGATTTAAGGTGATATCTTGTTTCCTGTAGGCTTGATTTCCCTTTCCTTAGCTTCAGCTTAAACTTGCATATGAGTAATTAGTGATCTGTAGCACCATCAGCACCTGGCCTAGTTTTCATAGATGATATTGAGCTTCTCCAGCAGTTCTTTCCACAGATGTATTCTATCTGATTCCTATGCATACTCTCAGTTGAAATTCATGTGTAGGTGGGACAAAAAAAATATAGAACATATGAAATAGAGGATGAGTGAGATGGAAGGCAAAATCCTCTATGAGATCCAAATAGAATGAAAAACAGAGAAGATAGTAGGGAAATGAAGAAAACATATGAATTATGTAGGATGACAACAAACAACATATGTATGACTGAAATT
>NW_006399828.1:11989876-11992569 GCF_000299155.1 Elephantulus edwardii
ACCCATGTGGAAACTAGAAAACATCAAGCGTGAACACTACTAGGTCATAGAATAAATAAAAATGGAAATAAAAATATTCCTCAAAACAAATGAAAATGAAAATAGATATCAAAATCTCTGGGACACGGCAAAGGCAGTCCTCAGGGGGCAGTTCATAGCAAGCAGAAATCACATAGGAAAAGAAGAAAAATAAACTTCTTTACCCAACATCTAAAAAAAAAAATAGAAAAAAGAATGACAAGCTTCTCCCACAGTTTCTAAAAGAAAGGAAAACATCAGGACAAAGCTTAAATCAATAAGATAGAAAAACAATTGAAATCATAATCAAGTCTAGGAGTTGGTACTTCAAAAGGGTTAATAACATAGACAAAACTAAAAATCAGCAAACTAAGAAAAAGAAAAGAAAGAAAACACATAAATGACTTAAATAAGAAGTGAAAAATGGGACATGACAACAGAACCAGCTGAAATGAAGAAGTGAATAACATATTATGAAAGCTATACTCTGATAAATTTGAAGACTTGAAGGAAATGGTCAAATTCCTAGAAACCCACACCCAAATGAAAATATACAGATGTGGAGCACTTAAATAGAGTCATTACTAAAGAATAAATTGAGCAGGTCATAAAAATTGTCTCTCCTTAAAAAAATACATGAATAAAAAATTCCTAAATCAGACAGCTTCTACCAAGCATTAAGAGGCATACTATCAGCAAGTCTTTTTAAATTATTAAAAATAAAAATAGAGAAAGAAGGAGCACTCCTTCTGTCATTTTTAACATGCAAACACAACATTAATACCAAAGTCAGGCAAAGATAATCAAAACTATCCTTCATGAACACAGATGCAAAACACTTGATAAAATCCTGGCTAAGAGAATCCAACAGTATATTAAAAAAAAAATTATCATGATCATGTGGGATTCATAACACATTCAACGTAAATTGTTCAACATAAAAAAACAGTTAATGTAGTTCATCATATTAATAAAGGAAAGAAAAAAGCATCATATGATTCTATAAATTAATGCAGAAAAGGCTTTGGCAAAATCAAACACACTTTAATGATTAAAACATGCAACAAAATAGGAATAGAGGCTGTTTCTTCAACATAGTGAAAAGTATATATGCAAAACCAAGAGCCAATATAATTTTCAATGGAGACAGAAAAAAAGCATTCCCCTTTTGAACAGGGACCAGACAAGGATGCCCACTATTACCACTCCTATTCAAAATTGTATTGGAAGTACTTGCTAGAGCAAGAAACTAACAAAAGGAAACAAGAGGCATCCAAACTGGAAAAGAAATGGTAAAACTATTGATATATCGAAACACTCAACAAAAAACAGGTTATACATAGTAGAACAATTTAGTAAGTGGTAGAACACATGATCAAGATACAAAGAGCAGTCACATTTCTCTAAAGCAACAAGGAATGCATGGAAAAGGAAACTAGAAAATGAATAATATCATTTATCAATACAATATACTGACATAAATTTATAATATTATAATAGCCAACCGCAAAATAAACTACTCAGCAATAAACTTAACTAGAGACATAGAAGATCTTTATAAGAAATAATCCAAAACAATCACAATAAACAATGAGATCTAACTAAATGTAAAAATATTCCTTGTTCATGGTTAGAAAAACTCAGCAATTTGAACATGCAATCCTATCAAAAGCAAAGTACATGTTCAGCACAATCCCAACATATATACAAAACTCTTTCTTCAAGGAGATAGAAAAGTAAATTTGCTGTTTTTTTGGAAAGGAAAGATTTCAAATAAGAAAAGCTTTTCTAAAAATAGAACTGAAGTGGACAAATCAAACACTCTGATATCAATGCCTATTACACAGCCATAGTAACAAAAACAGCATGGTATTGGTACAATGACAGACACACAGACAACTGGAATAGAATAAAGAACCCAGAAATAAACTTTTCTGCTTATGGTCAACCTGTATCTGCTAAAGGAAAAAAAAAAAGAACCACCTAATAAATGGAGAAATGACAAATTCTTCAACAAATGGTGCTGGCAAAAACTGGACATTTGTCTGTAGAAAATTGAGAGAGGATCTACATGATCTACATCTCACATGATACACACACAGTAATCAAAAGAACAAAAGCCCACAACAAAACAAGCAAAAAACCCCAAAACTCAAGGTGGATCACAGACATAGGTGTAAAACTTAAACCCATAGATATCATAAGAGACCATGGTGTTAACCTAAAATTTTGTGGTTTTAGCCATTACCTTACCCTCTCTCAACAGCTGTAAGAGACAGAGTGCTTCCCACATTGAGCCTTAAGACTTGGAAGGGGGTGGGGAGGAGACTTGTGGTGGCAAGTTCTAGCAGCAAGACTTGAGTAAGAATGGATAAAGACTCTGTTGAAAGCCAGACCTTGGTTGTCAGAGGTTGGTGATAATGATCGAGAGAGTGTGGCATTGCTGTGGAGAAACTGTGGCAAGGTGTGACCCTAGATGTCTTGTCTTTATGCTGGCCACAGTTCAATGTTTTTCTGTTGTTCTCTTTGAGGATGGAAGGGAAAGTTGCTTGCTGAACTGAAATTGGAGCCTGAACTAACTGAGGAATTTTGTCTTGTGGCTGCAAGACTAAAATTTGTATTTTCATTGGGTGATATTCTTTGCCTCCTACATTTTCTGACTTACTTTTCTAATA
>NW_006399828.1:11993079-11994245 GCF_000299155.1 Elephantulus edwardii
GTTTGCACTCTTCCTGGTTGATACCCTTGGTATCCTCCCACAACTAGTCTGGTCTTCACTCACTAGTGTTCAAGGCCTCAAACGTGTTCCTGAGATAGTTCTGAAATTCAGGTGGTAAAAAAAACAAAAGAAACAAACAAACAACCTCCCACAAACAACACCCCAAAACAACAAACATACCCACTGCCCTAAATTCAGTTTCAAATCAAGATGACCCTCCATTGGTTTTCTAAAGTTGTAAAACTTTCAAAGAGAAGGCTGTCAATCTTTCTCCCTTAGAGGGGCTAGTAAATTTGTTCTGCACATATTTTGGTCAGTAGCCCAATCAATAAGGCTCCTTATTGCAGAGATAAGAGATTTTTAAATGTATCTGTAAACCCCCTTTTATCTTTGCTGTATATTTTAATTATTGGAGTAAAATTCATCATGTTAACAAATAAAAGAAGAAATGAAATTACACAGTTTTCAGAACATGGAAAACAACCCTCTGGGTTTACATTAGATTTCTTTCTACACTTTAGACCATAGGGAGCACTGGTGATTTAGTGATAAGGAGTTATACAACCAATCCAAAAGCACACATTTTAAATCCACTAGCTGCTTTTCTTGAGAAAGCCAGTCAATCACATACTGTACAATTTATTGCCTTTGGAAATGTGCTGCAATGGTCAGCAATGGGTCAATTCTGCCTTACGGATACATAACAAAGACATTTGGTAAAAATATTAAATTCTTCTCATTGTATACAAAATGCATGAGCACTTCGGAATTTCTCTTCTGTTTCTACACAGATGTAGCAAAAGCCAACATGTAGTATCTCAAATAACTCAAATATGTATGGATTTGTTCTGAGAGCCTAGAGGGTATCGGTGGTTTACAACTGCCTGGTAACTGAAAGGATGGGAGTTTAAATCTATCTAGCATCTCTGCATAAAAAAGTCTAGTGATTTATAAATATTGCAGCTAAAAATTTCAAGAATATATGTAAAAAGAATTGACATGGGTCCACACATACACACACACACTTTTAAAATTGCACTCAGTGCATTTTTTTTCCTTATTCTATGTGTTAATCTCTAAATTTTTTTTAAATTTCATTTTCCAAATTAATCATAGACAGCAAACAGTAAATATGAATGTAAACAAAATGTGTAAATCATACTGAC
>NW_006399828.1:11994345-12000850 GCF_000299155.1 Elephantulus edwardii
TGAGGAATTTTGTCTTGTGGCTGCAAGACTAAAATTTGTATTTTCATTGGGTGATATTCTTTGCCTCCTACATTTTCTGACTTACTTTTCTAATAAACCCCATTTTCAATAGCACAACTATGAGTCCACAAAGAATAATGAACTTCTTGCTGCTGATATGTCTCTAAAGGCACCATAGGGTTTGCCCAAGGATTCTTTTTCTGCTTTCTACTCTGGGGCTGGGAGGGACTGTGTTATTCTCATTCTCTCTGGCCATTTCAGAGAGAAGCTCATAGCCTTGAAACCCCCATTTTCTGTTGCTCCCTAAACAGAGACAAAATGGAACAAACTTAGAAGACCTAACCTAGAGCATATATAGGTTTTCAAATATACCCAAAGAATGCTGAAGCAAGAGAGAACAAAGTTGATGTATGTGTTTTCGTAAAAAAAAAAAAAAAAAAAAAAATCTAATCCCTGTGAGCATTAAAATCTTTCTCCAGTAGGGTAAAGTGAAAGCCTATAGACTGGAGGTACAGGGGGGGGGAGGCGGACACACGACCATTTAGCTATGACTTTTAAGAATTATAAAATGGGCAAAAGACATGAAAAGGCATTTCATAAAGGAGGATATATAGATGGGAAGCAAACACAGGAAGAAATGTTCAAAACACTGATAATCAGAAAGATGCACATCAAAGCAATAATGAGGCATCATCTTACCCTATAATCAATAGAAACATTTAACAGGACAATAAGAAATAAATGTTGGAGAAGATGTGGAGAGATTGGAACTCTTATGCACTATTACAGGACTAACCACTATAGAAGACAGTTTGGTATTTCCTCAAAATATTTCACTCACAAATCCCATATGATCCAGCCATTCCACTGCTGGGAATATAGCCCAAGGAAATTCGAGCTGATATACTAACAAAGATATGTACACCGATGTTCATAGTCTTGAGCTCTGATGGCTGTGATAAGGAACTACACTTCCAACCTTTAGGGATGTAGTTTGAATCCACCAGCTATTCTGTGGTAGAAGGATGGGCTATTTCGTCCTGCTTGAATCACTGCTTCTGATTGCTTAATAGATGATCAGCTATGGGTGAGTTCCAATTGGACAGTACCTAAGAACAATAACGGGTTCATCACAGTACTACTTATAATAATAAGAAAATGGAAACATCTCAAATGCCCATCAACAAATGAATTGATAGAAAACCTGTAGTATATTCACACAAATGGAATCCTATGCAGTACTAAAGAACAAAGTACTCATAAAGCATGATACAACATGAAAGGGTCTAGGGAATTGAGTACAGTAACTTAGGCATAAAAGGACAAACACTGCATCATAAGACTGCAGCTGTGACAAAAGGAGGGTAATTGATGGGTTAAAGGGAAGGGGAAGAATAGAAATGTAATGGGCAGAGTAAGAAAACTACAAGAACCTAGATAAGAAAGGTCAACATGAGAAAAATAGAAATAGAGTTATTTTGCAATTAAACTTGTTTGTATTATATTAATAATAAATATGTTGCAAGAAGCTGAACTGCAATTCTGAAGGCCAGTGGTTCAAATTCACCAGCTGCTCCACAGAAGGAGGATGGGCAATCACCTTCCAAGTGATTAATTGCTGGCAGGACGGTCAGCAATGGGTTGGTTCTGACTCAGTGATACACAAAACTATTAATAAGACTTTATTAGCCATTGAATTTTCATGTTACTATGTGGATGAATGGAAATATGAAATAGGTTGTGTTGACCAGGAAAGAAGAAATAAGTATGCTGAGTGTGGCTTCTTTGGGATCAAAGATTCCTGTACCACTCAGACCAGTGCCTACAGAAGTGGAAGCAATAGCAGCTACAGCAGAAAATTGGAAACCTGAAACGAGACATAGGTTGTTAGGGTGATATTAATAAATTCAGAATTCTCTGAACATCTATCGGTTGTAAAACTATAGTTATAAAACTGACATCAGTTTTCTCCAGCCTGCAAAACTGGTTACTTTGTCTTAGAATTTTTTGTTTTCCTTCTTTAGTCCTGTAATGTAGTTTAATCTGTCTGTTTACCAGGAAAGGAAATGTATCTCTCTTAGATCAGTGTTTACCTCTTTGCAATTGTTTTTCCCAGTCATATGTAAATTGTATCTTAATCTGCCTGTTAGCCAGGAAGAAAGGTGCACCTGTCCTGAATTAGCCTTTATCTTTTCAGGGCCTGTTTTTCTTACTCATGTGTTAACTATTTTGTAGGTTGCCTGCTTACTGATGTCTATGTGTGAATTGTTTTTTATCTGATGTGGAAATTCTTTGATATTACTAACAAAGGTGCATTATTAAGTGAGTTGGTGTCTAAACCTGGTATAAAAGCCTACTGACTACTTCCAGACAGCTAGGCAGTCTCTGAGAAGGATCTCACTGCTTTCTCCCAGATCTGTAATAAAGTGCTTATGGATATTGCAATCAGGTCTGCCCTATTGGCAATTGACTACGGAGGAAAGGACCTTTTGCTTTCAATAACAAGATGATCTTGGGACAGGTCATCAAGATTGCTGGAGAATTTAAGGGGAGATGCCACAATTCACAGGACTAAGAGCTGAATACTGGCTTAAATCCAAGGTGCTAAAGGTTGAGCACATTTCACCAGGTGTCCTGACTGAGTGATTGCAGTTTGCTGCCAACCCTGGTTACAGCTTTTCAACTTTAAGAATAATAAGCTTTATTACTGTGAATATGCTTCTGTGTGGTTTCTGAGCTATTACAATGGATTTTGGATGCAGTAGGACAGTACAATTCTCACTGTAACTAGTAAGAGGTGGGAGAGTGTGGGAGATATGTATTACCTCCTGGGAATTGGTTTTGTGTTGTGGATATTGGTGGGAACAGATCCCCTTTGTGGAGTTAATAGTAGTCAGATATAGCCATCCCAACATAGTCCTTGCTCTTTTACATATAATCTTACATATTATATATTAATTCTATCTATTAATGTTTATACATATTAATATTATATGTATCTATATATCCAAATCGATGTATGTATCTATGCATTTATCTAATCTATCATCTATCCATCTATCAATTGATCTATCTTTTATCTATATAGGAAGCAAGAGAGTTGAGAAAGTCAAATAGAGTCCTGGTCTTGCTATGTATTCTTTAATGAAAAAAGAAATATATTTTCAAAAGGTTCATGTGTCCTATTTTCTAAAATATAAAAGATTAAAACAAGTCTTAAGTCTAAGATAAATGTTTCATTATTTCAGTCATAACCTACTATTATTTTAAATTACTACTTTATGCACATTATAAACTTTTAGATTTAAATATTTAAAGAAAATGCAGAAATGCCCAAAATTGAAATTATAAGAGCTTAAACGTGTAAGAAGTATGACTCTCAAATGGTTCCCAGTTGGTGAGATTAAAATATTCATTTGCTTTTTTCTCATTAATTTGAATTAGCCAAATTTATTGTTTTAGTGGAATACCAGAGTGATTTAAGCACTTATTTTTGTGGCTGAAATGCCACAAGTAGGACCTTAGCCATTGAGAAGCACACTTATAATAGAGTTTTAGGCAACTAGTTTTATGTTGTTTTGTTATAATTTGACCACTGTGGTACATTGAACTACTTAGTATAGCCCTTCTAGCCATTGTCTTTGCAACTCTCCTGAAATGGTTAAGGAGGGTTATGCAAATATGAGATACATTTAACCCAACAAAAGATTTGAATAGTGTTCTGATATCATAAGTAGTGTAAATTGCAAGCTTGGGGGTTGGGGGGATGGGGAAGGACACACACACATCACACAATATGTATGGAACCTTAACATATAAATGGGTCAACTTTAATGGAGGAATCTCACTGCCATCAAGAGACACAAGTTAGTGGTATAGTGTGTCTGTTACTGAACACTAAGTGTTCTTTCCATAGTCAATTGTCAGATTGCAATATCCAAAACACTTTATTGCAGATCTGGGAGGACAGAGGGAATCTTTTCAAAAACAATTTCCTTCTCTTAAGAATGAGCATTCGTGAGGCCGAAGGTACTAAACAGTCCATTCTCCTGGTCGCTGGGGGCCAGAGAAAGACGGGCCCCTCCGAATGTGGAGCGATAGCACTTATTCTGAAAAAGAAACATTGAGAATTAGGAAAAGAGGCGACACCGTGAAGTGGAGGGGACTAATGCACAGCCTAGCGTAACTCGGGTTGTTTCCCCTGGATCTGTTTAGACTAAATCTGGATGCAGCTCACGGGGGATTAAAAAGCTTTCTGATGAAAGAAAAAAAAAAAAAAGAATGAGCAGTAGTGTTTATACTTGAGGTACGTGTTACAGTTCCTAGTAAACAAACAGATTGTGATATAGTTTACATATGACATCTTCAAAGAGATAAATACTAATTCAATTACATTTAACCTGAGAAAAACATCTTCAAAGAGTTAAGTGCTAAACCCACCCCCCACCCCCAAAATAAAAGACATACAACCAAGAAAAACAATTTCAATAAGGCAAATTCTAATCCAGGAGAGATGTTTTTTCTTTCCTGGTAAGCAAACAGGATAAAGTACTTTACATGACTACAGAAAGGGTAAACAGCGAGTTTTTCAGGCTGGAGGCAACTGACTGCCAGCTTTGCAACTATGTCATAAATTTGAACAATCCGAAATTCTTCAATACCAGCCACCATGAATTTTGCTTTTTGATCTTTGTGCCCAGCAACTCCTCTATTCAAAGAGTCATGACACAATAGAGATGGTGAGAAGTAGCAATATTTATAGCAAAAGCAGCAGAAACAAGAGCAATGAATTAGTAAGAATAGAAGCATGTATTACCTCATAAAAATCAGTCTTGTGCTATTACAACTAATGTTGAGCTTCACTGCTTACGAAATATGAGAAAGTCAGACAATGCCCTATGTTCACACTAATTTTTATAACTACAGTATTACAGCCATTAAAATTTCGATTTTTTTAAGAAAGAAAAAACAAAACCTTCAAAGTAAATACATATATTGCTTCCTACTTTCATGGGACATAAGTTCAAGCAAAACTATGGGAGTATTTTGCTTAGATTCCAGAAGGCTAAGCCAGTGTACCAGTCAATTTAAGGACTTCAGCTCATATTCTTAGATCTAGTCTTCCTTTTAACTTGTTGACATCAAGACCTACCGAAGATCATCTGTTGCTCATTGCTTTAGCTACAGAATCTCTTTTACAAGGCTCACCTGATAGTCAACTTCCACCAAGGATAATACCCTTTTGATTAAATCCTACTTCTTGTTGTTACTATGTGCCAGCAAGTAGCTTGCGACTCATAGCGACCCTATGTACAACAGCCCTAAATTCTGCTGTGTCCTGTGCCAATCTTACTGTCTCCAACACGTCCATCTTGATTAGCCCAGTAACTGAATCAATCAGCCTCATAGAGGGCCTTCTCCTCCTGTGCTGTCCCTCCATCTTACCAAGCATGATGTCCCTCTCCAAGAACTTGTCCCTCCTTACAACATGTCCAAATTATGTTAGATGGAGCCTCAGAATCCTTGCCTCCAAGGAACCGCCTGGTTTAACTCTTTTCAGGATGAATCGGTTTGTTTTCCTAGCAGTCCATGGTACCTCCAATACTCCTCTCCAACACCAAATCTCAAAGGCATCAATTCTCCTTCTATCCTCCTTAGTCATTGTCCAACTCTCTGATGCATAACAAGAGATTGCAAAGACCATGGCCTCTTTCAGATACACCTTAGCCTCCAGAGAGTCACCATTATTCTTCAGTACTTCAGAGAGGTCCCTAAGCAGACTTTCTTATGGCAAAATGTCTTTTAATTTCCTGGCTACTGGTGCCAAGAGTGTTGACTGTGGAGCCAAGCAAACAAAAGCTGTGAACAATCTCAGTCTCTTCACCATCCGTCCTGATGCTGCCCATTGGCCCAGTGGTGAGAATCTTAGTCTTCTTGACATTGAGCCTCAATCCATATTGGACATTGCAGTCCTTGAACCTCTGCAGCAAGCACTTCAGGTCCTCCTCAGTTTCAGCAAGCAGGGTTGTGTCATCTGCGTAGCACATATTGTTGATAGATCTTCCACCAATCTTGACCCCACATTTCTCCTCATAGAGCCCAGCCTCCCGGATAATCTGTTCTGCATACAGTTGGAAAAGGTATGGAGACAGGACACATCCCTGGCGTGCGCCCTTCCCAATTTTGAACCGTACAGTGTTTCCTTCCTCTGTTCTAATTACTGATTCGTATGATGACCTATTTTTCTCATTAGCATGATCAAGTGTTCTAGGATTCCCATTCTTCTCAGAGTCAGCCACAGTTTTTTATGGTCCACACAGTCAAACGCCTTTGCATAATCAATGAAACACAGATATACATTCCTCTGGTATTTCCTGCTTTAAGCTAAGATCCATCTAACATTAGCTACAATATCCCTAGTACCATGACCCCTTCTAAACCCAGCCTGGACTTCTGGCAGTTCTCTGTCAATGTGCTGTTCTATAGGTTTTGGATAATCTTCAGT
>NW_006399828.1:12006085-12015737 GCF_000299155.1 Elephantulus edwardii
ATATTTATTTTATCATGTTAAGTATGACTCGTAATGAATGACCCTGTGGCCTGGAAATCTACCCTATCCAATGATATCCTTATCTTCTCTCACACACTAGAACCCATTGCTGAAATGACTGTGTCAAGCCATCATGTTGGAGTCTTCCTCCCCTTCACAGACCCTCCATCTTTGCAAGCATAATTCCTCTTTGCAAGATATAGCCTCATCTAGCTAGATGTTTAAAGGATGAAAGACAAAGTTTTGCCATCTTTGGTTCTAAAGAGTACTCAAGCTATGTTTTTTTTGAGATGTATTTGTTTGTTAATTTGGCTGTCTTCATATATCCAGAACTCTTCTCTAGCACCACAATGCAAAGGAATAAATTCTTCTTCTGACATCCTTATTCACTGTCCATCACTCTTATATGTAGCAAGTGATTGAGAAGATCATGTCCTGAACCAGGCTCATCTTAGCCTTCAAATTAACATCATTGCTCTTTTGCAATTTGGAGAGATCCCTGCCAACAGATTTATCAATGCAATATATCTCCTGATTTTCTGACTGCTGGTACCAAGGATATTGATTGCAGATCCAAGCTAGACTAAATATCACTCAGCTTCAATCCTTTTTCCATCATTCAAAATATATGGTTGGTCCTGTGGTGAGAACTTTTGTTATTGTAATGCTGAGATTGAATCCATACCAAAGGCTGTAGTCTTGGATCTTCTGTAGCAAATGTTTCATATCCTCCTCACTTTCAGCAAGCAAAGTTGTGTCGTCAGAATAATTCAGGCTGTTGATGAGTGTTCCAATTCTGATGCCAAATTCTGCTTCATAGAGCCCAAATTTGGAAATTATCTGCTCAGCATCCAGATAGAATAGGTAAGGAAATAATATACATTCCATTGCATAGTAAAATTTTAATATGAAATGAATTATCTGTTAGAAGTAATTTATATGTAATATCATTTAACATGTAATTTATATATTTAATATCACTTGACTGTGCTCAGACAAAACCTATACCTAGACAAAAAAGCTGTTAGACTGCTAAAAGAATAAGATAGATATAGATATAGATGATATAGAGATAGAGAGAGAGAGAGAGAGAGAGAGAGAGAGAGAGAGAGAGATACATATCTTGGAGAAGGTCAAGTCAGATTGCCCCTTGAAAGCTATAATGGTGAAACTTCATCTTACATTCTTTGGGCATTTTGCTAGGAGAGGTTATTCCTTGAAGAACACATCATGTTTCTAGAAAGGTTGAGGGACAATGAAAGAGAAGAGGATTCTTAACCAGGTGAAATGACACAATGACTGCAGCAATAGGCTTGAATGTGCCAGAGATTGTAAGGCTGGAATAGGATAGGACAGAATTCAAATCTGTTGTTCATTGGGTTACTATTAGATGTACTCAACTTGATGGAACTTAACAATACACTATGTAATGTTAGGTGCTTGTTATGTACTGTGGATTCAGAGCAGACTCAGATGACCCTTGAGCTGGTTTTCAACACAATAAATTATCCATCTTTCTCTCATGGAATAATTAGTGGATTAGAACTATGTGTCTTTGGGTTGGCAGTATAAATCTAGACCTCCACAGTCCTTTATATGTAATAGTTAATTGTTGCTGCAAAAATATCTAAGTAAATTATAATTGCATTCTTAAGTTATCCATCTCCTGTTTAATTTTTAATTTTTGTTTGTTTGTTTACTTACAAAGTTTGTATACATTAGGTTTCACAATATTCTTCATTCATTCTATATTTCATACACTCATTTCCATTCATTATGTTTTATAAAATCAATCAACATTGGACCTCGCTCATCATTACTCAGTCTTTTCAGGTCCACACTGGATCCTTCCCATTTCCTTGATCCCCTCCTTCCACCCACCAAACTGTGCAATCCTATGGTTTCTCCCCTACCCATCCTCACGCCTCTGCTACCACCCTTTCCCCCTTTGGGTCTCCATACATGTCTTACTAGTTATACTGTTTTTTACAGTACTGGCCATTTAATCTAAAGAACATTATTATCCATCTTCTAGACATAGATAGATGTATGTAGTATAATATTGATTTACATATTCACTTGCAGAGAAATAACTTTCTTGAAGTATTTCAGAGCATGTTCATAATTGTTTGGCTTTTATTGCCAATGATAAAGACCTATACTGTTCTTCCTATTTTGTATAGCTGAGGAATATCACAGTTCTGTAAGCACAGGCAACATGCTCCCTTGGTTAAAATTAGAGTATATAGCTGTCTTACACAAGCTTAGCATCAATTTATAATCTGGTTTAACATTACCCTTAAGAATTTCAGTATATGGCCATTTTAATAGTATACAAAGGAAAAAAGTCTTGTAACATTATGAGGACGTATGAAATTCGTATTATCATATTTTTTGAACCAGCTAAAATCATGACATGCAAAACATCTCAAAGGTATTATTTGTAGCAGCTTGGCATTCTCTGAGTTCTTCACACAATGTATTTTCTTATAATACTCTATTTTCTTAGATTTTATCAAATACTTATTTTGAAACACTAAAACTACAATTAAAACTAGATGTAAAAAGTAACAAATAGGATATATTGACTTTCTTCATATTTATACTACAATGAACATGTTTGAAGGATACATTCTATACTTAGGTTTTAATCATTATATAAATAATTTAAATGAGCCTTAATCCCTTCTATGAGTTATGGGATCTATAAGATAAAGTTAGAAATATATTAATAATTTAACATATGTAGACTAGACTTCTGTTTCTGAGAATAAGCAAGGTTAATTTGAAAGAGGATATGTATTTAATGTAAAATATTTTATATGATATTTATTATTTAAAGAGTCACACTATAGAGTTTTTACATTTGATATCTCATTTCTACCTGAAAATTATCCTAATAATGTAGATATTCTTTAAGTTGGTAACTATCTATTAGAAGTCAAATATGTAAGTTACAGAGGCACCACATATTAATTATGTAAATTCAACCTATTTTTCTTTGACTCTAAACTCGGTCTCTAGCCCCTTATATACTTTCATAAAATGTGTTACTCTCTAAAAATTTTAAATCTTAATTTAATTTTTGAAGATGTATTTTTTCTCTATTTTAAATTTTTATTTTTGGTTTAATTTATATTATATTTATGGAGAAACTTCTAAATCTTTATATTATTTAATATCTAATTAAACAATTGAAGCTTTACAGAGGTCTTCCTAGTTATAATTCCGTTTTTATAACTCACATGACAAGGCTTTTAATTTTTTATTTCTATTTTAGTGAAAGTTCAGAGATTGGTTATTCATTCATTCATAAACATTTTCCTCCCTCAATTCGGTTTGTAATGTTTACCCTGTTCAAGGTAGTTAATAGTTATATACTTGTATGCCTAATTGTCCATTGTTTTTAGATTGACCTTCTTCTTTTCGCTCATTTCCATGCAATGTTCATTATATATCCCTTTTTATTCTCATTCTCCCTGTCCCCTCCTCTGTATCCATCCTATTTTTGTAACAGTGGACTTACACAGTATTTGTCTTTTTTTAAACTGAGATATTTCATGTAGCATTCATTCAAGTTGTGTAATATATTATAATTCAATTGTTTTGCAACCCTGAATAATATTCAATTGTGTGCACGTACCACAGTTTCTCTATCCACTCATTTTGTTTTTGTTTGGTTGTTTGGGTTTTGGGTTTTGGTTGTTTAGAGAACCCCACATCATGCAGATATGAATAACTACGACTCCCAGAAGCCAGAGGGTCAAGCCCACCTTCAAATCTTGGAGCCTGAAGGCCAAATCTGTAGGCTTCATCAACCTCCCCTGGGAAACTCTTGTAACATAAATGAAGGAGATGTCTGAAGGTACAAGAAGTCAATCCTGGAGCAGAAGTTCAAAACTCCTGAAGTGAAGAGATACTGCTGCAAAGGAAGAAACTTGCAGCAGCTTGAGGTGTTAGGAATCACAGAAGCCCAGAAAGATTGACATATAGGCCATCACATCAAGGGTTAGATAGGAGAGATTATTGTCGAATGGAGTAGTTGGGAGTAGATGTAAATGCCAGTGTAACAGGAAGGGGTGGCTCAAAACACACCTGGAAAGGATGGGAACAACATAGCATCTATTGATATTTTCTACTCTGGGAAAAATCTTTAATCTGCTCTTCTCTGAAAAATGCTTGTCGGTCACATAATGTTCTAAATGTAAGCAATCAAATTAAGACAGACAAAAAAGATTGACCATCCACTTCTGAAACAGCAAAGCTATGGAAACTCCATGTACAACAGAGCATATTTAGACTAGCAGATATCACAACTGAGGCTGAGCCCTCAAGTATGGAAACACATAGGAGGAGGAACAGCTGTAAACAGACACAAATTAATGGAACTATGAATGCAGGAAAATCGGCTATTGTTAAGAAAGAAATGGAACACTTAAATATTGACATACTAGGTATTGGTGAAATGAGATGGACTGGCATGGGACATTTTGAGTCAGAGGATCATATGATCTACTATGCTGGAGACGAAAAGGTGAGGAAAAAATGGTATATCCCTTGTAACTAATAGTAATAATTATCACTCTGTGACTCGATAAATATTACAATTACAGCTTTGAGATTATTTACGAAAATAAAAAAAAACCTCATTTTGAGATCTGTCTTGACAGGATAATATTCATACATATACAGGGAACTTGATTGAATACCACCATATTTAAAATATATACACCAAAAACCAGAGCCAAAGAGGAGGAAATAGATTTCTACCAACTTTAGCAGTCAGAGATTGATTAAACATGCAGTCAATATGCATTAATAATAATGGGTGACTGGAATGCAAAAGTTGGGAATCGAGAAAGGATCAGCAGTTGAAAAATATGGACTTGGTGACAGAAATGAAGCCTGGGATAGAATGATCGAACTTTGCACAATCAACGACTTATTCATTGCACATACATTTTATAAGAAACATAAACAGGCTATACACATGAATTTCACCTGATGGTATGCATAAGAATCATATTGATTACATCTATGGAAAGAATCACTGGAGAAAATCAATATCAGCTGTGAAAACTAGACCAGGTGCTGATTGTGGAACAGATCATCAACTACTTATATGCCAGTTCAAGCTGAAGCTGAGGAAAATTAAATCAAGTCCACAGAAACCAAAATTTGACCTTGAGTCTATCCCATATAAATTTTAAAACCATCTCAGGAACAGGTTTGAAGCCTTGGATATTAATGAGTGAAGACTGGATGAGCTATGGGAGAATATAAAGAATATCATCCAGGAAGAATGCGAAAAGGTCATTACAAAGACAGAGGAGGAAGAAAATACCATAATGGATGTCAGAAGAAACTCTAAATATTGCACTGAAGCACCGAGAAGCCAAAGCAAAGGGAAGAAATCAAGATGTTAAGGAGTTAAACAGAAGATTCCAGAGGGCAGCACAGGAATACAAAGTAAAGTTTTACAATGAAATGTGCAAGAAGCTGAAGTTAGAAAATCAAAAGGGCTGAATTTCCTCAGCATTTCTTAAGCTGAAGAAATGGAAGAACAAATTCTAACCTCGAGTGGTAATACTTAAGGATGCTTTGGGCAAAATATTAAATGACCCAGGAAACATTAAAAGAAGATGGAAAGAGTATATAGTCATTGTACCAAAAGGAATTGGTGGGCACAGAAGAATTTAATGAAACAATGTATGAGAAAGATGAAGGAAGAAACTAAAGCTGCTCTGAAAACATTGGGAAATAACAAGGCCTATGGAATTTATGGCATACTGATTGGCATATTTCAACAACCAGAAGCTTCCTTGGATGTGCTCACCAACTTGTGCCAAGAAATCTGGAGTATAATCACCTGGAAAACTAACTGGAAGAGATCTATATTTGTCCCCATTCCAATGAAAGGTGATCCAACAGAAGGTGGAAATAATCCAAAAGTATCATTTATATCACATAACATGCAAGATTCTGCTGAAGATTCTCAAAAAAAGACTGGAACAGCACATCAACAGAGAACAGCCTGAAGTGCAGGCTGGATTTAGAAGGGGCCGTGGTCCTAGGGATATTATAGCTACTGTTAAATGGATATTGGCTGAGAGCAGAGCATACCAGAAGAAATGTCCGGTTTCATTGATTATGCAAAGGCATTTGACTGTGTGGATCATAACAAACTGGCTAACTCTGAGAAGAATGGGAATCCCAGAACACTTGATCTTGCTAATACAAAACCTTTACTTGGACCAGGAGGCAGTTGTCAGAACAGAGAAAGGAAACACTGCATGGCTCAAAATTGGAAAGGATGTGTGTCAAGGATGTATCCTATCTCCAAATCTTTTCAATCTATATGCAGAACAGATTATCTGGGAGACTGGCCTCTATGAGGAAAAATACTGCATCAGGATTGGAGGTAGACTCATCAACAATCTCTATTATGCAGATGATATAGCCCTGCTTGCTGAAACTAAGGAGGACCTGAAGCGCTTGCTGCAGAAGGTCAAGGACTGAAGCCTTCCTTATAGATTGAAGCTCAACATTAAGAAAACAAAGATTCTCACCATTGGGCTGATTGGCAGTATTATGATAGATGGTGAAGAGATTGAGATTGTTGACAGGTTCAGTTTGCTTGGGTCTACAATCAACACACTTGGTACCAGCAGCCAGGAAATTAAAAGACATATTGCATTAGACAAGTTTGCTGTCACAGACCTCTCAAAAGTACTAAAGAGCTATGATGTTAGTATGGATACAAAGTGCACCTGATATAGGCCATGATCTTTGCAATTACCTGCCATGCATCAGAGAGCTGGACATTGACTAGGGATGACAGAAGGAGATGCCTTTGAGCTGTGGTGCTGAAGAAGACTATTGAATATACCACCGACTGCTAGAAGAACAAGTTTGTCCTAGAGAGGATGAAGCCAAGCTGCTCCTTGGACGCAAGGATTTTGAAGCTTTCTCTGATTACTTTGGACTTGTTGCAAGGCAGGATCAGCCCTTGGAGAGTGATGTCATGCTTGGGAGGGTGGAGGGACAGTGCAGGAGAGGAAGACACTTGATGAGATGGATTGATTCAGTCACTGCAGTAATGGGTATAGATGTGTCAGAGACAGTAAGACTGGCAAGGGATAGAGCAGGGTTTAGGGATATTGTATAGGGTCACTATGAGTCACAGATGACTTGATGGCACATAAGAACAAAAACAATATTTTATAGACTCTTATATCCATTCATTTGTTAACTAGCACTTGAACTATTGTATTTCTGTGTTTGTGAATAATGTTACAATAAACATGGCCAGGTGTGCATATATCTGTTTCTGTCACAACTCTAATTTAGTTGAATTGTATTCCCAGTAGTGGCATATCTGTGTCAGTACTTCTATTTCCAACTTTTTGAGGAGGAAAAAGTCTCTTTTCCATATAATTTTACATTACCACAGGTAGCATATGAGAGTTCTGATCTCTCTATATCCTCACCATATTTGGTGTTTGCTGTCCTATTGATTTTTGGTATTAAAAAAAAGATGATCAAAGATTCTGGAATTTATTGAATAATATCACTAATAACGTTGTTGTTATGTGCTGTCTAGTTGCTTGCGACTCATAGTGACCCTATGTACAGCAGCCCTAAACTCTGCTCTGGCTGTGCACGGTCTCTGACACACCCAGGCAGATTACCTCAGTCACTGAATCAATCCACCTCATAGAGGGCCTTCCCCTCCTGCACTGTCCCTCCACCCTCCCAAGCATGATGTCCTTCTCCAAGGACCGGTCCCTCCTTATAACATGTTCAAAGTATGTTAGATTGATCCTCAAAATCCTTGCCTCCAAGGAGCAGCCTGGTTTAACCCTTTCCAGGATGAATCTGTTTGTTTTCCTAGCAGTCCATGGTACACTCAATACTCTTCTCCAGCACCAAAGCTCAAAGGCATCAATTCTCCTTCTATCCTCCTTAGTCACTGTCCAACTCTCTGATGCATAACAAGTGATAGCAAAGACCATGGCCTATATCAGACAAACCTTATTTTTCAGAAAGACACCATTTCTCTTTAGTACTTTGGAGAGGTATCTAAAAGCAGACTTTCCCATGACAATACATCTTTTAATTTCCTGGCTATCGGTGCCAAGAGTGTTGACTGTGGAGCTAAGAAAACTAAAGCTGTGAACAATCTCAATTTGTTCATCATCCATCCTGATACTGCCAATTGGTCCAGTGGTGAGAACTGTCTTCTTGACAGTGAGCATCAGTTCATATTGGAGGCTGCAGTCCTTGACGCTCTGCAGCAAGTGCTTCAGGTTCTCCTCAGTTTCAGCAAGCAGGGTTGTGTCATCTGCATAACACAGATTGTTGATAGATCGTCCACTAATCTTGACCCCACATTTCTCCACATAGAGCCCAGCCTCCTGGATAATCTGCTGTGCATACAGGTTGAAAAGGTATGGAGACAGGACACATCCCAGACATAAGCCCTTTCCATTTTTGAACCATGCAGTGTTTCCTTGCTCTGTTCTGATGACTGCCTCTTGTTGTTGCTGTTGTTATGTGCCATCCAGTCACTTGCGACTCATAACGACCCTATGTACAAGAGCCCTAAATGCCGTTCTATACATTGCCAAACTTGCCGTTTCAAGCACACTCATTGCCACCACTCAAATAACAGAATCTATTAATCTCATTGAGGGTCTTCCTCTCCTGCGCCATCCCTCCACTCTTCCAAAAATGATGTCCCTCTCCAAGGACCACTTCCTCTATGAAACATGCTCTAAATATGTCAGACGAAGCTTCAGAATCCTTGACTCCAAGGAGTATTCTGGCTTCACCCTCCCTAGGACAAACCGGTTTGTTCGCCTAGAAATCCATGGTATATTCAACACTCTTCTCCAGCACCACAGCTCAAAGGCATCAATTATCTTTCTGTCATCCGTATTCACTGTCCAACTCTCCGATGCATAGCACGTAATTGTGAAGACTATAACCTGGATCAGGAGCACCTTAGTCTCCAGCCTGCCATCATTGCACTTCAATACTCTTGAGAGGTCCCTCATAGATGACTTTCCCAATGCAATTTGTCTCCGGCTTTCCTGGCTGATGTTACCAAGAGTGTTGACTGTGGAACCAAGTAAGCTAAAACTGTTAACTATCTCAATCTCTTCACCATCCATACTGATGCTGCCAATTGGCCCAGTGTTGAGAATCTTTCTTTTCTTGATGTTGAGGTTCAATCCATACAGAAGATTTTTTGTACTTGACCTTCTGCAGTAAACACTTCAGGTCCTCGTCAGTTTCGGCAAGCAGGGTTGTGTCATCTGCATAACGCAGGTTGTTGATGACTCTTCCACCAATCCTGTTGCCATATTCCTCCTCATACAATCCAGCAGCCTGGATGATCTGTTCTGCATACAGATTGAAAAGGTATGGAGTCAAAATACATCCCTGATGGACCCCCTACTTGATTTTGAACCATCCAGTGTCTCCCGGCTCTGTTCTTATGACTGCCTCTTGGTCCAAGAATAGGTTTCACATTGTTGTTGTTGTTATGTGTCATTGAGTCGTTTGCGACTCATAGCGACCCTATGTACAACAGACCTAAACCCTGCTCTATCCTGTGCCAATCGCGTTGCCTCTGACACACCCATCC
>NW_006399828.1:12017523-12018410 GCF_000299155.1 Elephantulus edwardii
GCCATAGGAATCAGATCGATTACATCTGTGGAAAGAACCCCCAAATAAGCTCAATATTTGCTGTGAAAACTAGGCCAGGAGATGATTGTGGAACAGACCACCAACTACTTATATACAAGTGCAATCTGAAGCTGAGGAAAATTAAAACAAATCCATGGGAACCAAAATATGACATTGAGTCTATCCCACCGGAATTTCAGAACCATCTCAGGAACAGGTTTGAGATCTTTAACACTAATGAATGATGACCAGATGAGTTGTGGGAGGATATCAAGAGTTTCATCCAGGAAGAGTGCAAAAGGTCATTGCAATGACAGAAGTGGAAGAGAAGACCAAAATGGATGTCAGAAGAGACTCTTAAAATTGCACTGGAGTACAGAGAAGCCAAACATAAGGAAGAATTCAAGATACTAAAGAGTTGAATAGAAGATTTCAAAAGGCAGCACAGGTGACAAAGTAAAATATTGCAATGAAATGTGCAAGGAGTTGAAGTCAGAAAATCAAAAGGTCCAAACTTGCACAGCATTTCTTAAGCTCAAGGAACTGAAGAAGAAATTTAAACCTCAAGTTGCTATAATCAAGGATTCTTTAGGCATAATAGTAAATGATCCAGGAAGATTACAAGAAGATGGAAAGAATATACTGAGTCAGTGTATCGAAAGGAATTGGCAGACTCTAATCAAAAACGCAAGAAGCATACTGTTGATGATTATCCAAAAACGATTGGAAGAGTACATGGAAAGAGAACTACCTGAAGTGCAAGGTGGAATTAGTAGAGGCCATAGTACTAAAGACATCACAGTCAATGCCAGATGAATCTTGCCTGAAAGCAGAGTTCCAGAGCAGTATGTATATGTGATTCATTGACTATGCAAAGGAATTTGACC
>NW_006399828.1:12019463-12020075 GCF_000299155.1 Elephantulus edwardii
CTACTCTATAAATTTTATGCATGTGTTCCCTACCAGATATGTCAATCTCAAAAAAAATTTTTTACCATTCTTTTTACTTCCTTTTAACTCTATTGGAGATACTATTTTATGCATAAAATAATTTTATTTTTAGATCATCTTATTCATCTATTTTATATTCTACTGTTTGTGGTTTAAAAATTATGTTTGAAAGTTTATTCATGGCATAGATTGCTACTCTAAATTTATTCCTGTTTTTCCTCTCATGGTCTCTAAAGTTTTTGGTTTTACCCTTAAGGTTCATATCCACCTTAACTTGAGTTTTGTGTACGATGTGAGGTGTAGATCTTGCTTCCATTTTCTGCAAATGGGTGTCCATTTTTGTCAACATCATTTCTAAGTGAGGCTCAATTTATTTCCTTGTAAAAAACTAATTTTTCATTGGTAGGTTGGTTAATTTCTGGGTTTTCAATTCTATACCATTGAACTATGCATCTGTAGGTATACTAGTATCATGTCTCTTGATTACTATATAGCTATAGAGAAACTAGGCCGGGGGCTGATTGTGGAACAGACCACCAATTACTCATATGCAAGTTCAAGCTGAAGCTGAGGAAAATTAAACCAAATCCA
>NW_006399828.1:12022014-12035232 GCF_000299155.1 Elephantulus edwardii
GTGAGGTTGGCGCAGGATAGAGCAGGGTTTAGGGCTGTTGTGCATAGGGTCGCTATGAGTCGGAAACGACTCGACGGCACATAACAACAACAACAACATAGAGTAAGTGTTGAAATTGAGGAGTGTGATGCAACATACAAATTCAATTTAATTTCTCTAACAAAGAGGACATATAAAATAAAAAAAGCAATAGTAATTACAATAGCTAACCACAAGTTGAAATATTTAGGAACAAATCTCACTAGAGGAACAAAAGCCTCTATAAGGAGAATAAAAAAAAATATTACTACTAGAAAACTAAAGACACCTAGATAAATAGAAGAATATACCATACCCATTAATAGGAAGACTCAACTTCACCAAAATGACAATTCTACTCATACCCAATCTACAGGCTTAATACAATTCCAATACAAATAGATACTAAAGCCATCCTTCAGTGAGATGGAAAAAACAATTTACAATTTTCTCTGAAATGGAGAGACTCTAAATAAGCAAAGTACCACCAAAAAATAACAAGCTAAATTTTAAACAGTAAGAGAGAGGAAGATTTAGCTGAGATATCCAACATATTGTTTACTAGAGTTGATTCTTCTGATCTGATTTACTATGTGTTTTTCCCATTTTTCCATTATTTTGGAGGTAAAGTTGACTTCCCGAGCTAGTGTTTTTGTCATCATTTTGTGTCCTGATAACTGACTCAGTTTTTTCTCCAGTGGATTTTTAAAGGCTATAAATCACATGGGAAGAGTTTGCCCATCTTTCTCCCATGGAGAAGCTGGTGAATTTAAACCTCTTCCATTTGGATTGACAGCACAGCTCATTATTACTATAACACTAGAGCTCCCTCTCTACTAGAATACTTTGCTGCAAAAGACAACCTTCTAATTAGAAGTACAGGTTTCTTGATGAAGAATGTCTGATTACAATATCCACACATTAATTCTATTTGTAATTTTCCTAGAATTCAACTGGTAGATAGGCAGATCTTTGAAAGAATGAAATAATATTTATCTTAGTTGTAGTGTCAACCACCAGTGTTCACTTCACCAGGCCCATAAACTACATGATACTTGACCACTTGTGATCACTCATGATTATGGTTCTCATGATGACTCCTCCTAGAATTCTTTTCTTATCTTTTCTCGATTTTAAGGATTCTACACTGTTCATTTTATTCTACTGGGTTTCCATTTACTTCTTTGCTGACTTATGTAATATCCCCGATCTAGCTCTTCCTCTTTAAAACCTCATGTTAGTTCACGGCTTATCCCATGTACTTTTTTCTTTAACCTCTGCTTTCACCTAAACTCAGCCATTCTGATAACATCTATTACACCCAATATGATCATGACTTATATTTCTAATCTAGACTTCTAGGAATTCTAGAGTAATAGATACCATAAACAATTCAGCATTGTTGCTTTAGTTTATGGCTGAGCTCTCCAAGCCAATATGCCACCAACGGATAAGGAGGAAGGAACAAAAGCAAAGCTGAAGTTTGTTTGTCTCTCATTCATTTCTATTTCAGTTAGTGCAAACTCCATAACGTGTTTAAAACAAAACATACTTTTGTTTTATCTTCCTTTCATAGTTCATATCCAATTACTTAATCAGATAATATTGCTGACTATGCACAAGTTAAAGCTGATGTCATAGTACGTGTCATATCTCTATTACTTTCACTCTGATCTTACTATCTTTAACACATTGTTGTTGCATTACATGTTTTTTTAATCTTCTTACAATTTTTTCTTGGATTCCTTCATTAGCTGAATAAAATACTTCTAATATATAAATATTAATCTCTACACCAAACTCATCACTGATTTACCATCTTATAAATAATAAGATACTAATAATTCTGTTGTTGTTGTTTGCCTTTGAGTTGGCACGACTCATGAACAAAAGGCGTGAAGACCCTCTATACCTATCGACATTTATCAAAGTTCATAGAGTTTCTGGAAGCATGTTGTTTAGGAAGTGGATGACACTCTTGATTTTGAGTCACCTGTAATGTGTAGAGACTCTATGTATAGCAGGTCTGAACCCTTCCCTGTCCTGAGTCAGTCTCACAAATTCTGGCACACCAATCCTTATAGCCCCAGTCACTATATCTATCCATGTATCCAGGTTCTTCCTCTCCAGCACTGTCCCTCCACCCTTCCAAGCATGATGTCCTTATCCAATGACCGATCTCTTCTGGCCATGTGCCAAAAGTAAGAGAGATGGAACTTCAAAATCCTAGCCTCCAAGGAGAAACTTGGTTTCAACCTCTGCAAGAAAAACTTATTTGTTTCTTGGCAGTCCATGGCATGTTTAAGACTTCTCCTGTACCACAACTCGAAGACATTGATTCTTCCTCTGTCATCCTTAGTCATTTTCCAACTCTCTGAAGCATAACAAGTAATTGAGAAGACTGTGGCCTAGATTAGGTCCACCTTTGTATCTAGACTGACATTATTGTTCTTCAGCACTGGGGAGGTCCATGAAAGATTTTTCCAATGCAATTCATCTTTTGATTTCCTTATTGCTGGTGTTAAGAGTATTGATTTTGGATTTGAGCAAGCTGTAACTGTTAACAACCTAAATCTCTTCTCCATCTATTATAGTGCTGCCAACTGGCCCAGTGGTGAGAATATTTGTCTTCTTGATGTTAAGCTTCAATCTATAATGAAGGCTACAGTCCTTTTGCATCAAGTGCTTCATGTCTTCTTCAATTTCAGGAAGCAAAACTTTGCTTGTCATATCTACATCATAGGTTGTTAATGAGTCTTCCTCCAAGCTTGATGCCACACTCTTCCTCATAAAGCCCAAATGATCTGTTCTGCATACTGATTGAAAAGATACGGGGACAGAATACAGCCTTGACACAGTCCCTTCTTTATTTCGAACCCTGCAGAGTTTCCTTGCTCTGTACTAAGGACTGCTTCATGGTCCAAATACAGGTTTCACATAAGCATGATAAAGTGCTCTGACATTTCTAGTTTCCTAAAGGTTAGCCACAATTTATTGTGATCCACACAGTCAAATTCTTGTGCATAGTCAATGAAACACAGGTATACATTCTTCTGGTACTCTCTGCTCTCTGCTAAGATCCATCTGACATTGGCAATAATATCTCTAGTGCCACAACCTCTTCTAAACCCAGCCTGGACTTCTGGTAGTCCTCTGTCAATATACTGTTCAAGTCTTTTCTGGATAACCTTGAGCTGCATTTTGTTAGTGAATTATTGACTTTATGAATTCTTTTCCCTCTAAATTGCATCTGTAACTTCCCCCCACCTTATTTAATTGCATTCCACCTATGGCATAGTTGTTACAGTTAATTGCTATGCATCAGAAAGCTGGTCAAGGACTAGGGATGATAGAAAGATAGTTGATGCCTTTGTTCTGTGTTGCTGGAGAAGAATATTGAATTTACCATGGACTGAAAGAAAGTAAACAGGTTCATCCTAGAGAGGGTGAAACCAGACTGTGCCTAGGAGGCAAGGATTCTGACAGTTTGTCTGACATACTTTGGGCATGTTGCAAGGAAAGACCAGTCCTTAGAGAGGTACATCATGCTTGGGAGGGTGACATGAGTGGAAGATCCTGGATAAGATGGATTGAGACAGTGGCTGGAGTAATGAGGGCAAATGTGTTAAAGACAATAAGCTTGGCACAGGATAGAGCAAGGTTTAGGAGTGTTGTATATAAGGTCACTTTGAGTAGCAAGTAATTCAACAGCTACAACAAAAGCCTATGATGAAAGTTATTGACTTTCTACTTACCCTCAAATACACCTATAAACTATTAACATGGAAGCTGTGGTGTTCAGCAACATGATGGGCTCAGATATTGAAAGGAGTTCTGTGTGGATGAAGCATGGTGACTATCACATTTAGGCAAGACACTGATAAATGTTTTACGTACATGCTAACAAATCATTCTGACTATTCCATGATGAAAAGATTAAAGTTTGGCAAAAGTGGAAACCATGTGAGATGAACTGTTCTGTATTAGGCAAAAGATACTATTTTTTATATGCATTACTGATGGGATTAAAGAAAAGTAAACTGACTAAGAAAGGCATATAAGGCATATACTCAGAAACAATCATGGAGGATTTTCTGGGAAAAGAGGTAGAGGGAGCAGAGATTAGATAATGGATGGGTAGGACGGCAGGAAAGCCAAGGTAAAGTGAGGATTTGATATGATAGGAAAGCCTAGGGAAAGTGAGGATTTGATAACACATTATAATAAATGGCACTGATCAATTGTAATTAGTATTATAAATAAAAAAGTATATAAAATATTGAATGAAAACCAATTAAAAAGTTAGTCATGGTAGTGAAATTTTTTTAAAAAATACTCTGTGTACAAGTGTGTGTATATGTGTGTGTCTGTGTTTGTTTCAGATGTAGAATCTATAGTATTTGCTAATGAATTGTATGGGTGAGAATAAAGAAGATGAATGAATAAATATTAAGTACTCTGTTAGTAGGGTTGAGGTTCTTTGTGAATTTCAGTATCCCCTTTGGGGGAAATAAAGAATTCTCTTTAGTATACATTATGCTTGAGATATCTATCAAATGGACAATTACAAACTTGAAACAAAGACAAATATTCAACTGTAAATGCTACCAAATGTATTTGTTATTTTATTTTCACTGAGCAGATCAGTCAGTGCCTTGTATAAAGCGCAAGGCACTTTATACAGTTAAGTGTGGATTCAAAGACTTCTTCAAGGTCCTCAGAAGTTATTCATGAAAAGAATCTTATTTTTTAAAATTACTAATGTTAAAAATGCAGATTTTATTCAGTGAGTGAAGGGAGGGATGGTTAAAGGAAATGGGAAAGATTCAGTTTGAAAACAATGTCTAAGAACTTTAAGTAAACTAGTATAAAATAAAAATTGTATTTAAATAGAAAAAAACTAATAAAAAAAGATTTATATCTCCTCATAGATTTAAAGTAAGAATAAGTTTTATATTTCCAAATGTTAAAAAATACTTAGTGATTTGTATTTTTTAATGTTAGTAACAATGTAATATAAATAATACATTGTCATAAAAATGTCCTCTGAAATAAATGAAGACTATCATCCTGTAAACATGTGGTAAGTGTTATTGTTAGATGCTACCAAGTCAAATACTACTCACAGTGATCCTCTGAACAACAAATATGAACATTGTCCTATCCTGTGCCATCTTCACACTTCGTGACATTAGAGCCCATTGCAACAGTTACTACGTCATTCTTCCCTGGGCGAGGGTTTTCCTCTCCTTTGCTAACCCTCTATCCTTCCAAGAGTCATGTCCCTTATCAAGGAGTAGCCCTCCCTAGCAACATACCTTAAGTATGTGAGGTGAAACCTCATCATCCTTGTCCCCAAACAGCACTATGGCTCTACCCTGTCCAAGACATATTGTTTTATTCTTTTGGCAGTCCAGAGGATGTTCAGTGCCCTTCTCTTACACCACAGCGCAAAGGTATCAATTTTTCTTCTATCATTCCTATTTATTGTATTGTACAGCATAACAAGTGATCAGAAATATGATGACCTGAATCAGATGCATGTTAATCCTCAAACTTACATCACTACTCCTCAATAATTTGGAAAAGCCTCTAAGTCTCAAATTTTGTTAAAGAAGCCTAAATTACTTATGTTTAAAGCATACTATTAATATACTCTAAAACTATGGTAATTAATATATATTCTAATGTTTTACAAATTAAATACCTCTCCTTAGACTTCTTTTAGGAGGAATGTTTATGCTTTTTTTCCTTAGCTTTTCTTGCTGGAGGTTTTACTCGTTTAAATATGATAAATCTTTAACCTACATGACAAAAATATAACACAACAATTTCTGTAATATACCAAAGTCTAAAATCAAGATATATATTATTGTAAGGATTGGAATAAAATGAAATAAGAAAAAAACATACTTAGAAAGGGCCAATACATTTTATAAGTAAAGGAAATAAATTTCCCTTAGGGACAAGAATAACAAAAATCTTACAACATATTCTATTTTAGGATTCAAAATACTGTACACTAGAATTTTTAAATAACACCAAAACTAATTTAATTGCAAAATACTATTTATAAGAAATACAAAAGATGGCTATACACATGGACCTCACCTAATGGTCTACACGGGATTCAGACTTATTAAATCTGTGGAAAGAAATGTTGGAGAAACTCAATATATATAAGTGGTGAAAGCTAGGTTGGGTATTGATAGTGGAACAGACCAACTACTTATATGCAAGTTCAAATTGAAGCTGAATAAATTAAATCAAATCCACAAGACTAAAATTTGACCTTGAATATATCTCACCCAAGTCCTAAAAAAATCTCAAGAACAGATTTGAGGACTTGGGCAATAATGAAGTACAAATTAACTTTGGAAGGATATAAAGAATATCATCTATGATGAAGACAGAAGGTCATTACAAAAAGAGAAGAGGAAGAAAAGACTGAGATGGATTTCAGAAGAAACTCTGAATATTACACTAGAGCACTGAGAAACAAAAGCAAAGAGAAGAAACCAAGAGAGTAATGAGCTGGACAGAAGATTTTAAAGGGTAGCTTGAGAAAGGGAAAACAAAGCAAAGTATTATAATAAAATTTCCATAGAGCTGGAATCAGAATCAAAAGAGACAAAGCTGAAGGAATTAAAGGACAAATTCAAGCTTCAAGTTGCAAGACTTAAAGATGCTATAGGCAGAATATTGAATGATCTAGGATGTATCAGAGAAGATGGTAGGAGCACACAAAGTCACTGTACCAAAAAATAATTGGCTAACACAGAAGAATTTCATCAAACAGCACATAACCAAGAGGAATGGTGATGAAGGAGGAAATTCAAGGTGGTCTGAAGGAATTGCCAAAAAACAGCATTCCAAGAATTAATGGAATGCCAATTGACATATTTCAGCAAACAGATGCTGCCCTAGATGTGCTCATAAGGTTGTAATAAAAAATATGGAGTGGAGAATGGCTAGCTGGCCAGCTGGCTGGAAAACATCTGTATTTATTTTTAAAAGGGTGATCAGACAGTTGTTGTTATGTGTTAACGACTCACTTGCGACTCATAGCGACCCTATGTACAAGAGCCCTAAACGCTGTTCTGTCCTGTGCCAACCTCGCCGTCTCAAACACACTCATTCCCACCACTCCAACCACAGAATCGATCCATCTCATCGAGGGTTGTCCTCTTCTGCGCTGTCCTTCCATGCTCCCAAACATGAAGACACTCTCCAAGGACCAGTCCCTCCTTGCAACATGCCCGAAGTATGTCAGATGAAGCTTCAGAATTCTTGACTCCAAGGAGCATTCAAGCTTCACCCTCTCCAGGACAAACCAGTTTGTTCTCCTAGAAATCCGTGGAATATACAATACTCTTCTCCAGCACCACAGCTCAAAGGCATCAATTCTCTTTCTATCATCTCTAGTCATTGTTCAAATCTCCGATGCATAGCATGTCATTGTGAAGACTATAACCTGGATCAGGTGCACCTAGTCTCCAGCCTGATGTCATTGTTCTTCAGCACTCTTGAGAGGTCCCTCATAGCTGACTTTCCCAATGAGATTCATCTCTTTATTCCCTGCCTGCTGTTACCAAGAGTGTTGACTGTGGAGCCAAGTAAACTAAAACTGTTAGCTGTCTCAATCTCTTCACCATCCATATGATGCTTCCAATTGGCCTACTGGTGAGAATCTTTGTTTTCTTGATGTTGAGCTTCAATCCATATTGAAGACCGCAGTCCTAGACCTTCTGTAACAAGCACTACAAGTCCTCCTCTGTTTCAGCAAGCAGGGCTGTGTCATCTGCATAATGCAGCTTGTTGATGACTCTTCTACCAATCCTGATGTTACATTCCTCCTCGTATAGCCCAGCATCTCAGATGATCTGTACTGCATACAGATTGAAAAGGTATGAAGACAAAATATATCCCTGATGGACCCTCTTCTTGATTTTGAACCATGTATTATCTCCTTGCTCTGTTCTGATGACTGCCTCTTGGTCTAAGTATAAGTTTCACATTAGCACAATCAAATGTTCTGGGATTCCCATTCTTCTCAGAGTCAGTCATAGCTTATTGTGATCCACACAGTCAAAAGCCTTTGACAGATAGACATTCTTCTGGTATTCTGTGCTTTCTACCAAGATCCATTTAACATTAGCTATAATATCCCTAGTATCATGACCTCTTCTAAATCCAGCTTACACATCTGGCAGTTCTCTGTTGACATATTGTTCCAAACATTTCACTAATATAACATACAAGCAAAAACTTGTTGAAGATTATCTAGAAATTACTTAAACAGAGAACTACCAGAAAGATAAGCTAGGTTTACAAGAGTACGTGACACCAGGAACATCATTGCCAATGTCAGATGAATCTTGACTGACAGCAGAGAATAGGAGAAGAATGTCTCTCTGTGTTTTATTGACTACACAAAGGCATTTGTCTGTGCGGATTACAATAAATTTTGGTTAATCTTGAGAAGAATGGGAATTCCCAAACACCAGACTGTGTTTTTGCAAAACCTATACTTGGACGAGAAGGCAATTATCAGAACAGAGCTAGGAAATACTGCATATTTCAAACAGTTATCAGAACAGAGCAAGGAAATACTGTGTATTTCAAAATCAGAATAGAAGTGTGTCAGGGATGTGTCCTGTCTCCATATCTCTTCAAACTATATGCTGAACAAGTCATTCAGGAGGATTTATGATGAGGAATGTGGAATCAGAATTGGAGAAAGACTCATCATTTTGCAGATGACACCACCCTACTTGATGAAACCGAGGAGGATCTTAGGCACTGCAATTTTCGTCAAGGACTGCAGTTTTCAATAAGGATTGAAACTCAACATTTAAAAAAATAAGAGAGAGGGAGAGAAAGATAATCACCCCTGGGCCAACTGACAGCACCATGATAGATTGAGAAACGATTGAGATTATTAATAGTTTCAGCTGGCTCAGGTTCACAATTAGTAGTCTTGGAACCAGGAGGCAGGAAATCAAAAGACTAATTGGATTAGAAAAGTCTTCTGTCATAGATTTCCCCAGAGTGTTGCAATCCAAAGATGTCAATCTAGAGACTGTGGTGTGTCTTATCCAGGCAGTGGTCTTTGCAATTACTTGCTGTGCATCAGAGAGCTGGACAACGAATAGGGATAACACAAGAATTTATGCCTTTGATTTGTGGTATTGGAGAAGAGTAATTAACATATTATGGACAGCTTAGAGGACAAATGAGTATGTATTGGGGATGGTGAAAACAAGTTGCTCCTTGGTGGCAAGAATTTTGAAGCTCCGTCTCTAATACTTCAGGCAGTTGGCCAGGAAAGACCAGTCTTGGAGAAGGACATTGTGCTTGGAGAGGAGGAGGGATAGCACAAGAGAGGAAGATCCTAGATGAGGTAGATTGGCACAGTGAGTAGGGTAATAGGTGTGGGCATGTGGGAGACAATGAGATGAGTTCAGTAAAGGACAAGGTTCAGAGCTATTGTACATAGGGTCTCTATGAGTTTCAGGTGACTCAACTTCACATAACAACAATGACAATATTAATGCCTTCCTCTTACTCCACATATTATTAAACCTTTTAGAACACTGAACATCATAGGGAGTTTATTGCACTGTTAACCCAAAGGTAAGTGTCTTCTTTCTGGCAATTTGAATCCACTTGCTACTCAGGAATAAATATGTACAATGCCTTCCTATGTAATTTGTAGTCTAAGAAATCCATTGGAGGGCCAACTATAGATTAAATCCTACATTATTGCAATGATGATGGACTTTGATAAATACTCTGAAATGTATAACTATAAATCCTGCTCCTCTTAGTATTAAGTTCTTATTAAAAACTGTTGAATAAACAAGACCCATTTCAAGACATAATTTATTGTATTTTAAATAGGGGACCAGTACCTTTAGACATAAAGATGTTTTGAGGAGCTTATCTACCTACTAGAAGCATTGACATTTTACCACATGATCAACATATAAAGAATAAAATATAAGTAAAAAATATTTGATAAATGTGCTACAAAATCACATGGTACTTTTATATTTTATACTATATGTTGTTGTTTAAAATAAGATTGACCTAAGCATTTATATATTTTTTTCATTTTAATTGATATATTAATGCATAAAGGGTGCTTAGTTATACGGCATATTATTTTTAAAGTAGAAGATTATAAAAATTGTTTTGCATTACATTTAAATTTAAAACCAAGCATAAAGTATCTGATACTGAGCTAAAAAAGTCTTCAGGTGGTGCTTGACTTATAAAATGTTCATATGATGAATTGCATTTACAATCATCCACTTTTTTATTTGTAGATCATATAATTAGGAATAGGTACTGTATATGAAGCTGCAGTGAAGAGTTTTCTGATATTACCATTGTCATGTCAACCTCAAGACAAGCTTGTTTAAATATATTGATAACCAAAGGTTAAAATAATGATTTAAAAAAATGATTTCTTATTCTTATTTCAAAACCCTTTACCACAAAGGTTAGAAACAGATTTTTTCCCATCATAAGAATATCTTGATACTTTGAACACTAATGAATAAAGATCAAAGAGGTTGTGGGATGATAACAAGGGAATCGTCCATAGAGAAAGCAAGAAATCATTAAAAAATAAAGAAAAGACAAAATAGATGTCAGTTGAGCCTTTAAAACTTACTCCAGAATGTAGAGAAGATAAAGAGAATAAAAGAAATCATAAAATTTCATAGCTAAACAGATTACAAAGGGCAGTGAAGAAGATAAAGGAAAATATTATAGTAAAATATTTAGAAAGGCCTGGAGTTAGAAAACCGACAGAGAAGAACATTTGATCTTTCTCAAGCTAAAATAAGGGCGGGGGGGTGGGGGGAGGGATTCAAGCTCAGCTTTCAATAGTGGTGGTTTCTATGACAAAAATATTGAATGACACAGAAAGCAATGCAAGAAAATCAAATGAATGGACAAATTCACTGTACCAAAAAGAATGGATTGCCATTTATTATTTCACTAAATATCATATTTTTAAGAAACTATATTGAAGGAAGAGGTACAAACTGCACTGAAGATATGGGGTAGGATAAGGCTTCAAGTTTGAAAGAATATAAGTTGAAATTTGACATTTCAACAGACTCAGCACTGCCTACTCTCATTCTTCTGTAACAAGAAACTTGAAGCTACTCAGTCAATCAGCAAGAAAAGATCCATCCATATTTGGCTCATTTCAAAGAAAAGTCATCAAGAAGAATATAAATTCACTCAATATCATTAATATTGCACAGACAAAAAAATTAAAGGAAAAATTTTAAAAATACTGCAGTCATACATGCACAGGGAACTGTCAGAAATTCATGGCGAGTTTCAGAAATGGGAGATCACTGTTGTTGTTAGATCTTGACTAATGCAAAGAGTACAAGAAATGTGTGTATGGGCATTTCATGAATTACAAAAAATAATTTAACTGTGAGGTAAATATCATCTTTGAAGACTGGGCAAAAGAGCAATGGCATTACTTTAGAGACTAAGGTGAACCTGTTTTAGGCTATGGTCTTTGCAATTACTTGCTACAGATCAGAGAGGTGGGCAATGATTAAGGATGGCAGAAGAAGAATTGATGCCTTTGATTTGTGGAACTGTAGAAGAATATTGAACATCCATGGACTGCCACAAGAACAAACAAGTCTGTCTTGGAGAGGTTAAAATCAAGTTGTTCCTTGAAGGCAAGAATTTGGAAGCCTCATCTCACATACTATGGGTTCTTGGCCAGAGGAATCCCTTCTTGGAGAAGGACATCATGCTTGGAAAGGTGGAGTTGTTGTTATGTGCCATCGAGTCGCTTGCGATTCATAGAGACCTTATGTACAACAGCCCTAAACTCCACTCTCTCCTGTGCCAATCACACTGTCTCTGACATTCCCATCCAGATTACCCCAGTCACTGAATCAATCCACCTCATAGAGGGCCTTCCCCTCCTGCACTGTCCCTCCACCCTACCAAGCATGATGTCCCCCTCCAAGGACCTCTCCCTCCTCACAACATGTCCAAAGTGTTTTAGATGGAGCCTCAGAATTATTGCCTCCAAGGAGCTGTCCGGTTTAACCCTTTCCAGGACAAATCTGTTTGTTTTCCTAGCAGTCCATGGTACTCTCAATACTCTTCTCCAGCACCACAGCTCAAAGGCATCAATTCTCCTTCTACCCTCCCTAGTAATTGTCCAACTCTCTGATACATAACAAGTGATAGCAAAGACCATGGCCTCTTTCAGACACACCTTAGTCTCCGGAGAGACACCATTGCTCTTCAGTACTTTAGAGAGGTCAGTAACAGCAGACTTTCCCATGACAATACATCTTTTAATTTCCTGTCTACGGGTGCCATGAGTGTTGACTGTAGAGCCAAGCAGACTAAAGTTGTGAACAATCTCAATCTCTTCACCATCCACCCTGATGTTGCCAATTGGTCCAGTGGTGAGAATCTTTACCTTCTTAACATTGAGCCTCAATCCATATTGAAGGCTGCAGTCCTTGACACTCTGCAGCAAGTGCTTCAGGTCTTCCTCAGTTTCAGCAAGCATGGTTGTATCATCAGCACATCGCAGATTGTTGATAGATCTTCCACCAATCTTGACCCCACATTCTTCCTCCTAGAGCCCAGCCTCCCGGATAATCTATTCTGCATACAGGTTGAAAAGGTATGGAGATAGGACACATCCCTGGCACACGCCCTTACCAATTTTGAACCATGCATTGTTTCCTTGCTCTGTTCTGATGACTGCCTCTTATGGCGACCTATTTTTCTCATTAGCACTATCAAGTGTTCTGGGATTCCCATTCGTCTCAAAGTCAGCCACAGTTTGTTATGATCCACAAAGTCAAATGCCTTTGCATAGTCAATGAAACACAGATAGACTTTCCTCTGGTGTTCCCTGCTTTCAGCTAAGATCCATCTAATATTAGCTACAATACCCCTAGTATCGCAACCCCTTCTAAACCCAAACTGGACTTCTGGCAGTTCTCTGTTGATGTGCTGTTCCAGTCATTTATGGATAATCTTCAGTAGAATCTTGCTTGCATGTGAAATCAATGATATTGTTCTGTGGTATCCACACTCTGTTGGGTCGCCCTTCTTTGGGATGGGAACAAATATAGATCTCTTCCAGTCAGTTGGCCAAGTGGTTGTTCTCCAGATTTCTTGGCACAA
>NW_006399828.1:12035720-12040692 GCF_000299155.1 Elephantulus edwardii
TCTTCTGTCTTTGCAATGACCGTTTGCACTCTTCCTGGATGATACCCTTGATATCCTCCCACAACTCATCTGGTCTTCACTCATTAGTGTTAAAGACCTCAGACCTATTCCTGAGGTGGTTCTGAAATTCAGGTGGGATAGACTCAAAGTGACGTTTTGGTTTCCGTGGATTTGGTTTAATTTTCTTCAGCTTCAGTTTGAACTTGCATATGAGTAGTTGGTGGTCTGGTCCACTATCAACTCTGGCCTAGTTTTCACAGCTGATATTGAGCTTCTCCAGCGATTCTTTCCACAGTTGTAATCGATCTGATTCCTATGCCTACCATCAGGTGAAATCCATGTGTATAACCTGCGTTTATGTTTCATATAAAATGTATTTGCCATGAATAATTCATTGATTGTGCAAAATTCAATCATTCTCTCTCCAGCTCCATTTCTGTCACTGTATCCATGTTTTCCAAGTACTGAATCTTCTTCTCTTTTCCCAACTTCTGCATTCCTATCACCCATTATTATCAATGCATCTTGATTGCATGTTCGATCGATCTCTGACTGTAAAAGTTGGTAAAAGTCTTCTATTTCCTCTTCCTTGGCTCTGGTTGTTGGTGCATATATCTGAATGATGTGGTATTCACTGTGCTTCCTTGTATGCATATGGATATTATCCTGTCACTCAAAATATTGTACTTCAAGATGGATCTAGAAATGACTTTCTTAACTATAAAAGCAACTCCACTTTCCCCCACCTTTTCATCTCCAGAGGAAGACCCTAGATGAGATAGATTGACTCAGTTACTGTGGCAATGAGTACAGGTTTATCAGAGACAGATTAAATCAAAGTAGGCAAAGTTTCAGAGCTATTTTTCTTAGTGTCACTATGAGTTGAAGTTAAATCAATGATAAAGCAACAATTACATGAATTTAAACTAATTAGATGGCAACTAACATTTCCCAGTTATCATTGTTTTCAAAATTCCCGTTTTGTGTTCTAAACTGTTTCATATCTCTTTATATAATTTGATTATGTTTTGTTCTTTAAAGCCATGATTGTTAAACAGTAGAATCATTTTTAAGACAAAAAAATAAGTTAAATTTTGTTGTTGTTGTCATATGTCGTCGAGTCGTTTGCGACTCATAGCGACCCTATGAATTATAGCCTTAAACCCTGCCCTATCCTGCGCCAACCGCACTGCCTCTGACACACCCATCCCGATTACCCCAGTCACCGAGTCAATCCATCTCATAGAGGGTCTTCCCCTCCTGTGCCGTCCCTCCACCCTCCCAAGCATGATGTCCCTCTCCAAGGACCCGTCCCTCCTGGCAACATGTCCAAAATATGTCAGACGAAGCCCCAGAATCCTTGCCTCCAAGGAGTAGTTTTGGTTTAATCCTCTCTAAGATGAATCTGTTTGTTTTCCTGGCAGTCCATAAATTCAACAGTTTGAACCAATCTTCCTCAAGAGAAAGACAGTCTTTTCTTGTTAAGATTTATAGCCTTGCATGTTTGTTGTTGTTGTTGTTTTGTGCTGTTGAGTCGTTTGCGACTCATAGTGACCCTATGTACAACAGCCCTAAACCCTGCTCTATCCTGTGCCAATCTCATTGCCTCTGACACACCCATCCCGATTACCCCAGTCACCGAGTCAATCCATCTCATAGAGGGTCTTCCCCTCCTGTGCCGTCCCTCCACCCTCCCAAGCATGATGTCCCTCTCCAAGGACCCGTCCCTCCTGGCAACATGTCCAAAGTATGTCAGACGAAGCCCCAGAATCCTTGCCTCCAAGGAGTAGCTTGGTTTAACCCTCTCTAGGATGAATTTGCTTGTTTTCTTGGCAGTCCATGGTACATTCAATACTCTTCTCCAGCACCACAGCTCAAAGGCGTCAATTCTCCTTCTATCCTCTCTAGTCATTGTCCAACTCTCTGATGCATAACAAGTAATTGCAAAAACCATGGCCTGTATCAGGCGGACCTTAGTCTCCAGACAGACACATGAAAATCTTTGTAAGTAAAAATTGACTCAACGACAATGAATTTAAGCAAGATATATTGTTGTTTTTATTGTTATTATGTACTATCAAATTGGAACCAACTCATTTCTTACCCTATAGTCAGTTCTTCGAGACAATAAATCACACAAGAGGAAATTAACCATCTTTCTTTAGCAGAGGAGCTGTTGGATTAGTACTGTCTGCCTTTAGGTTGAGAATACAACTCCTTACCACCAAGTACTGTTACTTAAGGCAATACGTGTTGTTGTTACTTACCATCAAGTCAGAACTGGTCCATTGCTGACCCTCCAGTAAGTTTTAAGAGGCAGTAAATCACAGGAGGAGATTTTCCCCTGCAAAGTTACTGGTGGGTTTGAACCACATGATTTTGGGATTGTGGTGCAGCTTCTTACCACTAGGCCACCATAACTCTTTACTTTACTACTTGACTCACGAATTTGTAAGAATGGACACATAGAACTCATAGACAATGCACATGATTATTGGAGAATTATTGCCAATATTGATGTAGATGTCATGGTGTTGTCCTAATGGGTAGGGAGTTGTATTGCCAATCAAAGCCAGCCAGATGGGATCTGCCACTTATCTCATGGGAGAAATATGGATGATCTCTTCCTGAGTGGTTCACAGACTCTGAAAACCCACTGGAAGGTCAGTGGGTTCTGATTTGAAGGCAATGACACATATTGCATTGTTTTTATTGTCAGGTCTTTTCAAGTCAACTAAAACTCATGGAGAACTTATGAACAACAGATTTGAACCTTGATCTATCATGCAATATCAAATTATAATTCAAGTCAGGAATACTCAGGGTATAGTTCTTCAATCAAGATCCTCCCCCAACCCCTCCACCCCTGGGGATACTTAGAGTTTGCCTTCCCTCTCGTTTCAGGCTTATAGTCCAGAGCCCTGGCAGGCAGCACTGGGTCAGTGCTACAAACCCCTGTTAGTTCTTTCAATTATGTATACATCCACTCCACGATTCTATGAATCTGCCAGTAAACTGAAGTGAAGTTCCTCTAATCTGACCTTGTTGTTGTTATGTGCCATTGAGTCAACTGTGGCTCATAGTGTCCCTATGAGCAATAGCTCTGAATCCCCTGCCATATCCTGAGCCAATTGCATTGTTTCTGACATATTTGCTCCCCAGTTATTATGCCAATCCATCTAATCCAGAAACATAGAAAAGGACATTTTTTTTAAAGCCACTTAGAAAAAGCAAGGATGAACATGGATGTAAAGTAATTTTTACATTTTCCCCCACTATTTGCTATTAAAATTTACACTTAATTTTATGCGGAATTAATACTACACTTTGCTCAATTATTTATAATAATAGTAAACAAGATTATGGTGAGAGTTTGAGTATTATGTTATTTTGATTTTACATGCTTCCAACTCTGGCAGTGATTTCAAAGGTTGTAAACTAAATGGAAGAAATTTTCCCATCTTTTTCTGATGAAAGTGCTGGCAGATTTGATCTGTGTGCTTTTAGTTTGTCAGAGTAGTTCCTCACCACTGAACCACCAGTATTTCTCATTGAAGGTTGTTTTAGGTAGGTGACATCAAGTTGAGTATGAATCATAGTCATCCTATGAACAACAGACATGAACCCTATCCTATTCTGTGCCATTCTTCCATCTCTGGCATACTCGAACCTATTGTGTCAGTCACTGTGTCAATCTGTCTGGTTAATGATCTTCTTTTCTTTTGTGGACCTTCCACTTTTCTCAGTGTGATGTTTCCTCACGAAGGAACAACTTCTAACAATATGCCTAAAGTATGTAAGTCAAAGTTTTGTCATCTTTGCCTCCAAAAACAGTCTGGCTACACTTTCTCCAAGATACACATTTGTTATTTTGGCAGTTCATGGGATATCCAGTACCCTTTTCTAACATTATAATAAAGTATAGTATCTTTATGTTATCTCTTCCTGGTGCTTTAAGTTATGGTCTATTTAAATTTTGATCCATACAAAATTTAGTAGTGTTTTTATAAAATTTAATTTGAGCACTATTTTCTATTCTCTGTGACATTTGAAGAGAAATAATTTTTGCTTTTGAAAAATATTAAACATGTATATGTAATTTATCATACAAGCACATGTATTTTATAGTATTTTATAAACCAATTAGTGACTGAATATAATGTCCTTTATTTTTTTCAATCTTATGAAAATATGAATTCCAAAATACTTTTTCCTCCCATAGTTAGGAAATTTAGGAGAATGAAAAATAACTTCTCCACATTAATGTCAAGTTATGAAGCTTTATTTCATTAATCACCTCTAATGAATCATTCTTTTCCTCTAGAACATTTACCTTATTTTTCAATCATTGGCAATCAAATACTGAAATATTGTATTTTGATGTGAAACTTTACCCAAATTGGGGAACTGAGACACAAATGGGGATTTGTATACCAATATTTATAGCAGCATTATTCACCATTACAAAAACATGGAAACAGCCCAAATGTGCAACCACAAATGAATGAATTGAGGAATTGTGGTATATTTGCAGAATTGGAAAGCAATAATTTTAAAAGATACTATGTAACTTGAAAGAGGCTGGAGAGCACTATGCTGAGTAAATTCAGCAGTCTCATAAGGACAAATATTGCATAAAACCATTATTAAAAAAACTGAAAGATATTATTTAATAAGAATACTTTAGCAAAGCATATGGTAAATTACCAAAGATATCATTTTTGCCCAACTTTTTTCTTACAAAGTTAAGAATGTAAGATGATTCATAAACATAATTAAATTGTTCAAGACATTAAATAATTCAAATCACAAACTTCCAACTCACTGTAACTTAATTGCCATCAATCTGAAATAATAGGATTGGGTAATAGATGTTAAATATTCTCATAGAGAACACAAATTTAGAGCAAGGACAAAACAATAAAGTCAGTTAAGGTAAAACAAATTGTCAGTTTCAGAGATATTATATATG
>NW_006399828.1:12042547-12045085 GCF_000299155.1 Elephantulus edwardii
CAGCACAGGAGAGGGAGACCCTTGATGAGACGGATTGATTCAGTGACTGGGGTAATGGGGGTAGGTGTGTCAGAGACAGTGAGATTAGCTCAGGATACAGTGAGGTTTAGGGCTGTTGTATATAACGTATCTATGAGTCGCAGGTGACTCGATTACACATAATAACAATAACAACAATAGAATGGAACATGACCTAGTCCTTTGTTGTCATCTATATCATTACTGGTATGATCAAGTCCATGCAGTAATCACTGGGTATTTTGCATGTCACTCAGTGCGGCTTACTTGATTTCCAATAATACTCACATCAATCAAATATAACAGAGATACATCAGTAAAATTTACATCACTGAATATTAGAGCTGTTGTAAGTATATACCTATATATACATATACATACATATACATATATGTATGTAAAAGTCATTGCCGTAGAACAAGCTGAAAATGGTGAGAAATATATACATATTTAAAATTCTTGAATCACACACAAGATCCATTCTTTTTTTAAACAGTTTTTCCATCAGTTTAAATAGCCTTTCTTTAGTGCAAAATATGCACTCAAAGCCTTTTTAATGATTTAAATACTACACTTGCTGCAAGTAAATGTAACTGTGATGAAAAATTGATGCAAGTAGGAGTTGGTTCAATGACTTCATAGTTAGGAAAAATTTCACAAACTTAATACCACTTTTGGAATGAAATCGCATTGCCTCACTCAAAGACGGTGGCAACTAACTCAAAGATGAAACCACTACTTTCAAAATGGTGGTCGTCAAGTAAGTTGCTTTAATTATGTGTCCTTAAATATATATATCTCCATTATTCTGACAATATTAACGCTCACTGTGTATACTGAAGAGCTCATTATATTTTCTCTGAGGTTCCCGTTCTAGGATTTGAACTTCTCATTCCTCTCATAACAATTTTCTTTTTTTTCTCCCCAGTGGAATGTGTTTTATAGTAGTTAACTTATGATAAATGCTTAACAGGGTTTTGTTTTTTATAAATATTTTTATTATTATTGATTTTAATGAAAATTTACAGAGACTTTGGATTTCCATTCATTCATTGTTACACTTTTATCCCTTCCCACCCCTACCTCCCAGTACACGCTTCTCTTTGAAAAGTAAAAGAAAAATTCTTTCATTGTTTTACACTCCCTCCCCAGGTCTACCCTACTATGCAGCTTTCATTCCGGACTTCTGTCATGACAGTAAACCTGATCACATATTCCTTTCAAACAATTTTCTCCCTCATCTGCTTCAGTGCAGTAAACATTATTTATCCCATCATTCTCAGTCTCCCCCCAACCCTGATGTCAGTTTTGTTTTACAACAGTCATAACAGTTATCGTAAAGAATCATCCTGATAATAAAAATTAAGGTATATTCCTACTTTACTTTTTTTAATCAGACAAACAGATTTTAATTACTTTAAAGCCCTGCATAGAGGGCAAGTAGTGGTGATATCTAAATCAGAAATTAGTAAGTCAGAAATTACCTCTGTATGTGTGTGTACACATAATTATTAAAATTAGATGTAGAATTTTAAATAGTAGGGTTTTTTTCCAGAATGGTATAGGAAATTAAATCTTCACCAAAAAGTTGAAGTTGAATTATAAAAAAATATAATAACTTTCTATGAAATAACATTGAAATGTTATCAAGGGCTTATAAAAATGTTTAAAGTACATGATTATAAGATATCTGTTTCAGTTTTTCTAGTTAGTATGTATTTATTTTTGGACTGAGGAGAATTAAAATATCAGTTTCTCATCAAACTTTAAGGATCTATTGGTAGAGAATAAAGGAAATAACTTCAGGCACAAAATAATAACTGTAAGATTATTGTAATAAGATTTCTCATGAACTTCATATGATATCTTAAGATAAATGTTATAATGACAAAAAAAATAACAGAAAACCCAAAGAGAATAACAAGGAATGCAGCAATTTGGTGCTTTGCAAATGTGTCTCGCTGTTCTAAGCACCGAGTAGCAAGGGCCGGAAGGGGAAAAAGTGATTTCAACTGCTAGAAAAAAGTCAATTAGATGATAGAAAATTCACGGTTAACGAACATGGAAATCACAGTAATTAATGATAAGGAAGTAATCTTTTTTCAAGTCTAGAAGTAATGAACCAGCATTCCCAGTAGGAATCATGTTACTGTTGACCCATTGACCCTATGTACAATAGAAAGAACCATTGTTTGGTCTTGTGCTGTCATCATAATCATTGTTATATTTGAGCCTCTTGTAGTATTATGCCAATTCATACTAATTACTTTCTTCTTCTTCTTCTTCTCTGATGCTTTATCCAAGCATGATGTCTTTCTCCAGATACTAGTCCTTCAAGATAGTATATACAAAGTATGTAAGATAAAGTTTCATTGTCTCTCCTTCTAAGGATAATACTGTTCATAGTTATTCCAAAACAGATGTAGTTCTTCCGTGTGTGTGTGTGTGTGTGTGTGTGTATACATATGTGTGTGTATATATGTATATATGTGTGTATATGTGTGTGTGTATATACATATA
>NW_006399828.1:12045562-12053955 GCF_000299155.1 Elephantulus edwardii
TACTTTGGAGAGGTCCCTAACAGCAGACTTTCCCATTGCATTACGCCTTTTAATTTTCTGGCTACTGGTGCCTAGAGTGTTGACTGTGGAGCCAAGCAAACTGAAACTGTGAACAATCTCAATATATGTATAAAAATATACTCCATTGTATGTTTAGTATTCTTCACCAACAGAATAAAGGCATCAACCCTTTGTCATTATCCTTTAAGAGCTGGCTAGCATTCCCATTAAAATTAATTGCCTTAGGTCATATGTACCTTAATCTTCAAAGTAGCATTCTTTGTTTTTGAACATTACAATGAAGTTGGGTTTTTTCTCCTAATAATAAATTTAACCAATGCCGTAATTAACACAAACTCTCACTGCTCCTTATTTGACTGTTAATTGTGAACCCAAATTACATAAAATCATTGATTATGTCAACTTTTTCTATCATCTATGATGCTGTTTACTGATTTATTTATGAGGTAATTTATTTTCTTAATGATTGGATAGGAAACTTTGGTGACAGATTTTAGAAAGCTGCATTACTAACCCAAGAAGTTTGAATCCACCAGTGGCTCCATGTAAGTTAGATGGGAAATTTCCTCCCTTGTGATATACACCTCCTCATTCTCCTGGAGACTCAGCTCTGAGTCAGTTCCCACTCAACAACAATGAGGTTTAAAGTTATGTTGAAATATAATTGACTTTGAATATCCTAGTTTTTGCTTCAAATCCACTACACTTTGAGCAAGGAAGGGTTTATCGTTGTACTATCATAGGTTGTTAGTAAATGTTCATCATCATTTCATTTACAGAAGGTAGCATATGATTAGGAACTGTAAGTATTAAAGTGGAAACTTGCGCCTACATGGAAGGACAGGACTCCAGAAAGTGACACAATGCCATTTAAGATATTTTCAAGGGCAAATGCAGTACTATAGGAACTGACTCATCGCTCTTCAGAAATTTGGAGGTCAGTTGCTTACTCCAGTAACTGGAAAATACTTATATTTGTGCTCATTGCAAAGAAATGTGATCTAACAGAATGTGGAAAGAATCTAATAAGTAATATTTTACTGAGTATGGCTCAGAAACACTTGTAGCACTGTATAAAGAGGAAGCAACAACAAATTAAAGTATAATTCAATAGAGGATATGTAACTAGGAATATAATTTCTGATGGCTCATATATTTTGATAAAAAAGGATCAAAATTCAGAAAGATTTGCCTGTCTTTTATTTACTATTCAAATGTATTTCACTGAGTGGACCTTAAAAAAATATAGATGAAATTCTAAAGAATGGAAATTCTGGACATTTTAATTGAGCTCATATAAAACTTGTACATAAACCAAGGGTAATATTAGAAGAGAACAAGGAGATATTTTGTGGTTAAAAATCAGGAAAGGTAAGTGTCATGTTTGTATCTTTCCACCATACTTATTAATCTGTATACTGAGCAAAAAAAATTAAAAACATCCCCTATATTAACAATATTCTGAATATTATTTATATAGATCTATGAAAGAATTGAACAACTTCCAGAATAAGAACTGGAGGCATTATATAAGAATTAAAAGTTTATATTCTATAAATGTAAAGCACTGAGCCTCAAAAGGTAAAAAAAAAAAAAAAACTATTAACTCCATCAGATGACTTAGCTTATATAATAAAAGCTAGATCCATTCTACTATGCTTTCTGCTTGCTGGTATAATGATTACGTGCTTAACTGCTATTCAAAACATTGGTATGGAACTCAAAAGCCCTCCATGGTAGAAAAGACCTGGATATATGCTCCCATAATGTTTAAAAACAAGAAGTTCTATGGGATAGTTTCACTTTGTCCTGAAATCTTAACTAATGACATAAAATAATATGTCTGGTTTACTCTGATGAGAGACCCTGGTCACCTATTGTGTTACACAGACTGCTAATCAAAATTTAGAGAATTGAAGTCTACAATCTACTATCAGTTTATATAAATCTGAAGGAGAATTTTGAGTTAGACATTAATCATTTACTAAAAACCTAACTCATATGTGATAAACATATTGGCAGAATAATATAACAGAGAAGAGATTAATAGAGTGAAATAAAATATTTGATTCTTGAAAATTGGCAAAAGGACAGCTTACTGGAAGGAGAAAACAGAAATTTATTAAATGAACGTAATTTGGTCTGACTGTAAGTTGTATAGATAATTAAAATGACAGAAAATACAAGTTTTAATGTATTTTGAGGCCTTAGAATCTAATGCCTTGTTGGTGTCAAGAGTTGACAAATATTTGAAATAGTGGATGAAAACAATGTTTTTGGAACTGGTCAAATACAACAATTTATAGATCTATGAAGCTCAAATAATTTCAAGCAGAGAAAACAAAAATAACAATTTTAGATGAAACAAATAGACACAGAGTAAACTTCTATACACAAAAGAAAGATAAAACCTTAAAGTCACTGAGAGGAAAGTCTCAAATTACCTCTTAAGAAGGGCCACTGGTCTAGTAATAGATAGCTTTGTGTTGACTATAAAAACCACAATAAAGTAAAAAAGATATTTTCAATGTGTTGAAAGAAATGTTTTAACAGAGAATTGATAACTAGTAAAAATATACTGAAGAATGAAGATAGAATAAAGAGAAAAAAAGAGACGTAAATAAACACAATGTGAGCAATATAATCACAAATACATAATCGTTAACAGGTAATTTAAATGTGGATACTTCAAACTTAAAAAGAGTAATCTTATAGAAGTAACTAAAATAATATAAATACCAGTGAATTTAGGCAAACAAAAATAAAATTATGACAAATATACATGAATTTTTTTTAAACTACTACAGCCTTCAATATTAAATGAACTTCAACATGATGAAAATAAAGATTTGTACCACTGGGTCGATTGGCAGCATAATGGTAGTTGGTGAAGAGATTGAGATTGTTAGCAACTTTAGCTTGCTCGGTTCCATAAACAACACTCTTGGCACCAGCAGTCAGGAAATTAAAAGACCAATTGCATTGGGAAAGTCTGCTCTCAGATATCTCTCCGAAGTACTAAAGAGTAACAACGCTAGTCTGGAAACTGAAGAGCGCCTGATAAAAGCCATGGTCTTTGCAATTACTTGCCATGCATTGAAAAGCCAGACAATGACTACATAAGATAGAAGGAGAATTGACGCCTTCGAGCTGTGGTGCTTGAGAAATGCATTGAATATACCATGGACTGCTAGGAGAACAAAAAGTTCTTCCTTGAGAAAGTGAATCCAGGCTGCTCCTTGGAGGCAAGGATTCTGAAGCTTCGTCTGACATCCTTTGGACATTTTGTAAGATGGGATCAGACCTTGGAGAAGGATGCCATGCTTGGGAGGGTAAAGGGACAAAGCAGGAGAGGAAGATGCTCAATGAGATGGATTAATTCAGTGACTGGGATAATGAGGGTAGGCGTATCAGAGACAATAAGATTGGCACAGGATAAAGCAGGGTTTAGGGCTGTTGTACTTAGGGTCTCTATGAGTTGTAAGTGTCTCAACAGTACACAACCAAAACAGCAAGATTTATTGTATAAACATCATATTAAGTTAGAATGTCAATAGTATGTTAGAGTCAAAGTTTATCTTAAGATGCTAATATTAATAAATTTTGATGGTGATGTTTATAATTCGCTCATAATTTGCGTGGTAAATTGTAGAGAAAGAGAAATATCTCATGCTACTTTTTCTTTTATATTAATCGTCTAACGAAATTCACCTTGTTATTGTTGTTATGTGCCGTCGAGTCGCTTGTGACTCATAGCGACCCTATGTACAACAGCCCTAAACTCTGCTCTGTCCTGTGCCAATCGCACAGTCTCTGACACTCCCATCCTGAGTACCCCGGTCATTGAATCAATCCACCTCATAGAGGGTCGTCACTCCACTCTCCCAAGCATGATGTCCACCTTAGAAACAATAAAAATTAATTGTCTCTGAGTCAGAAATGGCACATAGTTACCCAACAAGAGAGTTTTCAGAGACTATAAAAGGTACTATAGATGACTGTTCATCTTCTTCTTGAAGAATATCTAGTATTATAATAGCCTACCTTCGTATTGGCAGTGCAGCTGATATCCATTAAGTGAGTATGTATGTACACACTAATAACCATCTAATACAATTTGGCTGAGAATTCCTCTGGTAAAATGATTTTGTTCACAGTTTGTGTTGTTATTGTCATTGTTATGTCAACTTTGTGAGCTATGTTATGTCATTGTGAGTCAACTGTGACTCAAAGCAACCCTATTGCACAACTCTGAACACAGCCCTACTCACTTACTCTTCTACTATTTCAAATATTGACTTTGTCAATTCTTAACACCAACAATGCATTAGATTCTAAGTCCTCAAAATACTTTAAAACTTACATTTCCTGTCATTTTAATTATCTATACAACTTATAGCCAGACTAATTTACATTCATTTAATAAATTTCTGTTTTCTTCTTCCAGTAAGTTGTGCTTTTGCCAATTTTCAAGAATCAAATATTTTATTTCATTCTGTTAACCTCTTCTGTGTTATATTATTCTACCAAGATGTTTATCACTTATATAAGTTAGGTATTTAGTAAATGATTAAATTCTAACTGAAAAATTCTCCTTTATAGAAACTGATACTAAAGCAAACACCTAATTTGACTTTCCTTTAATTTCTTTGAAATAAATTCTTAATGGTACTTACATAATCATTAATCATCGTAACATATTTCATTCATGTGACTTTACAGCAATCAGAAAGTGTTGTTAAATATTCTTTTAGCTTCTATTTAAATTTATATAGAAAGGAAACATTGTTAATCTCTTCTTATGTATTTTTCCTTAGACTCAACATTTAATCCAATCTCCAAATTCAAAAACAAGATGATGAAACAAAGTATGCACAGCATCACATCCCATGTGTTTTTCTGTATAGCATCTATTTTACACCAAATCTGGAGGTACAGAGAGATATCTCATTGTCATAAAGCTATGATCTATGGGGAATATCTGTTTTTAATGAATGAAAGTTTGGAAAAGGTACAGTAATGTCCACTTTAAATATATTAATAAACTGGACTCTCTGGACTCCCCAAACTTCCCCTCCTGAAACCAAGATCACATATCCAACCACACCCTCCTGCCAAACTTACATCTCTTAAGATGTGAGAACAATCTTGCCTTTATCAAAGTTCACTAACTGAGGAAGATTTACCAACCTGTCCCCTATGCCTACTCTGATATTGTACTTGTTTCTTCCTTCAATCATATTAAGTAGACTTTTGCTTTATTCCAAAAATGCATCATTTATCTCAGGTTTCTCTTTTATCCTTTCTCCCTGCTCTCGACCTTCTTTTATTATAGTGCACAAGTATTTCTAGGTCTAGAGATCTAGATCTAGAGGACCACATGGTAGTACTGCCTCTTAAGATTTTAGAGATTCTAAAATGTTTAAGAGAGCACACTCTCATCTTTCTCATTCAAAGCCAATTGTAGACGTCAATTCTCTGATTTTGATTAGCAATTTATGAAACACAATAGGTCACCAGAGTTTCTAATCAGAGTAAACCATCCATGTTATTATTTTATGCCATCATTTAACATTTCAGGATAAAGTGAAACTATGCCATAGAATGTCTTGTTTTTTAACATTATGGGAGCATATCTCCAGGTCTTTTCTACCACGAAGGGCTTTTGAGTTCTACACCAATGTTTTGAATAGCAGGTAAGCATCTGACTATTACACCAGCAAGCAGAAAGCTTAACAGAATGGATGTGATCTTTTATTATATCAGTTAAGCAATCTGATGGAGTTATTTTTTTAAAACTTCTAGGCTTAGTGCTTTACTTTTACAGAATATAAATTTCTAATGCTTATGTAATGCCTCCAGTTTTTATAGAAATTGTTCAATTCTTTCATTGTTGTTGTTGTTATGAGCTGTCGAGTCGTTTGCGACTCAATAGCGACCCTATGTGCAACAGCCCTAAACCCTGCTCTATCCTGTGCCAATCTCATTGCCTCTGACACACCCAACCTGATTACTCCAGACACTGAATCAATCCACCTCATAGAGGGTCTTCCCCTCCTGCGCTGTCCCTCCAACCTCCCAAGCATGATGTCCCTCTCCAAAGGCCTGTCTCTCCTTACAACATGTCCAAAGTATGTCAGGCGAAGCCCCAGAATCCTTGCCTCCAAGGAGCAGCTCGGTTTAACCCTCTCTAGGATGAATCTATTTATTTTCTTGGCAGTTCATGGTACATTGAGTACTCTTCTCCAGCACCACAGCTCAAAGGCGCCAATTTTCCTTCTATCCTCCCTAGTCATTATCCAACTCTCTGATGCATAACAAGTGATTGCAAAAACCATGGCCTGTATCAGGCACACTTTAGTCTCCAGAGAGACACTGTTGCTCTTGAGTACTTTAGAGAGGTCCCTAACTGCAAACTTTCCCATCGCAATACGTTTTTTTATTTACTGGCTACTGGTGCCAATATAAATAATATCCATAATCTTATTTATATAGTTGACCTTTTTAATTTTTATTTGCTCAGCATAAATATTAATAAGTATACTGGAAAGATATAAACCTGACACATACATTTCCTGACTTCAAACCACACACACACACACACACACACACACACAGTCTCCTTGTTCTTTTCAAATGATTATCCTTTGGTCTATGTACAGGTCTTACATGAGCACAATTAAAATATTTGGAATTCCTATTCTTTACAATTTTTGTCTATATTTTTTAAGGTCCACTCAGTGAAATACATTTTAATAGTCAATAAAAGACTGGTAAATCTTTCTGAAATTTCCTCCTTTTCATCAAAATATATAAGCCATCAGAAATTATATTCCTAGTTACATATCCTCTTCTGAATTCTACTGTAATTTCTTGTAGCTTCCTCTTCATGCAGTGCTACAAGTGTTTCTGAGTCATACTCAGTAAAATATTACTTACTAGATTATTTCGTCATTCTGTATGATCACATTTCTTTGGAATGAGCACAAATATAAGTGTTTTCCTGTCACTAGAGTAAGCAACTGACCTCCAAATTTCTGAACAGCAATGAGTCAGTTCCTATGGTATTGTATTTGCTCTTGAAAATATCTTAAATAACATTCTGTCAATTTTTGGAGTCTTGTCCTTCAATGTAAGCTCAGGTTTCCACTCAATACTTACAGTTTCTAATCACATACTACCTCCCAAAAATTATTTGATAATGAAGACAAGCTATTACTAATTCTGAGAAGAATGGAAATCACAGAACATTTGATTGTGCTTGTGTAAAATCTATACTTGGACCAAGAGGCAGTCGTCAGAACAGAGCAAGAAGACACTACCTGACTCAAAATCAAGGAGGAGGTCTATCAGGGATGTATTTTGTCTCCATACCTTTTCAATCTGTATGCAGAACAGATTACCCAAGTCGCTGGGCTGTACAAAGAGGAATCTGGCATCAGGATTGGTGGAAGTGTCGTCAACAACCTGCGTTATGAGGATGACACAACCCTGCTTGCTGAAACTGGGGAGGACCTGCAGCGCTTGCTGCAGAAGGTCAAGGACTGTAGTCTTCAATATGGATTGAAGTTCAACATCAAGAAAACAAAGAGTCTCACCAGTAGGCCAATTGGCAGCATCATATGGATGGTGAAGAGATTGAGAGAGTTAACAGTTTTAGTTTACTTGGATCCACAGTCAACACTCTTGGTAACAGCAGCCAGGGAATCAAGAGATGAATCACATTGGGAAAGTCAGCTGTGAGGGACCTCTCAAGAGTAGAAGAGCAACGACATCAGGCTAGAGACTTAAGGTATGCCTGATCCAAGCTATAGTCTTCACAATTACGTGCTATGCATCGGAGAGTTGGACAGTGACTAGGGATAATAGAGAATTGAGGCCTTTGAGCTGTGGTGCTGGAGACTATAGACTTCTAGGAGAACAAACAGGTTTGTCCTGCAGAGGGTGAAGCCAGAATGCTCCTTGGAGTCAAGGATTCTGAAGCTTCATCTCACATACTTTGGGCATGTTGCAAGGAGGGACTGGTCCTTGGAGAGGGACATCATGTTTGGGAGAGTGGAGGGAAGGCGCAGGAGAGGAAGACCCTTGGGGAGATAAATCAATACCCTGGGTGGGGCAGTGGGAATTAGTGTGTTGGAGACGGTGAGAATGGCACAGGACAGAGCGGTGTTTAGGGCTCTTGTACATAGGGACGCTATGAATCGCAAACAACTTGATGGCACATAACAACAACACAACAACTTATGAAGATTATAAACTTTTGCTTGCTAGAAGTGAAGTGGATTTGAAGCAGAGACTAGAATCTCTAAGGAGAATTTTATTTCAGCACAACTGAAAGACTTCATTGTTTTTGAGTGGGAATTGATTCTGAA
>NW_006399828.1:12055755-12056995 GCF_000299155.1 Elephantulus edwardii
AGAAGAACAAGATCTGTTTTGTAATTACTATGACCAGAATTATCCTTAGATCTAAAGACAGTGAAAGCTTATCTTAAGTACTTGGTACATGCTAATTGGAAGGACTAGTATCTACAGAAAGACTTCATGCTTGACAAATAAAGAGGAAGAGGAAGTAGAGGAAGAAAAAGGAAGAAGAGGAGGAGGAGGAGGATAATGAGAGGAAGAGGCAGAAGAGGAAGAGGAAGAGGAGGAAGAGGAAGAAGAAGAAGAAGAGAAAGAAGAAAGCAATTAGTAAGAATTGACATAATACTACAAGAAACTCCAATATAACAATGATTGTGAGAACAGCACAAGACCAAACAATGGCTCTCTTTATTGCACACAGAATGGACCCAAGGAAACCTAACAGCAACATTATGATGTCTACTGGGAATACTGGTTCATTACCTCCAGATTTGAACAAAGATTACTTCCTTATCACAAATTACTGTGTTCTCCATGTTCAGACACTATGAGTTTTCTATCATTTAATTGACTTTTGTCTAGCAGTTGAATTTGCTTTTTCCCCTTCTGGACCTGCCACTTGGTGTTTACAACAGCAAGATACACTTGTATAGTAAAACACCAAATTGCTGCATTTCTAGTCATTCTCTTTGATTTTCTGTCTTTTTTTCGTTAAAACATTTGTCCCAAGACATCATATGAAGTTCATGAGAAGTCTTATAATAATCTTACCTTTATAATTTTGTGCCTAAATTATTTCTTTTATTTTCTAACAATAAATCCGGGAACTTAAATGAGAAACTAATATTTTAATTCTCCTAACTCAGTCCAAACACGAAATACATAATAACTAGAGAAACTGACGTAAGTATTTTATAGTAATGTACTTAAACAATTGTAATAAACTGAAATAAGTATTTCTAGTAATGTACTTAAACAATTGTAATAAGTCCTTTATATCATTTCAATCTTCATACAAAGTTATTTTTCCTTTTTGTTAATTCAAATTAAACATTTTGATTGTTTTATAAAGGATATATTACCCATACAATTCTGAAAAAAAATCTCATGTTTAAAATTATCTGTTTAATTTGAATAATTATGTATACACACACACATACAGGGACAATCTCTACCTTAACATTTGACTTATAGACCACTACCACTTGCCCTTTAAGCATGGCTTTAAAGTAATCCAAACCTGTTTGTCAGACTGAAAGAGTAAAATAGGCCCAGGGGTGAGAATCTTTGTCTT
>NW_006399828.1:12058750-12060093 GCF_000299155.1 Elephantulus edwardii
CAAGTGAAATGAAGTTGTTGACTATCAATTTCAATCTTTTCTCTTTTTATCATGATGTTGTTAATAGTTTCAATGGTGAGAATTTTTGTTTTCTGCATGTTGAGACACAATCCATCTAGAAAGCTGATCATCTTTAGAAGTGTTTCAAGTTTCCTCTTTCAGTAAGCAAGATTGTATCATCTATATAACACAAATTCTTGATGAGTCTTCCTTCTATCCTGACACCACATTCTTTTCCATAGAGTCCAGATTCTTCAATAATTTGAGTATGTGGAGAAAAGCTACAACTCAGATGCATACTTTTCCTCATTTTAAACCATTCAGTGTCCTTTTGCTCCATTTGGACAACAGCTTCTTGATCTAAGTATATTTTACATAAACATAATCAATTGTTCTGGAATTTTCATTCTCTCAATGTTAGACATAGTTTATAATATACACAGTCTAATATTTTTCATAGTCAATAAAGCACAAGTAGACCTTCTTCTGTAATTCTTACTTTCAACCAGGATCCATTTGACATTAGCAATGATATCTCTGGTGCCACAGCCTCTTCTAAACCCAACTTGAACTTATGGAAGTTCTCTTTCAATTGCTCTTTTGTCATTGTCCAGTTTTCTGATGCATAGCAAGTAATTGTAAAAACCATGACCTGAATCTGGTGTACCCTACTCATCAGACTGACATCATTGCTTTTTAGCACTTTTGAGATGTCCTTGATAGCAGTCTTCCCCAGAGCAATTTATGGTTTGGTTTCTTAACTACCAGTGCCAAAACTGTCGATTGTGGAGCTGACCAAGCTGAAATTGTTTACAACCTCAATCCCTTCTCCATCTATCATGGTGCTGCTAATTGGCCCAGTGGTAAAATCTTGTCTTCTTGATGATGAGCTTCAATCCATACTGAAAACTGCAGACATTGACCTTCTTCAGAAAGCACTTCATGTCCTCTTCAGTTTCTGCAAGTTTGTGTCACCTGCATAAAATAAGCTGTTGATGAGTCTTCCTATAAACGTGAAACCACATTCCTTTGCATAAAGCCCACCCTCCCAAATGATCTGTTTCTCATATAGATTGTAAAGGTGTGGAGACAAGATGCAACTCTGACATACTCCTATCCTGATTTTGAACCATGCAGTGCTTTCTTGGTCTCTTCTGAGGAGGTCTGCTTCCTAGTCCAAGTGTAGGTTTCACATGAGCACAATCAAGTGTTCCGGGATTCCCATTCTTTTCAGGATTAGTCACAATTTGTTGTGATCCACACAACCAAATTCCTTTGCATAGTCACTGAAACATTCCTCTGATACTCTCTGCTCTCAGCTAAGATCCATCAGATATTGGCTA
>NW_006399828.1:12060193-12066022 GCF_000299155.1 Elephantulus edwardii
AACTTTTATCAATACATCTTGATTGCATGTTTAATCGATCTCAGACTGTAAAAGATGGTAAAAATCTTCAATTTCCTCTTCCTTGACTCTGGTTGTATCTAAATGATAGTGGTATTCACTGGACTTCCTTGTATGCATATAGATATTATCTTGTCACACACAATATTGTACTTCAAGGTGGATCTAGAAATGACTTTCTGAAGTATGAAAGCAACTCCATTTTTCCTCATCTTTTCACCTCCACAGTAATATATCACATGAACATCCAACTCAAAATGCCCCATGCCGGTCCATCTCATCTCACCAATGCCTAAAATGTCAATATGTATGTGTTCCATTTCTTCCTTAACAATGTCTAATTTTCCTACAGTCGTGGTTCTCACTTTCCATGTCCAAATCACTAGTGTCTGCTTATAATTGTTCCTCTTCCTTTGTATTTCCATCCTTAAATAATCAATTTGAGGCTTAAATTTATTTTTCAGTTTGTAAAGCTCAAGAAATGTAAAGCAAATTCGGCACTTTCAGTTTTCCAATATCAGCTCTTTGCACACTTCCTTATAATAATTTGCTCTGTCTTCTTTAGATGTACTTTGAAAGCTTTTGTTTAGCTCCTTAATTTTCTAGTTCCTTCATTTTGTTTCAGCTTCTCAGTGCTTTCGTGCAATATTTAGAGTCTTGACATTCATCTCAGTCTTCTCTTCCTCCTCTGTCTTGCAATGACCTCTTGTTTACTTCATGAATGATATTCTCCCAAAGCTCATATGGTCTTCATTCTAATTAGATATTCAAAGCCTTAGGTCTGTTCTGGAGGTGATTTTTAAGTCCAAGTAGGAGAGACTCAGGGTCAAATTTTGGTTTCTCTGGATTTGATTTAATTTTCTTTAGCTTTAGTCTGCATTTGCACATGAGTAGTTGATTATTCCACAATCAGCACCTGGCCTAATTCACTCTTGATTTTTAATTTTTCCAGCAATTCTTTCCACAGATAGAGTTGATCTGATTCCTGTGTGTACCATTAGGTGAGGTCCATGTAGTGTGCTTTGGTTTATGTTCATGTAAAATGTATTTGCAATGAATAAACCATTGATTGTAAAAAATTCTATCATTCTAGCTCCATCCTCATTTATCTTATCAAGTCCATGGTAAGATACTAGTAGCTGGTCCATCCAACTACTGATCCTCCCTTATTTCCTGTTTGCAACTTTTGCATTCCAGTCACCCAGTATTATTAATGCCTCTTAGCTGAATGTTTTATTGATTTCATTGTAAAAGTTGGTAGAAATCATCTATCTCCCCCTCTGAATTAATAATAATAACAAAAATCATCAAACCAAAGTAAAAATATTTTTAAAAGATGAATATAATATTAAAACTCAAACTTGATTCATTACAGTCTAAACCTATTCATTTCTGAAACTCCAGCAGGTTTTCAGAGACTGTAAATACAAAGAAAGAGATTGTCTACCTTTTTCAACACAGCTAATTGCCAACCTTTGATTTAGCAGTGCAAATCTCTATCCTGTAGTTTGCCAGAATTGTCTGAAGCTGTTATTAGTTATATAAAAGTACACTTCTTCTTTTTATTTTTTTAAGTGAAACAAATGCTTTGTTTAAATTCTTTATCAAATCACAAATTCTCCAAATTAACATAATCCAACATTGTTTTTAAAAGCATGAGCACAAATATAGCACAGACACAATCCAGGGTCTATCGAAATCATCTTTTAAAAGAACCTGCGCTACCTTCTTGCTGTGTGTGAGAACTAGAGCCAGCAGAGAAAAGTAGAATAAAAAATTCAACCAACAGTCAAATCCTTTTCCTCAAAAGATGAAAAACACTTTACTCTGGGAGTAAACATACTCATCTGTTCAAAACCACTTTAACAAGTAGGAGGAAAGATTCAAAGTAAATCCTCTACCAAGAAACACTTTCTTCTAAACCATCACTGGGCAAAAAAGAAAAGATTCATAATAACTTTGGGGCAATTTGCAAAAAAGCTTCAAATTTTTAGTACACTGTGCAGAAGAAAGTGAGAATTTAGAGTAATAAGAAATGCTGATCCGATTTGTTGGCAAAATACTTTTCAGAATTGTACCTTTTCGTAGGAATGTTATTTCTGGAAGTCCTGTTTCACAGGTTATAATTATTGTTGCAAGTTTCCCAAGGCTTCCCCATGGCTCTGTGTCCTGTTGCTTAGTGTGTGATACACGATATTTAAAGGTGGTCAAGGCTTTAGAAATAGTAGCTGAAACCCTGGAATCTGCAGATGTACAGTTGGTACCGGAAGGACAATTCTCTGACAAAGATCATGACACTTCTGTACATCCTGGGGAAGACACAGCAGGCAGAGGGGCCACAGCTCAGACAGCAGAAACATTAGTAATAGCATCTGTTCCTGCAGCTGAGAAAGGAGCAATTTCTTACCAGGAAAGAGATGAAACCACATCATAGAAAGGGAATCCAGATGAAAACCACTTACAGGTTACAAGTCAAAAAATCAAAGGGGCTGTAACACAAGATGATTATTTGAAGGGGGGAAAATGTGATTTCAAAATTGTGAGTGAGAGCAATAACTGGTACCAAACATTGTGCAGACAGTTGTTGACCAGCCACAGTGCCTGAGGTAATGCTGGATTACTCACAGGCAAAGGCTCAAGTAATTGTAGCTGATGACCAGGAGGCTGGGCAGAAAAATGAGAAAGAAGAAAGTGACCTTTGGGACTCTGCACAGGATGAAACACCAACAACCATCCCAGGCAAGGAAGAATCAAAATGCTAGCCACTGTGGAAAAAACACCTCCTTCCATGTCCCAAGATAGTAGTGAGACAAGCAGAAGAGATGATGATCGTTGACATGCAACATTACAGTGCAAATAGGCAACAACCATCTGAGGCGGTTACTGTTCCCATCAAATGAGTCTAGAGATGTCATCAAACAAAGTCATTGTGAGAATACAATGGATGTTACACTGCCTTAGGAGAAAGAATCGAGAAGTCACCCTATGTATCCAAGGGTGACAAGAAAGTGATGCTGTTGATAACAGAGAGAACCAGCAGAAGACACAAACACCCAGGAACACTTAACCAAAGAGTCTGCAGATACAAATGGACCACCAAAGCAGAAAAAGAAAGATGATAGTCAACGAGTGGAGTTTCAAGAAGAAAAATTTCCAGTATCACCACAACATATAAGTCGATACATTAGGAAAAAATGACAATAGTAGACTTTTGTCAGAAAAATAAACAATACATATCTATAAATGCCTACTTAAATTGGAGATTTTTATATATATACACACTGTTGTTATTGTTGTTGTTATGTGCCATCAAGTTGTTTGAGACTCATAGAGACCCTATGTACAAGAGCCCTAAATGCCGTTCTATCCTGTGCCAATCTCGCTGTCTCAAACACATTCATTCCCATGACTCCATTCACAGAATCAATCGATCCATCTCATCGAGGGTCTTCCTCTCCTGCGCCATCCCTCCACTCTCCCAAACATGATGTCCCTCTCCAAGGACTAGTCCCTGCTTGCATCATGCCCAAAGTATGTCAGACGAAGTTTCAGAATCCTTGACTCCAGGGAACATGCTCGCTTCACCCTCTCTAGGACAAACCTGTTTGTTCTCCTAGCAGTCCATCGTATATTCAACACTCTTCTCCAGTACCACAACTCAAAGGCATCAATTCTCTTTTTATCATCCCTATTCACTGTCCAACTCTCCAATGCACAGCACATAATTGCAAAGACTATATCCTGGATCAGGTGCACCTTAGTCTCCAGCCTGACATCGTTGCACTTCAGTACTCCTGAGAGGTCCCTCACAGCTGACTTTCCCAATGCAATTCTTCTCCTGATTTCCTGGCTGCTGTTACCAAGAGTGTTGACTGTGGAGCCAAGTAAACTAAAATCGTTAACTATCCCAATGTCTTCAGCATCCATACTAATGCTGCAATTGGTCCAGTCGTGAGAATCTTTGTTTTCTTGATATTGGGCTCCAATCCATATTGAAGACTGCAGTCCTTGAACTTCTGCAGCAAGTGCTGCAGGTCCTCCTCAGTTTCAGCCAGCAGGGTTGTGTCATCTGCGTAATGCAGGTTGTTGATGATTCTTCCACCAATCCTGATGCCACGTTCCTCCTCATACAGCCCAGTGTCTCAGATAATCTGTTCTGCGTACAAATTGAAAAGGTATGGAGACAAAACATATCCCTGATGGACCCCTTTCTTGATTTTGAACCATCCAGTGTCTCCTGCTCTGTTCTGACAACTGCCTCTTTGTCCAAGAATAGGTTTTGCAATAGCAGGATCAAATGTTCTGGGATTTCCATTCTTTTCAGAGCCAGCCATAGCTGCTTGTAATCCACACAGTCAAAAGGTTTTGCATAGTAATGAAGCACAGATATATATTTGAATATATTCTTAAACATATCAACAAAAATGTTGTTTGTTGTTGTTGTTATGTGCCATCAAGTTGAGTATGACTCATAGCGACCCTAGGGGCAAAAGATCTGAAACCTATTCTATCCTGTGCCATCCTCACACTTCTTGGCACACAAGAGCCCATTGGAGCAGTCACTATGTCAATTTACCTGTTCTAGGGTCTTCCTCTTCTTTACCAACCCTTCATCATTCCTAGCATCATGTCCTTCTCCAAGAAATAGTGTCTACTAGCAATATGCCCAAAACATGTGAAAGGAAACCTCATCATTGTTGCCTCCAAAGAGCATTCCAGCTAAGCCCTTTCCAAGATATATTTGTTCACTTGGCCATTCATGGGATGTTCAGTCTTCTCTAACACCACAGCACAAAGGTACTAATTCTTTTCCTGCCATCCTTTTTATTGTCTAGTTCTCAGATGCATAACAAGTAATCAGAAAGACTATGGCCTGAATCAAACTCACCTTAGTCCTCAAACTGACATCATCGTTCCTCAATAATCTGGAGAGGTCCCTAACTGAAGATTTTTTTTCCAGTGCTATATGTTGGTTTCCAGACTGTTGATACCAAGAATGTTAATTGTGGATTCAAGAAAGATGAAGCTGTTGACAGTTTCGATCTCCTCTCCATCCATCACGGCACTGCCTATCAGTCCAGTGGTAAGAATCTTTGTTTTCTTGATATTGAGATGCCATAGAAATGAAAATGTCAACAAAAGAAGGGACTGAGAAAGTGTGGGACATTCACACAATGAAATACTATGCAGTATTCAGAAGCAATATTTTTTAAAAATACTATATAATATGGAAGCAGCTAGAATGCATTATTCTGAGTGAACTAAGTCAATCTCATAAGGACAAGTGCTATGTAAGACCAGTATTGCAATAATGGAAGAATAACTAGTAAAATGTATATGAAGTCCAAAGGAAGAAGGGGAGAGAGCAGGGGAGTTGAGGCTGGAGAGGCAGGGGAATCATGGAGTCATGGAGTCAAAGTTTAGTGGATGAAGGGAAAGTGCGAAAGAATTGAAATAGAACTAGTGGAGACCAAAAAGGATGGTGTGATAGTGGGAATAGATCAATGATTTTTCTTTTTTTTTTTTTTTATAAAATACTGAGTTTGGGAGTGAGCATATGAAACACAATGTGAATCAAGGAATATATAACAGAATAAATACATGAATTTGTGCAAAAACAAATGTAAGAAAAATAGAAATTAAATAAATAAAAATATGTTAAAATTGTCTTTAGAGAAATTCAGGTCAAAATCTAAGTGAACTTGACCACTGGACCAATTGGCAGCATCAGGATGGATGGTGAAGAGATTGAGATTGTACACAGCTTTAGCTTGCTTGGCTCCACAGTCAATAGTCTTGGCACCAGCAGCC
>NW_006399828.1:12067702-12068947 GCF_000299155.1 Elephantulus edwardii
AATCTGTTTGTTTTCCTAGCAGTCCATGATTTTCTCAATACCCTTCTCCAGCCCCACAGCTCAAAGGCATCACTTCTTCTATCCTCCCTAGTCATTGTCCAACCATTGCTCCTGTGTGCTGCATAGTATTCCACTGTATGAATGTCTCATATTTACTCAATCTGATAGGCAAAAGACTTTTCACACTGTAAGATATTCGAATGGCAAACAGACACATAATGCCGAAAATCACTGGCAATAAGAGAGAGCCAAATCGAAACCATGATGAGGTAACATCTCACTCCAGTAACAATGGCAAAGTTTAACAAAGCAGCAAGTAATAAATGTTGAAGAGGATGTGGCGAGAAAGGAACTCTTATATATTGTTTGTGGGATTGTAAAATGGTATCACCATTCTGGAAGGCATTTTGGTGCTTCCTCAAAAAGCTGTGCATAGAAATTTCATATTACTCAAACATTCCACTTTGGAACATATCAAGTATTACTTGGAAAATGAGAACTGAGGCACATATGGAGACTAACTTTCATAGCAGAATTACTGACCATCACAAGAACGTGGAAACAAGCACAAATGATTGGATTGATAGATAATATAATGAAGGGAATTTCGGTACCTTATTTGATTTTCAATAACTGTATTTTTCAGATATCACTTAATTAAGCTCATGAGAGCTGAGCAACTAACTGCATAAAATTTTACTCCAATTTGAAACATTGTGTGTCAAGATTGATAAGCCACATTATCTTATCTGTGACATGTGAGAATGTTGAAGAAAATGTGTTTACATTACATATAATGCCATGCTTTCCCTGTATTAATTATATTACTTTGGTTATTTTATTGTATGCAAAGAAATGTAAGATATCTCTTCTGTGGAAGATATGAATATTACATACGTATATTGTGTTATATAAATGAAATATTTAAAGTCAATATACAAAAAATGGAGTACTACAATATGAATCATCACAAATTATTGATATTATTTTAAAGGTAAATTCCATAATATTTCAAAGACCATAAGGCACAAGGGATATCATTGCTGATGTCAGATGAACCCTGGCTTAAAGTAAAGAGTACCAGAAGAATGTCTATTTACACTTTATTGACGAAGTTGTGGCTAATACTGAGAAAAACAAGAATAAAAGAGCATTTATTTGTGTTCATGCACAATTTGTACCTAGACCAGGAGGCTGCTGTGCAAACAGAGCAAGGGAACATTGCTATTGTGTTGTTGTTAAGTG
>NW_006399828.1:12086919-12088772 GCF_000299155.1 Elephantulus edwardii
GTATGTAATAAAAATTTTATTTTTAAAAAATCCACCTTTTTAGGGTGAATTAAAAAAATCCCCTACTGACTGGAAATAAAAACCCATCAACATTTGACAATGCCATCTCAGACAAGGGTTTCATAACAAAAGTTAACAGAATACTACAGAGCTTTCACAAGAAAAACTATATAACAATTACAAAATGGAAAAAAGATTTGGAAATACTTTTCATGCAGAAGTCATTAACCAATCCTTGAAAGACAGCAGTGTGTACCCATTCAGATTTACAGCGAAGTAAACTTGATGGAGGGTCAACCATAAAATGAAATCTGTTTTCTGGCAATGGGTTTTTTTTTTGGTTTTATAAATCATCATAATGATTCTACAACAAAATTATACTACTAAAAATACAAATATATAAATACAAACATTGCTACAGATACTAAGTATTTTTGTCTTAAACACAAAGAGCTGTCAAAAATTATTTCAAGTATTCATTTGAGTAAACGAAATATAGTGGGAAATATGAAAATTTTTCATTTCCATCTGTATATGAACTCCCAATATTTAATTTGCCTTATTGCTAATATAAAATAGAATTTATCTAAAAACATTTTTAGTTACAGTATAAGCAGACAAACTCATGCTATTTTTCTTCATTCTATCTATATGATTTGCTGTGTAAGCAATAAAAAAAAAGCTTATTTGGATGTCAGAGAGAACATGAAAAAGGAGCCATTAGCTGTTGTTGTTCCAAATGTATAATAGGCTGGGATTATGAAACCAACAAAACATCTGTTTTTCCTGTGAAGATCTGACAACTTAAACTCCAGTTGTGGTGATCTGCTATTAGAGACCATTAAAGCCTGCACTGACTCAGCATACCATCTGTCACCATGAAGCTGCATTAACTTGTCATTTAATCCCATACCCTTTTCAAATTGGCCCTTCTAATGTTAACTTCACAAAGTTGTCCAAGCCATTTAAAAAAAATATATACTATATATCCTGTCCATTTAATGTCTAACAATGAGAGCTATTCATCTGGGGATAAAGGTAGCCCCCCCCCCCACTAAAAGGAGTTCTGGTGACTTTTCTATTGACCTCAAAATAGTCTCCAGTTTTTAATTCCCTACCACAATTTTAAGGTAGAATATTGATGTGGGAATTTAATCACAATAATTCCAATAATAGTGCACTTAGCCTTACCCCTCTTGTATTTCAGTTTGAGTACACGGTTCTTGGATGGGTGGAGGGACATCATGAGAGAGAAAGCCCCAGATGAAATAGATTGATACAGTAACTGGAACAATGGGGATTTGGTGTGTCAGAATTAGTGAGACTGGCTTAGGACAGGGCAGGGTTTAGAGCTGCTGTAAATGGGGTCGTTATGGATTGCAGGTGACTCACGGCACACAGCAAAACTATAACATGTCCTGAGTACATTAAACATCTCCTTTTCTTCTTAAGTCCCATTAAGCATTTAATCATCTTATACCCACTTTGACACTATTTGCTTGTGTACTATGCATTTTGTTCCTATAAGACAACAAAGTTCCCTCACAGCATTTGCTGATTTGCCTAGAATCAGCTATAGTACTTTGTTTTCATAATGTTTGATAAGAGTGATGTATAAGGTAAATCCACGTGGCAGAATATTATTATGAGCTCAATCCTTAAGAAGATCATACTATGACTAGATACATACTTAAGAGTCATAGTATCACAATGACTAAAAGTTGTTGTTGTTGTTATGTGCTATAGAATGGCTTGTGACTTTTAGCAACCGTATGTACAACAGCACTGATACCTGCTCTATCCTGTGGCAATTTACCGTCTCTGACACACCTATCCTCATTACACCAGTCACT
>NW_006399828.1:12089517-12091736 GCF_000299155.1 Elephantulus edwardii
TGCATATAGATTGAAAATATACGGAGACGGAATATGTCCCTGGTGTACACCCTTCCCAACTGAACCATGCAGTGTCTCCTTGCTCTGTTCTGATGACTATCTCCTGGTCTAAGTATCAGAGTTGTATAAGCATAATTAAATGTTCTGGGATATAGCTAGTTGTTAATTGAAAAATTAGTTTTGCACTAAACCGGTGTTTTCAGTAGAAGACCTGGTTGGCGATTTGCTTTCCTAAAGATTGCCATTGCTGTTGTGTGCAGTGGATCTAGAACTGATTTTTTTCCAGTGGGTTCTCAGGGACTGTAAATCACATGGGAAGATATTACCCATAGTTTTCCTGTGGAATATCTGGTGGATTTGAACTTTATGCCTTTGACTTGGCAGTACAGTGTTTTACCACTATGCTCCCTGAGCAACCTGAAAGATAAATCATTTTGCATTGCTCCACATTTTATATTTATAGTATGCTATGGGTTAGAATTGACTTCAAGACATCGAACAATAACAACAGACATGTTTTATGGAAACTGATAAATGAATGTTAACTAAATAACCACAGAGTAATTTATAGGAACACAAGGTTCCTAGATAAAATTTCACAGTGGAACACTGCCTCTGAATTATTTTTATAAACAAACTGTGTTCCACCTAGTAACATTGTGAAATTCTAGATTTATCACAGCACCTGAAAGAGCTGTAGATAGGCAAGAATGCCAATAAAAGACAGAATGCATGTCAACAGATATTTTGCATCTTAAATTTATTGAGGGTTTCACAGTTTCAGTGATATACAGAATTCATACCCATATTTAAGACATTGTTACTTGCTATAGTGTATTCTGAAAATAGCAGGATGCAAATTTATTTTTTTTCATAGCATGCAGATACAAATGTTTATAACATTTTATTCACAAAATTATGTACCTGTCACATAAAGAAATTCTACAAAGAAAATGTGTGAAACAGTTGACAGATTTGATAGCTAGTGATTTTAGTTGATTTAGCTGATGTCACCTCATGAGATAAATAATGGTATTCTAACTGAACATAGCCCTCTGAGTAAATAATTGATTTCTTATAAATATGACATTTTAATCTCTAATGTTAAAAAAAACCTTTTAAACCATATCTTAAAATAATTATCTATTTTAAAAATTAACATATTAAATTATTCTATTAAATAATTATTGTTTTAAGAAATTGCTTGATCAGATCAATAATGTAATGAATAGCAATAGTTAACCAAAACACTAAAATAAATAATGTTTTGACAAAATTGTAATAAACTGACAATATTAGATGAGGTCAGTTAGCTACTGCTTATTATTCTTCTTATCAAAATCAGTAGATCCTTAATATAAAAACATATGTTTATTGGAGAAGATATTATTCTAGTTTTGTACCATTGAGTTGGCACCAACTCATAGGTGATTCTGCAGCAGGATTTCAGAGGCTATAAATTGTACAGGAGGAGATTGCCCTCCTGTATCCCACAGATCTAGTGGATTTGAACCCTGTGCCTTTGGGATGGCATCACAACAACTTACACATAGACAACCATAGTTCCTTTGACTTTCATCTCCCATAATGAAAATTTAAAATCAAACATAGAAGAGATGACATACTTCTGAATCTTTTAAAATTGAGATCCCCTACACACAAACTTTGTTAGTTGTCAGCACTGATGTCTTGCCCCTACTAGAGAAAAAAGAAGACATTAAACTAGAGGAAAGTGCAGGAGGTATTATGAACTGCAAATGTAACCTACTTGTATCCTTTGATAAAGTACATTTGGGAAGGTGGCTGACTCGAGTGTCATGAGATTATTGCCACCTCAGGATACGCCTTCTGACAACCTTGGTTCAAGTCCTTGTTCTACTGCTTTTATTACTTTTACAAGAGGAAAATAATAATAATAACTACTTTGATTTACAATTAGACCACCTGGCAGAGAAGAAGGGGGTAATGATGGCAGTACTAGAGCCAGAAGTGCTATCCCTGGCCATGGTTCCTGGTAAGGTGCAAAGTCCAGACCACAGCAGATATATGCACACCCATGCTTATTGCAGCTTTGTTCACAATAGTAAAGAGCTGGAAACAACCCAAGTGCCCATCAACAAACAAATATTCACACAACAGAATACTATGCAGCACTGAAAAACAAGGAACTCATGAAATATCATGCAAAACTGGTGACCCTGGAGGACATTATGCTGAGT
>NW_006399828.1:12092843-12093806 GCF_000299155.1 Elephantulus edwardii
AAAAAAACTTGAAAATTTGGGATTGAACATAAATTTTTCTTTTCTGTTTGTTTAAACTATCTATTTTACATATGGGGGAAAGGGAGTTTGATTTGCCCCTTAATTTTTTAAAATTTTTTAGTTAATAAGTATTTATCTAATTTTCAGACTAATCTACTTTCTTATCTCTTGACTTTTAGCTCTAAAATAAAACAAACATGTACCACAGGAAAAAACCAACAAAAATACCCCACTATAAGCCAATATCACAATTTTTTTTGGTGTGTATTATCTTTATTTCAAAATAAGAGAAATAACTTCTTGGGGTTTGACCAAATTATTTGTGAATATTTAATTACTTTCTTTCTAAGAAAAGTTGGTAAAGATTCTCTAGTAACTGAGTTTAAAAGCAACAACAACAGCCAAATGAGTGAAGATAATGGATTTTCCTTGGCTGGTTGAAAATATTATCATGTTTTCAAGATTTATATCTACAAATGTGTTTATTCATCAAATATTGACTTGTTGTTTAAGGATTATTAGTAACTTATTTTTACTGTTAAGAACCAAATATCATAAGGGAAAATACTGCATAAGACTATTATTTTAAAAATGGAAGGGTAACTATTATGATGTGAATAAATGTGCAGAAAAGAGAGAAGAGGCAGAAAATGGAGAAAAATGGAAATGACTAGGATAGTAGAGTTTGGGCTGAGGAGAGGAAGGTGAAGGACTAGATGTAGGACTAGGTGTAGATCATCAATTGTATCAAATATAATGTATTTGAATGATTGTATGAAACACAAAGTAAATGAAATTTTGTATACAACATAATGCACAAAACTGAATGAATTGAGAAATTGTGGTGGAATACTACACAGCACTCAGGAGCAATGATTTCGAAAAATAATACATAACTTGGGAGAAACTGGAGAGCAGTATGCTGAGTGAAGTAATTCATTCTCATAAGGACACATATTTCAT
>NW_006399828.1:12095791-12096358 GCF_000299155.1 Elephantulus edwardii
TGTTCCTAAGGTAGCAATAATAGACTTACTGGTGTCTAACATTAGGAACATATACTTTTAAAAGAAGGACACTGACAAAGGAATAAAGAAGAATTGATAGATTCAGCTTATTGTAATGAAGCATATCAAATACAGTATGTGCTACCTAAACAGAAACAAATCATTCTCTGAGAAGGTGAGATGTTAACTTGCTAACTTTGAACACATTATCCAAAAACGATCAGTAAAGAGAAAACAACATCATATCTGATAAAGAAAATCAGTAGATAAAAAGGAAATCCTTAATGAGATGAATTGGCAACTGCCACAAAAATGGACTCAACTATGCCAATGATTATAAAGATTGCTGAGTATTCAGAAAAGTTTGTTACTATTGTACAATCTGTGAGTAAGAGCAAAATGGACTGTTTTATGTGTTATGTTGTTATGTGCCGTTGAATCGCTTGTGACTCATCGCAACCCTATGTACAAAAACTCTGAACCCTGCTCTATCCTGAGCCAAGCTTATTGTCTCTGGCACACCCCTCAGTACCGCAGTCACTGAGTCAATCCATCTCATTGAGGGTC
>NW_006399828.1:12098733-12105505 GCF_000299155.1 Elephantulus edwardii
AACTGAGGAGGACCTGAAGCGCTTGCTGCAGAAGGTCAAGGACTGCAGCCTTCAATATGGATTGAAGCTCAAAATCAAGAAAACAAAGATTTTTCACCACTGGGTCAATTGGTAGCATCAGTATGGATGGTGAAGAGATTGAGACAGTTAACAGTTTCAGTTTACTTGGTTCCACAGTCAACACTCTTAGTAACAGCAGCCAGGACATCAGGAGATGAATTGCATTGGGAAAGTCAGCTGCAAGGGACCTCTCAAGAGTACTGAAGAGCAATGGTGTCAGGCTGGAGACTAAGGTGCACCTGATCTAGGCTATGGTCTTCGCAATTACATGCTATGCATCGGAGAGTTGGACAGTGAATAGGAATGATAGAAAGAGAGTTGATGTCTTTGAGCTGTGGTGCTGGAGAAGAGTGTTGAGAATATCATGAGCTGCTAGGAGACCAAACGGGTTTGTCTTGGAGAGGGTGAAGTAGACTGTTCCTTGGAGTCAAGGATTCTGAAGCTTTGTCTGATACACTTTGGTAATGTTGCTAGGAGGGACTGGTACTTGGAGAGGGACATCATGTTTTGGAGAGTGGAGGGACGGCTCAGGAGAGGAAGACCCTCGATGAGATGGATCAATTCTGTCAGTAGAGTAGTGGGAATGAGTGTGTTTGAGATGGTGAGGTTGACACAGGGTAGAACAGTGTTTAGGGCCCTTGTACATAAGGTCGCTATGAGTCGCAAGAGACTCGATGGCACATAACAACAACAACGTTACTATTAATTTTTAAAATTTGATTATGCTTTTGTAGTAGAAGATATGTTTTACCTTTCTAATCATTATTCTTGCTGTTAAGTGCCATCAAGGTGATGCCAACACCTAGTGATTCTTTGGTTCAACAAACTGAAAACCTACCCAATACTATACAATATTCACCCACAGTATTCACATGAGTCATTTCTCCACTGACTAGGTCAATCGATCTTATTTATAATCTTCCTTCTTTTTCTGATCCTCTACTTTTCCAAGCTTAATATTTTTTTCTAAGATACAAGCACCCATAGTATATGAAATAAAATTTCACAGCATTTCCTTTTAAGGAGCACTCTTTCTGCATTTCTGCCAATGAAGATTTGTACTATTCAATGGACCAGCCCCATTTTGACAGTTCATAGTATATGTAATATTACTCATCAACTACACAATTAAAAGGCAATGATCCTTCTTCCATCTTTGTTATACACTGACCAACTGTCATATGCATATAAATTAATTAAAAATACCATGGATTGTGTCAAGTACACAAAACTGGCCAAATGGTACATTTAAACTGGCATCTTTATTCCTGTATAATTACAACTAATCCTTTGCAATGTATTCAAGAATTAAAATGCTTGCTTTTATTTTTTTGAATATTGCTTCCATGAGTGTTGATTATAGATCCATGTGAAAATAACTAACTAACATCTTTAATTTTTTTCTCAAATTATCATAATAGTGTGTGTTGGCTGAATTATGAGTATTTGTATTTTCTTAATGTTGAAGTGTAATCCATACTGAAGAAAAGAGCATTTGATCTTCAACAAGTATTTCAAATCCTTTGCCCTATCAGTAAACAATCTACATAACATAAGTTGTTGGTAATCTTCCTCCAATTATGATGTCACAGTTTTCTTATGGCCCAAAATATTAAAATACTTGCTCAACATACATATTGAATAAGTATAGTGAAAGAATACAACCCTGACACATACATTTTAAGTTTTTAAGGCAGCAGTAGTTCCTTGTTGGATTACCTGCTTTTTGATTTCTTCATAAATTACACATTAACTTAGCTTTAAGTTCTGGGATTCTCATTTTCTGAATGATTGTTGTTGTTAGGTACAATTGCGTTGAGTTATACTGACTTTATGAACAACAGACCTGAATCCTGTCCTGTCCTTTCATGTATGGTCTTTATCATATCTGATACACTTTAGCCCCTTTCTGCAGTCGATGTGTCAATCTACCTCGTTGAGAGTCTACCTTTCTTCCACTGACCCTCCACCTTTCTAAGCATGACACTCCTTTCTAATGACTAGCTTCTTTCAGCAATATGGTCGAAGTGTGAGCGATGAAGCTTTGCAATCCTTACTTCCAAAGGGCATTCTGGTTGCACCTTTTCCAAGAAACATCTGATTGTTCTTCTGGCAGTCCATGGCATATTCGGAACTCTTCTCCAACACCGTAACTCAAATCTATCAATTCTTCTATCATCCTTATTCACTATCCAGCGATCAAAAGCATAGCAAGTAATTGAAAATATTAATAAGCCTCAACCAGTTGTGCTTTAATGTATTATCCACACAGTCTACTGTCTTTGCATTGTTAATAAAACATCAGAAATAAATGATCTTTCCAGAACTACTTATGTGCCCAACTTGAATTCTGGCAGCTCCTTGTTGTTTCAGTTATTTTTAAACTATCAGCAATATTTTAATTGAATATGATAAGAATTTCTCCCTCCTGTTACATCACTTTTTATTGGAATACACACAAACATGGCTTTCTAGTCAATTGATCCTGTAGCTGTCTTTCAAATATCTTCACAAGTAAACATATCCAGGTCTGTAACTGTTATTTAAAATACGTTAATTATTATTTTGAAAATTCCTGGAACGTTATTTTTTCATCAATGCTTCCAGTATAGTTTGGAGCCATGCTTTGGGTTGGTTTTTTTGGGGGGGGATGGGGGGAAAGGTTATCATATGCTATTTCCTGAAATGGTTCAGTGCTTTCAGTATAGCTTGGGATTCTTCTTTTAGAAGCCCTGGGTTTTAGTCATATATTGATACTTGAAATGATTCATTTTCAGTTAATTGCTTTCAGTGCATTAACATTCTTTTTTTCCATTTTCTTTTGATGGTTTTTTAAATCATTCAATATTTTGCCCATTGAAGCAATCTGAAACTGAACATTTTCTTTACCTCTTTATTCTTTAGAAACTCCAAGTATTTCCTTCCTTTTACTCCCTCTAGACCTTTTCTGTTTTAGTTGTTACACTTTTCTTTGTATTGCTGAACTGTTCTTTGAAGTCTTTTGTTCATCTTACTTTTTCATCATTTTTTCCTTTTATGTCAGCTTCTCTATGGTCAAGAAGAACATGTTTTAGAATTTCTTTGGACATACATTTTGGATTTACTTCTCTTTTCTTATGTTTTTAAAATTACATCTTGCTTGCTTAAAACCTGTCTGCTCTCAGATAATTGGTGTTGAATGGTTCAAATCAATTCTTGAGATGGATTCTAAATTCAGGTAGGATGTGATCCAGGCTATTTTGGCTCTCATGAACTTAGTTTCCTTTCCTCAGCTTCAATTGAAATTTACATATGGGCTGGATTCTATAAGAAGGGATGTGCCATCGGGATTGGAGGTAGACTCATCAACAACCTGCATTATGCAGATGACATAATCTTGCTTTCTGAAACTGAAGAAGACCTGAGGTGTTTGCTGTAGAAGGTCAAGAAGACTACAGTCTTCAATAAAGATTGAAGCTCAATATCAAGAAAACAAAGATCATTACCCCTAGGCCAACTGGTAGCATCAAGATAGATGGAGAAGAGTGAAAAATTGTTAATAATTTCACATTACTTGTTTCCATGATTAACACTCTTGGAACCAGAGGTCAGGAAATAAAATGAGGGGGGCATAGCTTTGGGAAAACCTGTTGTCAGGGTACTGACAGGTTAACTCCATGATATTGAAGAGCAATGATGTCAGTCTAGAGATGAAGATGTGCCTTATTCAATCCATGGTATTTTCTATGTATCAGAGAGATGGAGAATGACTAAAGATGATAGGAGAAGAATCAATTCCTTTGATTTGCAGTGCTGGAGAAGAGTATTGAAAAAACCATGGGTTGCTACAAGAACAAACAATTATGTTCTGGAAATAATGAAAACAAGCTGCTACTTAGAGGCAAAAAAAAAAAATTAAGTTCCATATCACATACTTTAGGCAGGTTAACAGGAGGTACCAATTCTTAGAGAAGGACATCACCTTTGGAAGGGTGGAGAAGCAATGCATGAGAGGAAGACCCTGGATAAGATGGATTGATTCAGTGACTAGGGTAAGGAGGGTAGGTGTGTTGGGATAGTGAAGTTGGCTCAGGATAGGGCAGAGTTTAGAGCTATTGAACATGGAGTTGCTGTGAGTTGCAGGTGACTCACTGGCACATAACAACAACAACATGAGCAATTGATAATCTGTCAACTCCTGGACTTGTTTTGGCTGATAATACTGAGCTACTTTACTGTCTTTTCCAACAGATGATGTTTCTGTTGTTGTTAGGTGTCATCAATGCAAATACAACTCATAGCAACCCTAGGAATAAATCCTAACCTGTGCTATCCTCACTATTTCTGACATACTTGAACCCATTGCTGCAGTAACTATGTAAAACCATCTCATTGAGGATATTCATCTCTTTCACTGATCCTTCCCCTTTACAAGAATGATGTCTCTTTTCAAGGAATAGAATCTCCTATCAACATGTTCAAAATAAGTGGGAAGAAGTTTGGCCATCCTTGCCTCTAAGGAACACTTTAACTGTACTTTCTCAAAGATATATCTGATTTTTATTTTGCCAATCCATGGGATACTCAGTACTCGTTTCAAGCACAACAACTCAAAGGCATAATTTCTTCTTCTGTCCACATATGTAATAGATTTCATGCCTGTGCATTCCAACATATGAGATTGTCCATTTGCTTGATTTTAACAGATTTGCAATTAAAAAGTTTTGGTGGTACAAAATTCAAAATAAGGAAAGTAAATTCTTTCATATATATCCACCTTAACTATATTTTATAGCTTTGGGGTATGCTTTGTGTTGTATTTTATAGTTTTGGTGTATGTTCTGTAGTGTACTGCAGTGTTAAACAAAAGGTTACTAGTTTCCAGCCATTAGAATCCACCAGCAGCTCTGAGGAAGAAAGATGGCCACTCTCTTGCCATATAGATTTAAGCAAGACCATTTTTATGAAACAAAATCTAATAAATGGCAGTGAGTAAAATGGTGTATATTGATTATTTTAAAATGTGTATATAACTTAGAAATATTTTTAATTTTTTAATTTTTTAATATTGTTATCAAATAAGAATAAAATCTAATAATTACTGTTACTAGAGACTATGGAGTTGACTACAATTCATATTGATCTTTGGTACAAGATAGGTACATTGCCTAATAATATATTATTATCATAATTAATTTGGAAGCAAATTAATTTTTTAATTAAAAATTCTTCCTAAACAACATGCCTCTGGAAGCTATTAACTTTGAGAAATGATGATAGTTATAGAAAGGCTTCAGATCTTTTGTTCATAGGATCTCTATGGGTCATGCTCAACTTGACAGCAACAAAAACCACAACAATATAATTAACAGTAAAATGATTACTGTATTTTCTTTTTCTTTTTTAAAAATTTATTAATTTCAGTAAAAATTTACAGAGACTTTGGATTTCCATTCATTCATTATTGCACTTTCCCCAGCTCCCAACCCTCCTCCCTAGTACACTACCCTCTTATAAAAGTAAAACAAAAACTTTTTCATTATTTTACAAACCATACCCCAGATCCACTCCAGCATGTAGCCTTCGCTCTAGACACCCATCATGACAAAAATACCTAAACACATATTCCTTTCAAACAGTTTTCTCCCTCATCTGTTTCAATACAGTATACATTATTGAACCCATCTTCCTCAGTCTCCCTCTAATCCCAAGTCAGACCTGTTTTACAACAGTGGCACCATGCAGTATTTGTCCTTTTGTGACTGAGATACTTCACTCAGCATAATGACGTCCAGAGTCAACCATTTTGAATGATATTGCATGAGTTCCTTGTTTTCTAATGAAGCATAGTATTCCATTGTGTGAATATACCACAGTTCCTCTATCCATTCATTTGTTGTTGTTTTCAAATACTTGCTATTGTGAACAAAGCCACAATAAACATGGGTATGCATGTATCTGCTAGGATGTCAGTTATGGTCTCTTTGGGGTATATTCCCAGGAGTGGAACTGCTAATTCAAATGGTATCTCTATTTGCAACTTTTTGAGAAAGAGCCCTCCATAATGGTTCCACCATTTTACATTCCCCCCAACAGTGAATAAGGGTTTCAGTTTCTCCACAACCTTACCAGCATTATTTCTTGCTGTTTTGTTAAATTTTGCTATTCTGAATGGGGTGAGATGATATCACATAGTTGTTTTAATTTGCATCTCTCTTAAAGTTAGGGATTTTGAACATTTCTTCATGTGCTTGTTAACTATCTGAATGTCTTCTTCTGTGAAGTGTCTGTTCATATCTTATGCCCCTTTTTCTATTGCATTCTTTACCTTTATCTTGTTGTGGTACTCAAGTATTTTATAAATTCTGGATATAAGTCGCTTATCTGATAAGTCATTACCAAATACTTTTTCCCAGCCGGTGGCTTCCCTTTTTACCCTGTTGGACAAGTTTTTGGATGTGCATAGGGATTTGATACTTAGAAGATCCCATTCATCTAATTTATTTTCTCCTGGTTGTAGGTGTCTTTTCTTTTTCTGAGATTTTTTCCCCCTATAGTATTCTCTGAGAAGAATGGGAATCCCAGAACATTTAATCGTGCTAATGCGAAACCTATACTTGGACCAAGAGGCACTCGTCAGAACAGAGCAGGGCAACACTGAATGGTTCAAAATCGGGAAGGGTGTGCGCCAGGGATGTGTCCTATCTTCATACCTTTTCAACCTGTATGCAGA
>NW_006399828.1:12106400-12118426 GCF_000299155.1 Elephantulus edwardii
AACAACAACAACAACAACAACAACAACAGCATTCTCATTCTTTAATCTGGAAGATCCACCAAACAGTGAATAAGAGCTCCCAGATTAAAACAGGCTTGGAAGCAGGAGTGGTATCCACTTCCAAAACTGCTTGCTTCCGGAAACTTTATGAGCTTAGAGAAACTTAGATGAAACTTACATCTTTATGAACTTAGATGAAAGTTATACAAGTGTTCAGATCTTTCATTCATAGCGTTGCTATGAGTTGTCTATGACTCACAGGCACTCAACAACAGTCAAGTTTCCAGTCCTTGGGAAATGACATCATGCTGAGAGAAGTGGAAGGTCGCAGGAGAAGAGAAAATCATCAACGCTATGGATTGATATGGTGACTGTAACAATGGGATCAAGCATGTCTTAGATTTTGAGGATGGTGTTGGATGGGGCAAGGATGAGATCTGCTTTTCATAGAATTGTGGTAAGTCATAGAGAGAGCTCTATAGGATTAGTGGATAGAAAATTATTCTACAAAGGTGAGGATGGGTGATTTTAATCTGTGGCCCACAGGCCTGGTTTCAATTGTTTTTTGTTAAACATTCTTCTAAGTGGTATAGCATTGGTCTATTCATTTGCTGTACAGAAGTAACTTGTGATTTCTTTGATGCTAAACACTGTGACACTGATGTGTTAAATGTCATAATTGTTACCCATGGTGGACAGTGTTTGGTGGAGCTCCTGGATAAAACAAGCTTGGAAGCTGGAGTGGCATCCACTTCTGAAATAGCTTGCCTCTGGAAATTCTATGAACTTAGAGAAACAATGAAAGTTATACAAGTGCTCAGGTCTTTCCATTCATTAGGGTTGCTATTAGTCAACTACAACTCAATGGTACTTAACCACAAAACAACAATACTCTTATTCTTTAGTAACTTTAAAGCACATGACTTTAATATGACTTCCTGATTTTGTTCTTTAATGGAAATGTCAATGGAGAAAATTACCTTCAATATTTACAAATTGAGAGAAAATAATTTCATAATCAAATATTGATTTGATCAAAAATATTGTGGCTGAGTATGAAAATGAATTACAATTAGTTAACCTTCAGTTCAACATTTAAACTTTGAGGAAAATGTGACTTAAATTTTATCTGATAATAGTTTCTTCTGAAGGAAAATTCATTTGTGAAACATCTAAACTCACAACTATAATATTGCTCCAATAGTCTTATCTTCCATATTAAAAATTCACACCTCTGTAATTACTTTTAGCCTAGCAATTTTGATATTACTCCTATAATACTAAAAGAAAATTCACCCTGTGGGTATTCTAGAGAATGAAAAGTATCGAGACTGAACTGCTCCTTAACAGTTCTCCAAGTTGATGATGGTTAAGTTTATCTTATCATGTTTCTTTAATTTCTGGTGTCTTTTCTCATCATCACATTAAAAATTAAAAATATACTCACAAGATAAAGAACAACTCAGAAAGTCTACTCCGAATTTCTAACTTTCTGAAATGTGAAAACAACAGAATGAATTCAAACTTTTTCATAAAGATTGTTCTCAATAAGGACCAAAAGAAAATCTGAGACTTTTCAAAATATTGTAATTAGTATTATAATAAAATTATAAATTTGTAAATATGTGTGTCCTAATAGTTGATCATCAGACATAAACATGGTCTCTGTCTGCATAACCTTGCTAAGGTTTTATATAAGATAATATGAAGAATAAAAAAAGGTGGTAAAGGCATTTTGCAACATCAGGTGTTCTAGTTTTAATTAGAAGACATGGATCTCCCAGTTTATGACCGATTTAGTGTTGTTGTTGTTGTTGTTGTTATGTGCCATCAGGTCACCTGCGACTCATTGCGATCCTATGTACAACAGCCCTAAACCCTGCTCTATCCCTTGCCAATCTTATTGTCTCTGACACATCTACACCTATTACCCCAGTGACTGAATCAATCCATCTCACTGAGGGTTTTCCTCTCCTGTGCTGTTCCTCCACCCTCCAAAGCATGATATCCCTAACCAAGGACTGAGCCCCCCTTGCAACATGTGCAAAGTATGTGTCCGACAAAGCTTTAGAATTCTTGCCTCCAAGGAGCAGCCTGGTTTCACCCTCTCTAGGATGAACTTCTTTGTTCTCATAACAGTACATGGTATATATTAAATACTCTTTTCCAACTCCACAGTTCAAAGGCATCAACTCTCATTCTGTCATCCCTATTCCCTGTCCAGCTCTCTGATGCATAGCAAGTAATTGCAAAGACCATGACCTGTATCAGGTGCACCTTAGTCTCCATACTGACATCATTGTACTTTAGTGCTTTGGAGAGGTCTCTAACAGCAGACTTTTCCAATGCAATTCATCTTTTAATTTCCTGGCTGCTTGTACCAAGAGTGTTAATTGTAGAGCCAAGCAAACTGAAGCTGTCATCAATCTCAATCTTTCCCCATCTATCATGATGCTGCAATTTGCCCAGTTGTGAGAATCTTTGTTTTCTTAACGTTGAGTTTCAATTAATATTGAAGGCTGCAGTCCTTGATCTGCTGAAACAAATGCTTCTCAGTTTCAGTAAGCAGAGTTGTATCATCTGCATAACACAGATTGTTGATGAGTGTACCTCCAATCCTGATAACACACTTCTCATAGAGCCAAGACTCTTGGATAATTTGCTTCACATATAGATTGAAAATATATGGAAATAAGACACATCCTTGATGCACACCCTTCCCAATTTTGAACCATGTAGTGTTTCCTTGCTCTGTCTGACAATTGCTTCGTGGTCCAAGTATAGGTTTGACATAAGCACAATCAAGTGCTCTGGGATTCCCATTCTTAGAGTCAATCACAGTTTGTTGTGATTTACACAGTCAAATGTCTTTGTATATGGAATTATTCACTCTTTAGAGCGACAGTTGGGAATATTTAAAGACGTATGTTCTGGAATATATTTAAGAAAATTATTTATCATTGCTTATTTTTTATTGTAGTTTTAATGAGAACTTACAAATATGCTGGGTATGCATTCATTGATGCACATTTCCCTTCTTTCCTTGTCACTCAAATTCACCTTATAGTGACAGACAGTTTAATGAGGAGTGGAATGAGGAAGAAGTGAAATAAAAAGAAAAGAAGTGCCAATTTCCATACATATCTACCACCCACCAGGGATCTAGTGGTAAGAAGTTATAGTCCCAATCCAAAGGAAAATAGTTGGAATCCAACAGCTGTTCCACAGTATAAAGATGGACAGTATCCTACTGTGTGATTTACACACTTTGAATATCTGCTAGAGGGTCAGCTGTGAGTCAGTTCTAACTCAATGGCTTGTAACAATAACAACAACTACCACCCAACATACAATGTAGAAGAGAACTACTTGGGGGAGGGATGAGATAAAAATCAGTAAAAATCTTTATCGAGACCCAAAATATACACATGAAAGAATATAGCTGGTTAGTAGTTAAGCTGAAATGAAAAGGCAGGAAATATTAGGTCTCTATTACTAGAATGTCGGAGTTTGTGCAGCTTACGCAGTAGGGAATTGTACTGCCAATCCAAAGATGACACCTCTGTGCTAGTTCAAATGCACCACTGGCTCCAAGTGAAAATGATGAAGAACCCCTTACTATGCGACATTCAACCTCTGAAAACCCACTTAAGGGTGATATGCAATATGCTATAATTACATGGCATCAAATTTTGAGTGCTATATGACACAGTGGTTGTAAAAATGGAATGAAACAGAGCAGCAATTATGAAGATGGCACAGGACCAGACTGTTTCATTCTCTTGTACATAAGGTCATTATGGGTTTGAGCTGACTGGAATGTATCTATAAACAATAGTATTGCATACCAATATTTGCCCAAATTTAGTGACTTAAAATAGTATGTAGATTATCTCATAGGCCTCTGGGCCAAGAGGGTAGGCATAACCAAGCTTAGTCCTCTGTTTTCAGATGTTATCACACTAAAATCAAAATTTTAAGTGAAACACTGTTATCACGTTACACTAGATTTGGAGACAAGTTTTATTCTAAACTCATGCTGGCTGACAGTGGTCAGTTCCAGGTCAGCTGATTGACTAAAGATCTTTTTTCCTAGGTATGTAGGTCATTTCATCATATGTCAGTTCGATTCTTTAAAGCTCGCAAGCAAAAACATCTCCCAGCAGCACACAGTTTTAACATGTTTAAATTTAATCGTGCACACAGCATCGGTTTCGACATATTCATGATTACTTTTGTGCCTAATATTGTCGTTATGAACCAGCAAGTTGGAATTGACTCATAGCTGACCTTTCAGTGGGTTTTTAGAGGCAGTAAATGACACTAAAGATTGCCTATCTTTTTCTCATTAAGCAGTTGGTGGATTCAGACTGTGTTCCTTTGGGTGGAGAGCAAAACTTCATACCACTCAGCCACCAGAGATCTTCTTTGCTATTTATAAAGCAAAAGTTTATCTATGTATTAAAACTATAAGAAAAAAATATATTTGTTTCTATTTCATTTATTATTCAAAATGTTACTGTGATAATATTCTTGCATATATCAAACCTTCCCCATTTATAGGATATACATTGTTTGGTTCTCTTTAATTGTTGACAAGTTGATTCTAACTTACAGAACGTCCATATTTACAGAATTCACAAGCTCCAAAGTGTTTTCAAGAGTGATCTCTCTGAAGCACATTGCTTGATCTTCCATGTGGCCATGAATGACTTTGAATCACTTTCAGCTTATAATAGAATGTGTAACTGTTTATCCACTGACAAATTCTTATATTGTTCATCAATGGAATATAAAACAGTATGTTATGCAAATAGTTCAAATTTTTTAAATTTATTATTTTTTGTGTGTATACTGTCATATTGGATCTGACTGGTACAAGAGGAGATTGCCCCTCCTTCTCCAGCAGAGCATCTGGTACCTCTGAAATTGCAGTGCAGCTTCTTGCCACTAGGCCACCAGAGCTCCCTCCAAATTAATTTTTTCCATTAATTCATTGTTGGATTTTTCTCTCTGCCCCTCCCCCCTGAGTTCACCCTTTTCTTTGAAAAATAAGATAAAAATTCTTTCATTGGTATACAATGCCTCTCCTACCCTGAGGCCACTCCACCATGCAGCCTTCATTCTGGACTCTTGTCATGACCATAATACCCAATCATATATCGCTTTTAAACAGTTCTTTCTGTCATCTGTTTACATGTAGCATACATAATTTATCTCAACTTTCTCAGGTTCACCCCACCCCTGATGTCAGTTCAGTTCTACAACAGTGACACTATGCAGTATTTGTCCTTTTGCGACTGAGATATTTCACTAAGTATAATGTCCTCCAAGGCCACCTATTCTGAGTAATATTTCATGAGTTACTTGTTTTTCAATGCAGTGTAGCATTCCATTGAATGAATATACCACAGCTTCTATATCCATTTCTGTATTGATGGGAATTTAGGTTAACTTCCAACTCTTTGTCATTGTTAACAAAGCCGCAATAAACACGGGTGTGCATATATCTGCTTGGGTGGCAGTTATGGTTTCTTTAGGGAATATTCCAGTAGTGGAATTGCTGGGTCAAATGGTATTTATATTTGCAACTTTTTGAGAGAGTGCCAAACAGCCTTCCATAGTGGTTGCACCATTTTACACTCCTACCAACAGTGAATAAGGGTATCCAGTTTCTCCACAACCTTGCCAGCATATGATGCTTGCTGTTCTGTAAATTTTGCTATTCTTATTAGAGTGACATGATATCTTATAGTTGTTTTGATTTGCACCTCTCTTTGAGCTAGGGATTTTGATCATTTCTTCATGTGTTTGTTTGTCATCAAAATGTCGTCTTTGGTGAAGTGTCTGTTCATATCCTATGCTCACTTTTCAATTGGGTTGTTTTCCTTTTTCTTGCTGTGGTGCTCTAGTATTTTATAAATCCTAGATATAAGGTCTTATCAGAGATGTCATTCCCAAATATTTTTTTCCCAATCTGTAGCTTCCTTTTTTACTCTATTTTTTAGGTATGCATAGGGATTTGATTCTTAGAAGGTCCCATTCATCTCTTTTATCCTCTGGTTGTAGATATTTCAAATGCTTGGAAGACTGTTTATGTTGTGGATTAGAATTTCTAGAGTTCTTCTAAGCTTCTATTTAATGAAATTTATAGTCCTTGGTTTTAGTCCTAGATCCATGATCCATTTTGAGTTGGTTTTTGTGTATGGAGTGAGGTGTTGATCTTGGTTGAGTTTTCTACAGATAGTTTCCCAATTTTTCCAGCACCATATGTTAAAAAGTCTGTCATTTCCCCACTTAACTGATTTCATCTCTTTGTCAAAAATCAATTGACTATAGCCAGATGGCAGATTTCTGGATTTTTCTATTCTGTTCCATTGATCTATGTGTCTGTCATTCTACCAGTACCACACTGTCTTGACCACTATGGCAGTGTAATAGGATCTGAAATCAGGGAGTGAATTGCTACCCAGCTTGCTTCTCTTTTTAAGGAGTCCTTGGCTTACTTGGGGTCTCTTTCCATTCCAAATTAAATTGGAGATTTCCTTTTCCATCTCAGTGAAGAATGGAAACAGTATTTGTATTGGGATTGCATAGAATATGTAAATTGCCTTTGGTAGTATTGTCATTTTCACAATTTCGAGTCTTCCTATCCAAGAGCAAGGGATATTCTTCCACTTTTCCAGGTCTCTTTTTGTTTCTTGTAATAATGTTTTGTAATTTTCTTTGAATAGATCCTTTGTGCTTCTGGTTAGATTTACTCCCAAGTATTTAATCTTGTATTGTGAAGGGTATTATTTTTCTTAGCTATGGTTCTGTATTCTCTCTGTCACTGTAGAGAAATCCAATTGAAATTTTTGTATGTTGATCTTATATCCTGCCACTTTGCTGAGTTAGTCAACTATGTCTAGTAGTTTTCTTGCTGAGTCTTTAGGGTTTTCTAAGTATACTATTATATCATCTGCATAGAGAGAAAATTTTACCTCCTCTTATTTTCTTCCCTTGCCTTATTGCTATCACTATGACTCAATGGCACTTTACAACAACAACATGACTTCCAGTCTCATATTGAACAGGAGAGGTGATAGTGGGCATCCTTGCCTAGTTCCTGTTCTCAAAGGGAATGCCTTTAATATCTCTCCTTGAGATCAATGTTTGCTCTCGGGTTTGCGTATGTAGTTTTATACTATTTTCAAAGAATTCCCCTCTAATCCTATTTGGCTGAAAGTTTGATTTTGTCAAAGGCCTTTTGTGCATCAAATGTTAGGATCATGTGGTTCTTGTTATTTGCTTTGTTAATATAATGAATTACACGGATTGTTTTTCTGATGTTGAACCATCTTTGCATACATGTTATGAATCCCACTTGGTCAAGGTGATTTTTTTTAATGTATTGCTGGATTCTATTGACTAGGATTTTATTGAGGATTTTTTAATCTATGTTCATGAGAGATATTGGCCTATAGTTTTCTATTTTGGTAATGTCTTTACCTGGCTTTGATATCAAGGACATGTTTACTTCATAGAATGATTCTGGGAGAATTGCATCTTTTTCTATTTTTTAAAACAGTTTATGCAGATTTGATGAAAGTTCTTCTCTGTAAGTTTGGTAAAATTCACTTGTGAAACCATCTAATCCAGGGCTTTTTTTAAAAATTTGGCTGAAAGTTGTTGTATTACCTTTTCAATTTCTTCCCTTCTGATGGATCTGTTCAGGTGATGCATTTCGGTTGATGTCAGTTTAGGTACATTGTGAATTTCTAAGTGTTTGTCCGTTTCCTCTAGGTTTTCATATTTGTTTGAGTACAGTTTTCCATAATATTCCATTGGTAGTCTTTTTATTTACTTGGTTCTGTTGTGATGTTGCCCTTTTCATCTTTTATTTGAATTATTTGTGTCTTTCCCTTTGTTAATTGTGCTAGTGGTTTATTGATTTTATTGACCTTTTCAAAGAACCAACTTCTAGTTTCATTGATGGTTTGAATTGTTTTTCTGTTTTCTATTTCATTTATTTCCACACTAATTTTTATAATTTCAGGTTTTTGACAGTGTTAGGTATTCCAGCTGTTCTTTTTCAATTTGTTGGAGATGTTAGGTTATAGAGTCAATGGTTATTTTTTTTTCTGCCTTTTGATGTGTTTGCTTATTGCTACAGATTGACCTCTGATTACTGCTTTGGCTGTTTGTCAGAGGTTTTGGTAAGTGATATTTTCATTGTCATTTGTTTCAAGAAACTTCTTAATTTCATTTTTTATTTCTTCTTGTACCCACTAATGTTCAAGCAAGGTGTTGTTCAATTTCCAAAGGTATGGGGTTTTTTTCTCCTATACCCTCTTATTAATTTCGTAGCATTGTGATCTGAAAAGATGCTCTGTATTATTTCCACAGTTTTGAAGTCATTAATTCTTTCCTTGTCGCCCAAGATGAGATATATTCTGAAGAACGGTCCCTGCACATTGGAGAAGGTATTCTGTGCCTTTTGGGGGTGCTTTAGTCTATAAATATCTATGAGATTGAATTGATTGATTGTGTGGTTTAATTCTTCAGCATCTCTGTTGAGTTTCTTTCTGTTAGTTTTATCTTTTCTTGAGAGTGGTGCATTGAAGTATCCAACTACCATAATAGTGTTGTCTATTTCCTTTCTCAGTTTTGTTAATATTTGTTTTATATACTTTGTAGGTCTATAAACCCGTGCATAGAGATTTATTATTGTTAAATCCTCTTGTTCTATTGATCCTTTCAGTATTTTATAGTGACTTTGTCGTTTGTGATGTTTTTTGCATAGAAATATATTTTATTAGAGATTAATATAGCTATTCTTACTTTTTTTTCTGGTTGCCAGTTGCTTGATTCATTTTTTTCCCGCTTTTGGGGGTGGCGTTTCTTGCTTGTGTTTGAACATGCTGGCACCTCACTCAGGTTACCGATGTCCCGCTGGTGTCCAGAAAGGCTAGCTTCTGGTTAGGCTCTCACCATGCCCTCACTCAGTTTGCAACTGTCCCACTTATGCCAGACTGGGCTACCTGCCTGGGTAGAGATGCGCAGGTATTTGTGCAAGGAACTCACTCAGTTTGTAGATGTCCTGTTTGTGCTCAGTGCCTGCTCCTGTGGGAATTTACAGGGGCCTCACTCAGGTTACAGTTGTACAGCTTATGCCCAGCAGGGCTGATACCTCATTCAGGTTGCAGGTGTCCTGCAGGGGCCTCAGTGGGGTGAGTTCGCAGGCTGAAGCAGGGCAGTGTGGGATATCAGGGTCACAAACATTCAGGTCAGTTGTTTCAAGGTCACAGGCATTCTGGTAGCTTCCCTCCAAATTACTTTTTTGGATATTATATTAATATATGTCTCAAAATCAGCGAGTTAGACAAAGACTAAGGATAACAGAAGTGAACTGAAACAAATAGATCTGTCTTGGAGTGGGTAAGACCAAGTTTCTCCTTGAAGGGAACAATTTTGAAGCTCTTTCTCACAAACTTTGGACATGTGGCCAAGTGGGAATGGTCCTTGAAGAAGGACATCATGCTCAAAAGGGTGGAGAGACAGTGCAGTAAAGGAAGGCACCAGATAAGATAGATTGATACAGTAATTAGGGCAAGAGGGGTAGTAGGTATATGGGAATCAGTGAGACTAGCTTAGGACAGGGCAGGCTTCTGAGCTATTGTACATAGGGTTGCTATGAGTTGCAGGTGACTCGATGGCAGATAAAACAAAAACATATATCTCAACCAAAATTATATGACTGTCCATTGTTCTATATAATTGTAAAAAGTCGTGTTATTAGAATTCCTACTTATTATGAAATTGTTTTAAAGATATCTTTACAATTTCCCCAACATTTCGTTTGATGATAGTTTTGTTACCTGGTCATAATTTTCAATATTATTTCAAATGAGTGTAAATGTCATACTCCATTTTATATTTGATTCTTTTCTGTTTGCTGATATAAAATTATTTTACATAGTTTATGTATTACTCTTTCATCATCATTATATTGTTGTTGTTCTTATGTGCCATCGAGTCGCTTGTGACTCATAGCGACCCTATGTATGATAGCTCTAAACTCTGTTCTGTCCTGTGCCAATCTCATTGTCTCTGACACAGTCATCCCGATTATCCCAGCCACCGAATCAATCCACCTCTTAGAGGGCTTTTCTTCCTGCGCCTGCTCTCCACCCTCCCAAGCATGATGTCCTTCTCCAAGGACTGGTCTCTCCTTACAACATGACCAATGTCAGACGAAGCCTCAGAATCCTTTCCTCCAAGGAGCAGCCTAGTTTAACTCTCTCTGGGATGAATCTGTTTGTTTTCCTAGCAGTCCATGGTACCCTCAATACTCTTCTCCAGCACCACAGCTCAAAGGCATCAATTCTCCTTCTATCCTCCTTAGTCATTGTCCAACTCTCTGATGCATAACAAGTGATAGCAAAGACCATGGCCTGTATCAGACGCACCTTAGTCTCCAGAGAGACACCATTGCTCTTCAGTACTTTGGAGAGGTCCCTAACAGCAGACTTTCCCATGGCAATACATCTTTTAATTTCCTGGCTGCTGGTGCCAAGAGTGTTGACTGTGGAGCTAAGCAAACTAAAGCTGTGAACAATCTCAATCTCTTCACCATCCAGCCTGATGCTGCCCATTAGTCCATCATAATCATTATATTGATAATTTTCCATAAAATTTGGCCTCTATTTTCATTTTCATTATGCATGTCTGATGAAAACTATTCATAATTTTAACAGGTTTGAATGATTATTTCATAAAATGGTTGAGAGTTTTCCTGCCTTTCTAAAATTCAATTCTTATTCAATAAAATCTACTTATAAAAAAATCTACGTATACATGCTTTTCTAATAATAACACAAAAGATAGCACTAAAGATGTGTGATTTTTCTAGTTAAGAAATAAAAACTAGTTTGGGATATGAGAAAGTTATCCTTTATCTTTTTTCTCCATCAGTATAATACATACTATTTTTAACATATATGCAAATATTTTGGGTGTAGTTACTTATTTCTTCGTGATGTGTGCACAAATAAATAATTTCTTTTTAAAGATTAAGTACACCACTAGGTCCTATTGGGAAGAGCTTAAAAATGTCCACATTTTCCAAACTGTAGTATAAGTCTATATAATTTCTAATAACAATTATTCCTACTACCCTCAGGCCTATCCCATTCTCATCTCTCATTTGGGTCTATAATTTCACTATAGGATCCTCTGGTGGTCAGATGTCGTGCTGCCAGCTCAAAGGAAGGAACACAATTTGAATCCACTAGCTTCTCTGAGGGATCTGATGCTTATTCTCCCCCCATGTAATTTATAGCCTCTGAAAAACTTTTGGAGGACCAACTATAAGATTCTTCCCAATTAACAGTACAGAGTTAGAACAATTCACTGTAATTATTGCTGTTTATAAGTGCTGTCGAATTGCCAGCCTTCTATAGCAACCCTATGTGCAGCAGCTCTGTATTCTTTCTTGTCCTAACCAGTTTCCCTAATTCCGACACACCAACCTCATTGCCCCTGTTACTGGATCAATCTATCTCATCCAGGGTCTTCCTCTCCTGCATTGTCCCTCCCCCCTTTCAAGCATGATGTTCTTCTCCAAAGACCATTCTCTCCTGGCCATGTGCCCAAAGTATGTGAGATGGACCAAAATCCTAGCCTCCAAGGAAAAATTTGGTTTCACCCTCCCTAAGACAAACCCATTTGTTTTCTTGGTAGTCCATGGTATGTTGGACACTTCTCCAGCACAACTAAGATAATTACTAAAATAATTAGAAAATAATCTAAAATTATAACTAATAACAACTTTAAAATAAACATGGGATCCGTATGCAGAATGATCAAAATACATACAACAAAATGAAACAATAAGCTGGATATAGTAATAATTTTAAAAAGTATGTTTCTAATGTGTTCTAATGTTGCATACTCATATGCAAATTCAAGCTAAAGTTGAGGAAAATTAAAACAAATCCAAGGCAACCAAAATATGACTTTGAGTCTATCCCACCTGAATTTCA
>NW_006399828.1:12120324-12121426 GCF_000299155.1 Elephantulus edwardii
GATTGGCACAGGACAGAGCGGAGTTTAGGGCTGTTGTACATAGGGTCGCTATGAGTCGCAGGCAACTCGACGGCACATAACAACAAGAGCAACATGTTTCTAATAACCCCATCAAGAACATAAAGAGGTAAGTCACAGATGGAGAGAAAAATTTGCAAGTCATGACATAAAATTTACTAGTCATTCACTTGATAGACAACTTGGGCCTATAGTATGTAAACAACTATTACATTCAGTAGTAACTTTAAAATATACTAATTACTTAAATAGGATTTTTCAGAAACAAGGCATATAAATGCCTTTCAAGCATGTGTGAACTTGCTCAACATCATTTTATTAGTTGAAAATACTAACAAAAACTAGTTAGATACTACTTTATCCTTATTAGTATGACTCTAATTTGAAAGTCAGGTAGTAATAAGTGGTTTTGGATTGAAGAACCAGGGAAAGCTTGTGTTATGAGGCCAGATTATAGTTGACATTCAAAATATGAAGAAATAAAATAACTAGAAATGCTTGCTTCTTTGTCAGCTATGTTCCAAGAAAGGAAGTAGTCAATGTTGTACTGAGAGGGGATCGTGTACTTCATGATCAATTCCCAGAAAGAAAGAAGTCTAAATAAATCATGGTTGTCAGGAGAAAATCCAAAATTCATAAGCATATGTGTTACCATTGTTCCTCTTAGAACAAACAAAGTAAAAAAAGAAGTTAATTTTCAAGATTATATATCCAACTCTGACAAACTCAATAGTGTTGAGTCAAAACTGCCTAATAGTTGATTATCAAGTGAGTTTTCAGAAGCTCTAAAATACACAAGAGAAGATTCCACATCCTCTTATGGAGCAGTTGTTGGTAGCACAGCTCCTTATCTACTAGGCCACTAGAGCTCCCTCAAGAATAAGGAGAGAATCCTGAAAGCAGCAAGAGAGAAACAAAGTGTAACCTACAAAGGAGAACAGATAAGATTAAGTGCCGATTTCTCAGCAGAAACCATGCATGCAAGAAGAGAATGGAAAGACATATATCAAACACTCAAAGAACGCAATTGTCAACCAAGAATACTGTACCCAGCAAAATTATCCATCAAATATGAAGGAGAGAT
>NW_006399828.1:12121526-12131560 GCF_000299155.1 Elephantulus edwardii
ATATACATATATATTAATGAATATATACACATTGTTGTTGTTGTTGTGTACCAGCAAGTAGATACTGGCCCATAGGCGACCATCCAGAGGATTTTCAGAAGCAGTTAATTGCATGGGAGGACATTGTCCATCCTTATCCCACAGAGCAATTAATGGATTCAAACCACAGGCCTTCGGAATTGTCATGCAGTTTCTTACCACTTAAAGTACTTTGATTAAGTTGCATAGTCAGCAGCAGTGCATGAAATATTTTTACACAATCTTAAAAAGATGGTTTCTTCAGTGTCTTAGTTCTTTATATTGACAGCAAGTTGTTGTTGCTTGCTGTCAAATCGAGCATGACTCATAGTGAACCAATGAAGAAAATACCTGAAGCCTTTCTATAACTCTCATCATTTCTCAAAGTTCATAGAATTTCCAGAACATGTTGTTTAGGAAGGAGATGCCACTCATGCTTCCAAACCTGTCTTAAACTGGGAGCTCCACCAAACACTGTCCACCATGCGTAAAAGTTATGCCATTTGACATCTCAGTGGCACAGTGTTCAGAATCATAGCAACCCCAGGTTGCCTACGTAAAGCATATTGGACAGTAGAGTGCTGTACCACTTAGAAGAATGTTCCTCCAAAATATAATTAACTTTTAAATACAAAGGCCTTCCTCATGGTTTTGTTGACTCTAAACAAGAGGCTTAAATAAAAAACAATCAATATAGTATGTTGTCATGGTAATGTTCTGCTGAGTCTCCTGCCATCTATAGCAACCCTGTGTACAGCAGCTCTGAACCCTTCCCTGTCCTGAGCCAGTCTCACAAATTTTGGCACATCAACCTCCATTGCCCAGATGCTGTATAAATCCATCTCATACAGGGTTTTCCTCTCCTGTGCTGTCCCTCCACCTTCCAAGCCTGATTTCCCTCTCTAAGGACCAGTCTCTCATGGCCATGTGCCCAAAGTATGTGAGACAGAACTTCAAAAACCCTAGCCTCCAAAGACAGACCTTTTCTATTTCTTTGCAATCCATGGTATATTCAAGGATTTTCTCCAGGACCACAACTCAAAAGCATAAATTCTTCTTCTGTTATCCTTAGTTATTGTCCAACTCTGTGAAGCATAAAAAATAATTGTGAAGACAATGGCTAGAATTAAGTGCACCTTATTTTCTAGACTTAAATTGTTGTTTTTCAGCACTCTGGAGAGGTACCTGACAGCAGATTTTTACCAGTGCAATTCATCTTTTGATTTTCTGACTGTTGGTGTTAAGAGTGGTGATGGTGCAGTTGAACAAGCTGCAATCATAAAAAAAAAGCTCAGTATATTCTCCATCTATCATGGTGCTGCCACTTGGCCCAGTGGTGAGATTCCATTATCTTCTTGATGTTAAGCTTCAAACCGTAATAGAGACTACAGTCCTTGACTTTAAGCAGCAAACACTTTAGGTCTTCTTTAGTAAGCAAGATTGTGTTACCTGCATAACATAGGTTGTTGATGAATCTACTTTCAATCATGATGCAAGATTTCTCCTCATAAAGCTCTACTGCCTGAATTATCTGTCTGCATATAGATTGAAAAGGCATGAAGACAGGACACATTCATGACACTCTTTTCCTGATTTAGAACCACACAGTGTTTCCCTGCTCTGTTCTGGGGACTGTTTCTTGCTCCAAGCATAGGTTTCACATAAGCACAATCAAGTATTCTGTGATTCCCATTTTCTTCAAGTTTAGCCACAATTTGTGCGGTCCACACAGTCAAATACCTTTGAATAGTCAGTGAAGCACAGATAGACATTCCTCTAGTTCTCTTTGCTTCCTGTCTAGATCTATCTGATCTTGACAATAATGTGTTGACCTCTTCTAAACCCAGCTTTTATTTCTGGTAGTTTTCCATCAATGTACTACTTCAGTCATTTCTGGATAATCTTCAGCAGGATTTTGCTAGTGGTCAATATTAGTAATATTGTTAGATAATTTTCACACACTGTCGGATCACCTTTTTTGGAATGGGAATAAATGTGGATCTCTTCCAGTCAGTGGCCAGATAGTTGTCCTCCAGATTTCTTAACATGACTTGATGAGAACATCCAGGGCAGCATCTGTTTTTTTGAAATATGTCAGTTGGTATTCCATAAATTACTAGGGTTTTGTTTTTTGTCAATCCTTCAAAGCAGACTGAACTTCCTCCTTCATCATCATTGCCTTTAGATCATATGTTGTTTCTTGAAAGTCTTCTGCGTCAGCCACTTCTTTCTGGTACAATGACTGTAAACTCCTTCCATCGTCTTTTAATGCTTCCTGAATAATTCAATATTCTGCCTCATAGCATCCTTAATCATTGAAACTTGTGGCTTGAATTTGTTCTTCAGTTCCTTCAACTAAATAAACTAAAATTAAAAGAAATTAAAGTTTTACATATTAGGTATTAGTGAAGTTATATGGATTGGCATGGGACATTTTGAATCAGATGATCATATGATCTTATAATCTGGAGATGTAAAGATGAGAAAAAAAGTCTCACTTTGATAGTAAAAAAGCTATTTCTAGATCCATCTTGTAATACAATTTTGTGAGTGATAGGATAATATACATAACAATACAAGGAAGATCTGTTTATACCAGTATCATTCAGATTTATGTGCCAAAACCAGAGTCAAAGAGGAGGAAATAGAAGGTTTATACCAACTATTAGAGTGAGATATTGATTGAATAATAATGAGTGACGAGGATGGAAAGTTGGGAAACAGAGAGAAGGGTAAGTACTCAGAAAATATGGACTTGGTGACATCAGTGTGGCTGGGGATAGAAAAAAAGAATTCTGTACAATCATAGCAAATATCTTTTATTAGAAACAGGCTATACACATGGATTTCAACTGATGGGATGCACATCAATCAGATCAATTACATCTGTGGAACGAATCATTGGAAAAGTGAAAACATATCAAAAGTGAAAACTAGGCCAAATGCTGATGGTGAAACAGACCATCAACTACTCATATGCAAGTTCAAATTAAATCTAAAGGTTAAATCATATCCACAGGAATAAAAATTTTACTTGAGTCTTATTACCCTTGAATTTTAAAACCAACTTTGGAATAGGTTTGAGGTCTTGAACACTAAAGAACAAAGATCAAAAGAGCTGTGGGAAGATACCAAGAATATTATTACAAAAAAGGAGAAGAAGAAAAGACCAAAATATATATGGGAAGAGACTCTGAATATTGCACTAGAGTGCTGAGAAGCCAAAGCAAAAGGAAGATCAAGATGTTAAGGAGCAGAATAGAAGATTTGAAAGGGTAGCTTGGGAAGATAAGACAAAGAATTGTAATGAAATGTGCAAAGATCTGGAGTTTGAAAATCAAAAGGGCCAAACTCACCTCCATGGCACCTAACAACAACAGATATTCAATTATTTTGTGACCACCAATATGCAGTAATTGCCTTAATAATAAATCCAAGTATAAGAAAAATAGCTTTTCAACTGTGTTTTTTCAAATAATGAAAGGTAAGGAAGAAAATTCCATTTTCCAAAGTAAAATTTTATCTAGAATTTCCTTGGAAAAACAAACAACACTTTTATGTATGAGCTAACAGCTAAAATAATATTAAAAGCAGTAAATTCCTTTTAAAGTAACTACAGTTTTCTTTGTGTTTTCCTGTCTGGTATAACATTTTATCTTCAAAACAATCCTCTAAGGAAGCAGGACAGTTTTATTGTTACCAGTTTTCCTAGGACAAAAGCCTAGAAAACAGTATACAGTTCTGAATTTATATAGTCTGTCTTCTAGAGGAACTAGCTTTCTTTAGATTAACATGAACTAGGTCCTGTTAATAATTTCTACCTTAAATTTTGTCTAATATGAATAATAAAAAATGAAAATAAACTCTATTGTAAGTATCGTTTGCTCCCTAAGAGCTAATTTTGACATTTTTCTTGATTCTTTACAGAATTTAAAATTAAACTCTTATTTGTTAAATATGAAAATGTGAATAAGTAAGATGACATTTGTTGTTATTTATTACTGTTATGTGCTGTCAGATCACCTGTGATTCATCATTACCCAATCCTGAGCCAGTCTCACTGATTCTGACACACCTAACCTCATTACCCAAGTTATTGTGTCAATCTGTCTCATTCAGCGTCTTCCTTCCTGCCTTTTCACTTTATCCTTCCAAACATAATATACTTCTCCAACAACCAGTCCCTCTTTGCCATGTGCCAAAATTATGTGAAATGGAGTTTCAAAATCCTAGCATTCAAGGAGAAACTTGATTTCACTATCTTCAATACAGACCTGTTTGTTCTCTTGGCTGTCCTTGGTGTGCTTAAGACTCTTCTCCAGTACCTCAACTGAAAGGAACTGGTTCTTCTTCTATCATCCTTAATCACTGTCCTGCTCTCTGATGCATAGCATATAATTGTGAAGGCTATGGCATGGGTTGGGTGTCTCTAGACTGACATCTTTGCTTCCACATTTGCTGGATAGATTCCTGACATCAGATTTTCCAAGTGCAATTCATCTTTTGATTTTCTGACTGCTGGTTCCAAAAGTGTTCAGTGTGGAGCTGAACAAGCTGAAATTGTTAACCAATCTCAATCTCTTCTCCATGTATCACGGTATTACCAATTTGCTCAGTGACGAGAAACTTTGTCTTCTTGTTCTTGAGTTTCAATCTATATTGAAGACTGCAGTCTTTTAATTTCTGCAGCAAATGCTTCAGGTGTTCTTCAGTTTCAGCAAGCAAGGTTGAATCATATTCATATCCCATGTTGTTGATGAATCTTTCTCTAATCCTGATGTCACATTCCTCTTCATAAAGTCTAGACTGCCAAATAATCTATTCTGCAGATAGATTGAAAAGATATGGAGACAAGATGCATCCTTGATGGACTTCTTCCCTGATTTTGAAACATGCAGTGCCTCCTTTCTCTGTTCTAAGGACTGTTTCCTAGTCTGAGCATAGGTTTTGTAGGAGCACAATCAAGTGTTCTGGGATGAAATAATATTGATAAATCTTCATCTACTTATAAAATAACAGTAATTGTTATTATTTCTCCACAATACCACTCAATGGTTATTAATTTTATAGGTTTAACTTTTTAAAGGTACACATTTTTTAAAGAGCTAGTACAACTTAATTTATGTAACTATAAAAAATGTACTTGTGATGAGAATACCTTTCAAAGCCAGTAAATTTCAGCAAAAAACATACTGAAAACAGGTTTAAAATAGTCTTACATTTGGTAAATCCTTGCAATATTTGTCAGATATAACACTTATTCAAATTACTATAACAAAGATACTACTTCAGATTCAGAATTTAAAATTGCTAGGTCAGTTTTTCAACCACTAAGTCTTAACTTTGATGTTCACTTTCTTCAGGAAAAATTACATATAATTCTCTGCATGTGATGCAGCCTAGAAATGCACTAGAGCTATTTCATTCACTTTTCTGTTCTTGATTTCATCTCACTCCTATTCTCTGATATTCCTTTATATATTACTGGTAAATTGTTTCTACATTAAATCTTTGAGATCAGCTTTTGAATCTACAAATGACTTATTTAATTGGAAAAATAAATGAAGAAATAAATACACTCTGAACTTCTTATAAACGTGATTAATATATATCATAGTCTGATTCTTCTTTCAAAAGTAGGTGGATTGCTTTCATAAGACTTAAATAAAACCTATGGTCTAATAACATGGATGAGATCTGGTGGCTTATTGGTAAGGAGTTGAGTTGCCAATCCAAAGTCACGTGGTTTCAATTCACCAACTATTACATAGGAGAAAGATAAGCAGTCTCCTTCTGTACAATTTTCTGACTCTAAAACCCACTACAGAGTCAACAATGAGACAGTTGAACTGTTATATGGTGGTAGATAACAATAGTATGTGCTTGCCATACATTCATACATAAACACACACATAAATACGTTTAAAATAATAATTACACACTGCTTATACATTTATATTTAACACATCATTAGATAATATGTATTTGTGTGCATTCCTGAGATATTTATACAATTATCTCATTCAGCTGGCAAGCAGGCAAGAATAAAGTAGAATTTGATATCCATGACTTCTACTTTTTCATGGTAGCCTGTCTAACTAAGCCTGGATGTGAGGTAAGACATATTTGACAGGAATCTAAGTATAGAAATAGAGCAATAGTCTCCTCATAGGCACCACTTCCAAAAATGGAAATTTTAAACAGAAAACAACTAGGGTGACAGCACAATAAAACAAAGTGTCATTTGGCTGCCATCCACCAGACATTGAGCAAAACCCATTAAGAGAGAAAGTTAATGGATCATTCCTCATTCTGCTGGCCCAGACCACTAACAATTCAAGCTATTTAGCCACTTTCTCTCAGGATTCATTTATATTCCTCAATGATATGTTTTGCCTTAGGAAGGTCAGTTTCCTTGCACTGCATTTCTAAAGCTCTCTTGCCAGCTCCCTTCCAGTTGTTCTCTAAATAAGAAACACTAATGGAAAGTAAGAATAGGGTCTGTCTTGCTGATTCTGTCTTCTGTTGACTGCCCTGTAGCAACAGCTGGCAAATAAAAGCACAAAAGCTTTTGTTAAACCCATATGTGAAATCTTAAAACAAAACAGGATATAATGTACTACAAATTATGAGAAAACAAATTTTAAAAACATAAAAACTACCACACAAAAATATAGCATATGAACAGCTCTACTTATCCAAAAGAAATTAAAATAATATTATATTATCTCATTGAAAAGTGACATACCATGGACTACGAAGAGGACAAACAGGTCTGTCCTGGAGAGGGCGAAATCAAGGTGATCCTTAGAGGCAAGGATTCTGAAGCTCAGCCTCACATACTTTGGCAGGTTGCAAGGAGGAGCCAGTTCTTAAAGAAGGAAAGAATTCTTAAGAGGATGGAGTGACAACACAGGAAAGGAAGACCCTGGACTAGATGGATTGACAGAGTAACTGGTTAATGGGGATAGGTGTATCAGAGACAGCGGAGAATGGCTCAAGATAAGACATGGTTCAAAAGAATTGTACATAGGGTTGTTATGAGTCATAGGCGAACTGATGGCACATAACAACAATAACATAAAAAATGTAAAATCCACAAAACACAATAGTTCCTCTAGTATGTCTCCTATACTAGGGGTTCTTATTGCCATTTATATATATATATGTGTGTGTGTGTGTGTGTGTGTGTGTTATACACACACACACACACTCTAAGGAGCTCTGGTGGCCTAGTGGTAAGAAGTTGTGTCACAATCCCAAAGGCATAAGATTTTGTTCTATTAGCTGCTCCACATGAGAAGGATGGGTAATCTTTTCTTGTGTAATTTACTGCCTCTCAAAACCTGCTGCATGATTGGCTTTGGGGCGGTTCTGACATAATGGCACATAACAACATATACTAATAGTTGCACAATATGGGTATGTTAAATGTTATGCTAATACGACTCATAGATTTTTTTTTTGTTTTCCTGTTTTAGTTTTAGTTATTTTCTATCTTAAATTCAAGACAGAATCAGAAAGACTTGGTCCATGGAGAAAAGTATTAAGCTTGGTGAAATAGAGGTTACATAATAATGAAACTGAATTTATCTAACTGATAAAATATATTGTAATTGAGCATTGCAAAGCATGAAAGGTAAAAATTTAAGAGAAAATAAATTATATAACCGTCATATAAGATTCAGTAAGAATGTAAAAATTCTTAGCAAATAATGAATAGGAAATCTCTTAGTTTCATAAAGAACATTCACAAATAAGTATATTGTTGATTGCTGCTGCCAAGTTAAGCAAGATTCACAGGGACTCTATGGACAAAAGTCTTGAAGCCTTTCTATAACTCTTGTCATTTATCAAAGTTCATGGAGTTTCCAGAGGTATGTTGTTTATAAAGTGGATGTCACTTCTACTTCCAAACCTGTCTTAAACTGGGAACTCCACCAAACACTGTCCACCATGGGTAAACGTTACAGCATTTGACAACCCAATAGCACAAGGTTGAGCATCACAGCAACCCTAGATTTTCTCAGTACAGCATATTGATAGAATAGTGCTGTACCATTCAGTAAAATGTTCCTCCAAAGTATAATAACTCTGACTTTTAAAAACAAAGGTCCTCCACAAGGTCTTTTTACATATACATACATACATATAAACAAACATACATACATTGTTTTTAAGTGCTGTCTAGTAAGTTGTAGACTACTCATAGTGACTCTTTTAATTAAAGACCTGAACACTTGTATAATTCCCATCATTTCTCTAAGATCATAGAGTTTCTGGAGGCAAGCTATTTTGGAAGTGACCCTTTAATTCATAGGGTCACTATGAGTTGTCTATGACTTGACAACACTTAACAACAACAATAAGAAATCTATCATATAATTGGAAATGTAATGAGAACACCTAACCTGTTCCCGAAGATTGAAAATAGGAAAAAAATTTAAAATGGGCTACTAATCTACACAGAGATTTGGTGACCTAAATCTTAGGGGCTTGCTCTGATAACCCAAAAATCATATCTTTCTGATAGTTTGAAACTACCAGTGGCTCAGAAAGAGAAATAGGAGCATTTCCATCGATGTGATGTATAGCCGCAAAAGCCCAAAGAAAGATCAGATAGTTTTAATGGTGATTACTAACTTGAGTAAATTACCACAGTTTGTGGATGAACACCAGCAAGTGTTTTGTGATTCCCATTCTTCTCAGATCTAGCCACAATTTGTTGTGATCCACATAATCAAATATCTTTGCATAGTCAATAAAACATAAACACGCATTCTTCTGGTATTTTCTCCTTTCATCCAGGATCCATTTGACATCAGTGATGATGTCCCTGGTGCCATGATCTCTTCTAAACCCAGGTTGAATTTATGACAGTTCCTTGTCAATATACGATTCTAACTGTTTTTACATAATATTTGATGATATTTTGCTTGTATGTGATATTATAATGTCACATTATATTGTTCAATAATTTGCACATTCCCTTGGATCACCCTGCTTGGGAATGGAATCATATATAGATCTCTTTCAATCAGTGTCAAACAATTGTCCTCTAAAATTCCTAGCATAGATTGGTGAGCACATTCAGAGTTGCATCTGCTATTTGAAATATGTCAGTTAGTATTCTATATATTCCTGGGGCCCTATTTTTTGCAAGTGTCTTCAGTGCAGCTTACATTTCTTCCTTCGTTATCACTGGCTCTTGTTCATTCGATACTGAGAAATCAAATAAACAGCATATTATGTAGCACTCACTACATTTGAGTAACCAAAAACTGTGCATGAAAAATTTCTGCACCAAAACCTAAAGTTTTGTCTTGACCCGTTCCTGAAACAGTAGTTGCTATTATTGATAAACCCAAGACATAGAGATTTTGCTGTACCCATGATAAACCTAAAATGTAGACTTTTTTGCAATATATTCCTTACTATATCACAGTGCCCTTAGAAATATGTCAACAGCAGGATATTGTAGCCTGAACTCACACAGCCCAGAATCTGGGGGAGAGTAATAAGAGTATAAACACACCTAACTGGAACTAGGGAATTTGGAATTCTGAGGTGTTTCTGGGACCCCCGAGCTGTGCAGAGAATAAAGGACCTCACTTAGAAGCCTGCAATGTGTGTCTCTTGATCCCTTGGGCATAACAATACATTCTAAAATTTTTCAGATTCAAGCAATTATTTTGATAAAGTTATTCTGTGTATTCCTTTCATCTTCTTTTGGTACTTCCTGGATCTTTCCCCATAGCATCTTTCAGTATTACAACTCAAAGCTTGAACTTGTTTTTAGGTGCTTTTAAGGTTGTTTTTTTCTTTTATTCATATTTTTTAATAATACATAGATAGCTCAGAGCAAAGCAAAGAAGAAAAAAAGGCTACTACATAAGTACTCAGGTGGGTTAGTAACAATTAATACAACTTCTGCTTAATTTTACTTAAATACCTAAAGGCCAAATGGAAGCTAGATTGATAAGATAAAACTTTTACTGATAGTTCCTTTTCAAAAT
>NW_006399828.1:12133636-12135936 GCF_000299155.1 Elephantulus edwardii
ATTGGGATGGGAGTATCAGAGACAGTGCGATTGGCACAGGACAGAGCGGAGTTTAGGGCTGTTGTACATAGGTCGCTGTGAGTCGCAAGTGACTCAACAGCACATAACAACAACAACAACAATGTGCCACATTCATGGAAAATATTAATAATAGCAAAAATTCTCTGTAAGTGTCGATAGAGATTGTATGAGAGTTCTGAATTATATTCTTTAGTTTTCTATAAATATAAATCTGTTACAAGAATAAAGACTATGCATTAAATTAACAAAGAAAAAATAAGACGTATTCAAATAAACAGAACATTTACTATCTTGTCAGATTGCCTATGTAATTGCATATTGTGTGTGTGTAAGACATAGAGATGGAACTGATTCACAGTTGACTACTAGCTTCCCAGAGACTCTGTCACATGGGAATAAATTGTTTGTCTTTATCCCGGGGAGTAGCTGGTAGATTCGAATAGCCTGTCTTTGGGTCAGCAGTGGATTTCCTTAGCCACTAGAACACAGAGTTTTTTACTTGCTATTATTAGAAATGTGAACATACTTTCTCAAGAGAGAAGATCACCACAGTACTGTAAGTTTGTCATACTATGGCAATTATATCTTAATTTGATGCTGGAAGCTATAGAAACAGTATTTAAAATACCATCAGAACCTTCTATGATATACAGGGTTCAGCAGCACTTGCAAACTAATGTAATTTTTTTTAAAAGGACTAGCAAACAATCAGAATAGCAGGCACTATGATCCCTTATAAATAGCATGTGAACATTGTCTCATATAGTACCGGAAGTTGAGCCTATCAGTTGGAAGACAAAATTTTACTGGGGAAAAAAAAAGATACCTTCAAAATAGAGTCTACATTAATGATGAGGTTGGCCTAAAGTTTTCTCCCAATAAAGTTCCTACATTTTCTTATGTGGCAGAACTAAAAATGAGGAACAACAGCTGAAAATAGTGCTCTTTTCCAACACCACAGCTCAAAGGTGTCAATTCTTCTGTTATCCTTCTTCACTGAATCACTTTTAATGGAAAACAAAAGAATTAAATTGACTATGTTTGTGGAGACAGTGGAGAACTTATCAGTTCAAACAAGGTCAGGGATCACCTGTGGTATAAATTACCCTGGTGTAAATGTAAGCGGATAAGCAAAAACTTAAAACACAGCCATCAGAGCTAAAATACAATGTTAAACTTATTGAACCTGAATTTAAAAACTATCTCAGGAATAGATTTGTTTCATTGAGAGTAATGTTCAAAGAGCAAAACAGTTGTTGGATGATATCAAGTACATCAGTCTGAAGAAAAAAATTATAGACAGAAATCAAAGAGAACCAAAATGAATATCAGAAGAAATTCTCACCCTTGCTTTTGACCAGAGAGATCATAACCCTAACGTGTGGAATGATGAATTAAGAGACAGAACAGAATATTCCAAAGAGTAGGTATAGAAGAAAAAGTAAAGCATTATAATAAAATAAGAAAAGACTTGGAGTGAGAAAATAAAGATGAACGGGGGCGGGGGGGGAGGAGAAGAACTCTTCATTTTACAACCTGAGAAAATTAAAAAAGAAATATACTTAATTTTGATTTGCAAAACTAAAGGCTTCTATGGGTAAAACAAGTAATAATACAGGAGTATCAAAGTAAGACTAAAAGAATACACAGTTAGACTTACTTTACCTAAAAGAACTGGTAAACACTGAAGTATTTGAGGAAGCAGCATATAATAAAATACCAATGGCACTGGAGGAAAAAGTCCAAGTTTCACTAAAGACACTCACAGAAAAAATAAGTTCTCAATAATTGATAGCATATTAACTGAGATATTTCAGGAAACAGAGGCAAAAAAAATGAGTACAGCAGTACATCAACAAAGAACTTCCAGAAATTATAGCTGGATTCAAAAGAGGCTGCATAACTAAGGATGTCACCAATGATATCAGCTGGATATTGACTGAAAGCAGAGAATTACAGTTTATGTTTCTCACTTGTGTATTATTTACTATGCAGTAATTGGCCTGAGTAGATCATAAAAATTATGAATGATATTGAGAAGAATGGGAATCAGAGGTCATTTAGCTATGCTCATATGAAGCATATCACGTGGTTTAAAATTAGCCATGATGTGAATCTGAATTAGATTCTTTATCCATATCTATTCAATCTATAGGCTGAATAAAGAACTCAAGAAGATGTACTATGTGAAGAACAATGGCCCATTAGAATTTGAGGAAGACTCACTGACAACCTATGCTATACAGATGATACAACCATGCTTGAAGTTTTGTCAAAGA
>NW_006399828.1:12136761-12142990 GCF_000299155.1 Elephantulus edwardii
CTAATCAAGGTGTGAAAATGTTTTAGGTTCAGTTGAAGTTCCTGATGAAGAAACACAATTGAGATTTTTTCAGTGATAAAATCTGCATATTTGTATTTCAAACAATGTAGCTAAAACTTGATGTAAATTCCTCCTTTTTTTCCTTTCTTGGCTTAATGAATATCATTTATTCAGTATGAAATCTTTATACTGTATGTTCCACGTGTTAAGAATAAATGTACATTAAATCTTGGTAAAAAAATAAAGTGAAAGATCATTGTATGTAGTTATTGTGCTTAGGTGCTATTGAGTACAACTCATAGCAACCTTAGGAACAGTTAGCCTTAAACCTGCCATATCTTGTGCCATCCTCATCATCTCTGACACACCAGAGCCCATTGCTGAAGTTACAGTGTCAATTCATCTTGTTAGGGTCTTCCTCTCCTAGTTTCCCAATATTATGTTCCTTTCCAGGGAGTAGCCTCACCTACATGTCCGAAGTATAAAAGACAAAACTTTATCATCCTTACCTTCAAAGAGAACTCTGGTATTTTCTTTTCCAAGATATATCTGTTTGTTCTTCTGGCAGTCCATGGGATATTTAGCACTCTTCTCCAGCACCACAGTTCAAAGGTATGAATTCATCTTCTTTCATCTTTGTTCAGTGTACAGCTCGCTGATGCATACATAACAGGTGACTGAGAAGATCTTAGCCTGAATCAGGTATGCCTTAGTCTTCAAAGTGACATCATTGCTGTTCAGCATTTCGGAGAGATTCCTGACAGCAGATTGTCCAAAGCAGTACGTCTTATTCCTAAACAATGGTGTTGATTGTTGATCCATGAAAGATGAAATCATCTACAGTTTCAAATTTTCTTTTATCTTTAATAATGTTGACTGTTGGGCCTGTGGTGAGGACCTCTGTCTTCTTGAAGTTGAGATGCAATCCACACTAAAGGTTGTCGTCCTTGATCGTCTGCAGCAAGAGTTAAATATCCTCTTCACTTTCAGCAAGCAAACTTATGTCATCTGCATAATACAGGTTGTTGATGAAGTTCACTGGAGAGGAACTTTGATAAGATGGAAAGACACAGTAAGTACAACAATGGCCAAATGGATACTGTACTAGTCCAAGTGCATAGGACCAGACAGGCTTTAAATATGTTGTACCTGAGGTGACTGTGAGTCAGAATCAACTTTACAGCACCAATCAACAACAACTAACAGCATAAAAATGAGTATAACATAAAAATGTGGATTAAAAAACCAAAAACGACTAGTTCAAGAATTATAAATATTAATATAACTGCAAAATATGATTTTATTTAATTGTATGTGGTGGTTAGAGCTATGTATTTCTTTGGATACCTTACAATTCTATTTGTACTTGTTGTGATGTAGCTAAGAACTTTGATATGATCTTTTTCATGTAGAGCACAAAGTGCCTTCAAATGGCTGGGTTTTACTCAGTAGCCTAGTGCTTTAAACATTGCTTCACCAGAGGTTATTTTTTTTTAAATAATTGATTCAATATCTTGTAATTAATTATCTCCATATGTTGGTAACACTAAAAAAAATCACTAAACATTATACAAACAATAAAAAGGAAAAAACCAAAAATCCAACAACATAAACAGTGTGAGTTATTTTCCCCTAAATTCCAAGTTGTTATTTGATGGTTTATTAAGAATTTTGTTAATTTAACTTCTAAACACCTTCAGCTTGATAATAAACACATAATTTTATTTTTTTATTATTAATTCTAATGAAAGTTTACAGAGATTTTGTATTTTCATTCATTCATTGTTGCAATTTTAAATATTTTAAAAACAATTTTCTTAGGAGTTATCCAAGAGTATCCCAAGGCAAGTAAAATTTATAACTTCATTTTATGGATTAAGGAATTTACATAAAGCATAAAAATATCCTGCCTTTAGTTGCATACTGATTTAATGGTAAAATAAGCCACTAAACTCAAGCCCTCAAGCACAGCTTACTTCATTATGCAACAAAATCTCTATTTGCTTACACTTCTCATGAAATACGGTTTTATAACATATCTTGCTAGGTATATATTAGTTTAAGAAAGCAATCTTATTTTCATTGAAATAATTTATCTAAGGACATATTGTAAAATAATAGGGGTAATTTTTTTTTTATTTTTAAGAAAGAATTCAAATGTTTTTCACTTGAGAGACAAAAAGCACTAATTGTAAGGTCCTTGAGGAAGGACAGAACTCAGTTCAGGCCAAGAAAGCCAGTTTATTGAGGAGAAACTTCCAGGCTGACTCCAAAATAGAGACCAGCCCCTGCTTAAAGTTAGAGAGGGGTTTAATATTGTCTTACAAGGAAACTGAAGAAGGGGATGTGCACAGTTGTTTTTTACAAGCTAAAGAAGCAGACTAGAGGTTGTCAATAGTTATTCCTGGGTAACAGAGGTAGAACAAATTGCAGCCCTAACAGACAAAAAGAGCTTCCTGTGGTTCATTTTGGTGGCTATTCTTGGACAGCAAGGAAGAACAACTGTGACAGCTTCACAGCTCTAACACTAATAAATACAAAGAAAAGACAAGACAGAAAAGACAAGACAGACAGAAAGACAGAAAGAAACAGAAAGACCCTAATGTTGTTATGTGCCATAAGTTGCCTGAGACTCATAGCGACCCTATATACAAGGGCCCTAAAACCACTCTATCCTGTGCCAAAGTCATTGTCTCTGACACACCTAATCCCGTTACCCTAATCACTGAATCAGTCCATCTCATCGAGGGTCTTCCTCTCCTGTGCTTGCCCCTTCACCCTCCCAATCATGATGCCCCTCTCGAAGGACTTTCCTGCCTTGCAACATGCCCAAAGTATGTTAGATGAAGTTTCAAAATCCTTGACTCCAAGGAGCAACCCAGATTCACCCTCACCACAACAAACCTGTTTCAGAGGCATCAATTCTCTTTCTAGCATCTCTAGTCATTGTCCAGCTCTTTGATGCATAGCACGCAATTGTAAAGACTATGGCCTGGATCAGGAACACCTTAGTCTCTAGCCTGAAGTTGCTGCTCTTAAGTACTCTGGAGGAGTAACTGATAGCTGACTTTCCCAATGAAATTACTTTCTTAATTTCCTGGCTGCCGGTACCAAGAGTGTTGATTGTGGAGCCAAGAAAACTAAAACTGTTAAAAATCTCAATCTCTTCACCAACCATAATGATACTGCCAATTGGCACAGTGGTGAGTAATAAATAGCCCGGACCCTTCTTCATTTGAGTCTTAATTATTCAATCACTGCTTTCTACTTGTTATTTTCACTTTCTGTTGACATTACCACTCTTGATGACCCCATGAACAACAGATATGAATCCTTTCCTGTGCCATCTTCATCATCTCTGATACACTTGGGTCCATTTCTATAATTACCGTACCAAATAATCTTCTTGGTCATCTTCATCTCTTTCACTGAGCCTCCATCTTTCCAAGCATAAAATCCCTTTCCAAGGAATAGCCTTTCCTAGCAACATGTCGAAAGTATAGAAACAAAATGTCACCATCTTTACCTCCAAGAAGTACTCTGGATACACTCTCTCCAAGACATACTTATTCATTCTTTTAGTAGTTCATGGGACATTCAGTACTCTTCTTCAACACCATACCTCAAAGACATCAGTTCTTCTTCTGTCTTCCATATTCATTTTCCAGTTCTCCAAAGCATATCAAGTAATTGAAAACACTATATTCTGAATCAGGCACACCTTAGTCTTCAAACTGGCACCATTGCTCTTCAGTATTATGGATAGATTCCTGACAGCCCAATAAAATCTCCCGACTGCTGGTACCAAGGATGCTGATTTTTTGATCCAAGTCAGATAAAACCACTGGCAATTTCAATCCTTTCTTATCTGTAATCATATTGTCTATTGACACATTGGTAAAGATCTTTGGGTTTTTAATGTTAAGCTATAGTCTTTGATCTTCTGCAGCAAACATTTTAGGTTCTCCCCACTTTCAGAAAGCAAGGACGTTATCATCAGCACAAAGGTTCTTATTGATGAGTCTTCCTATCTCCATATTCTATTCCTATTTAGATGTTAATATGTCAATTCTGATTCATGGTGATCCCATATATGACAGAAAACTATACTCTCAAGGGTTTTCAATGACTGCTGTTTTTATGTTCAGAAAAAAAAGCAAAGCCAGTTATTCTGTAGCAATTCTGCAGAGGTTCAAATCTCCAATTTGTTAACTTTCATCACTAAGGCAATTAAATCAGCTACCATTTAATTACTTTTCTTTGATGATGACTCCATATAAATCAGAGTAGAATTGGTTTCCATACAGTTTTCAGTGGGTGATTCCCTCCACCCCTCCCAGAAGTAGATTACCGGACCTTTTTTTTTTTAAGGTGCTTCTAGATTGGCTCAAACTTCTCTACCTTTGCTTCATGGCAGAACACATAGCTCTACCTTATCACCACTGTCTTTATTATACTATGTGCTAAGATTAATAACACACTATTAATTAGAAGCCTTAGGTGAACATACTCCCAAATTCTTAATCAGCTGTGTAAATCCATACTTTCTATTAACGGCTCCATCTGTGGTTCAGTTCTCCAATTCCTAAGCAGCCCGTGGGTTTGATGATTTGCTAAAGGGTCCTCTAGAGTCAAACCCATCAGGGGAATGACTAATGTGACTTTTGGTCCTGTTTTTTTGTAGAAACTGGTGAGCAATAGGCTACACTGGAGGCAGTGGAATGCTTAAATACAGTTGGACTTCCTCTCCTGTTTCAGTGTTTTCACACATGTTCCAGTGTGGAGAGTTTGCAAGACGGTACTGGAATGTGAGAAGCTGCATCCTCGATTAAGGTACTTGGAAACCAGAGGCCGGTAAGGTAATAGTTAAAAAAGCCAACTTCAGGTTGGCACTGCAAGCACTCTGCTCAATTTCTTTCAGTTAATTTAGAATTTATAAATATAGATCAAATTTGTTAGTACCTTATTGTCCATGGTGGGTAGTGCTGACTGAGTGACTGAGTGGTTTGAATCTACCAGTGGCTCTTTTTGTGAGAGAAGGATACAGTCTCATGTCATTAAGATTTACAGTCTTGGAAACCTGATGGAGAGTCAGCGTGAATTAAAACAGTCTTGAAAGAAGCAGCAAGTTAGTGGACTCTTTATTTGCTCTGGTTTTTATGTTGGCATGATTTCTTGTTCTTTTCCTATTTTGAGAATACTTTCAAAATCACATTTTTAACCACAGGTACTTTTAGTGTTGTGGTCCCTCAGTATTATGGTTTGCCCTCTGTCGTTCTTTGTATATAACATACCTGAAATTCTTAAGCAACTTTATGCTCATAATTTGAGTCTGATGACTAATTTATTGTAATCATTCCTATGTGTATATGTATATGTATATGTGTATATGTATATAAATTATTCCTGTGTATGTATATATAAATATAGAGATATGTAGCTATCTAGACTTACATTCCTTTCTTACCTTTGTATTTCTTAAATTTATATTCATTAATTTTCCTTTATGTTCCTTATTTGTCAGATTCTACATATTTCTGATTTTTCTGTCCTAACAGTATATTAGATGTCTCTAATCAATGTCAAATCAATGTAAGACTGAGGGAAATTATTTAATATTTTTTATTTTAGCATTAAAAACAGCCAGTGAACTATTCAAGATAGTTTTATAGAAATAGAAATATAATATGTTTCTTCCACATAGACTTCTTTAGAATTTTAGCTTTCTTCTTCAGATTTTTCCTTTTTATTATGCGATTTATATTTGTTCTCTTCTAAACTTCTACATGGTGGGTCAAAGCAACACATACATTGACCAAAAACACCTTACAATATATTAATATTATTCAAATATATACTAATCATACCTGAGTTTAAAACATTCAAGGAATTTCTTTTTAATAGAAAAGCCTAGTTCTCTTGGTTTCTTATTCTTCTATATTGTCCCATTTCTATTTCAATCTTCAGCTAACAGGAAATCTGTGGCTTTATTACTCAGTATTTATTCAGTGGTTTATGCAGTTCCTGGAACTTTGTGAGATACTGGATTTAATATTCTTTACACGGAATAAAACAAAATAAAGATTTATTTATTTAAGATAATAGTACTGTTCTTTCTGGTTTTTTACTCTCCTAGACAACTTCATGACTTCTTACATCTAACCTACAAAGGTAAGAGCTGCCAAAGCTCATGTGTGTGTGTGTGTGTGTGTGTGTGTGTGTGTGTGTG
>NW_006399828.1:12143415-12154016 GCF_000299155.1 Elephantulus edwardii
CCCTAAAATATAGAATTCTCATTATTTTTGTATTATCAGGTGACGCTTAGAGTTAATTAACAAAGTTTGCTTATTTAACAAAACATAAAAACATAGAATTTGGAGAGTCTAAATGTAAATCTATAGATTGATTTTTGCTAACTCTTCCACATTCCAAACCGATATTTTCAATTGCTTGAAAATAATTATCAGTTGTCATTACTACTTTTGTATGGATTGTTTCTTTCCCCCCAATCCACATGGCTCTCATTTTTTTTCTGAACTCCACTCAAAATTCTCTTTAAGAAGGAAATCTTTTCATCCTTCATATAAAATACCATTCTTTACTATTATCTATTCTCTCTATTCTGCAATATTTTCTCCTTAACATTGTTGTTGTTGTTGTTATGTGTCATCTATTAAGCTGAGAGTCAAAGCAACCCTATGTACAACAGCCCTAAACTCTACTCTATACCATGCCAATCTTAATGTTTCCAACATGCCTATCCCCATTACCCCAGTGACTAAATCAATCCATCTCATCGAGGGTCTTCTTCTCCTGCACTGTCCCTCCACTCTCTCAAGCATCACATCCCTCTCCAAGGACTGATCTCACCTTGCAACATGTCCAAAGTGTGTCAGACGAAGCTTCAGAATCCTTGCCTCCAAGGAGCAGCTTCACTTCACCTTCTCGAGGACGAATATGTTTATTCTCCTAGCAGTCCATAATATCTTCAATACTCTTCTCCAGCATCACAGTTCAAAGGCATCAACTCTCCTTCTATCATCTCTAGTCATTTTCCAGCTCTCTGATGCATAACTAGTAATTGCAAGGACCGTGGCCTGTATCAGGTGCATCTTAGTCTCCAGAATGACATTGTTGCTCCACAATACCTTGGAGAGGTATGTCTCTGACAGCTGACTTTTCCAATGTAATTCGTCTTTTAATTTCCTGCCTGCTGTTACTGAGGGAGTGTTGATTGTAGAGCCAAGCAGATTGAAGCTGTCAACAATCTTAATCTCTTCACCATCTATAATGATGCTATCTATCAATTGGCCTAGTGGTGAGAATTTTTGTTTTCTTGTTGTTGAGCTTCAATCCATATTGAAGGCTGCAGTAAGCACTTCAGAACCACCTCATCAGTCATAGCAAACAGGGTTGTGTCATCTGCAAAATGCAGATTGTTGATGAGTGTAGACTATCACTTCTCCTCATATAGTCAAGCTTCCCGGATAATCTTTTCTGCATATAGATTAAAAAAGATATAGAGATAGGACACACCCTTTCCAATTTTGAACCATGCAGTGTTTCCTTGCTCTGTTCTGATGACTCCCTCCTTTTCCAAGTATAGGTTTCGCATAAGCGCGATCAAGTGTTCTGGGATTCGCATTCTTGTCAGGGTTAGCCAGAGTTTGTTGTGATCCATACAGTCAAATGCCTTTATACAGTCAGGGAAACACAGATAGGTATTCCTCAGCTACTCTCTGCTTTCCACTAAGATCCATCTGGCATTTGCTATAATATCCCTAGTTCCACAGCCTCTTCTAAATCCAGTCTGCACTTTAGGCTGTTCTCTGTTGATGTGTTGTTCCAATCTTGCTTGCATGTGATATCAATAATACTGTTTGATTATTTCCACACTTTGCCAGATATCCTTTCTTTGGAATGGGAACCAACATAGGTCTCTTCCAGTCAGTTGGCCAGCTGGCTGTCCTCCAAATTTCTTGGCACAACTTGGTGAGCACATCCAGGACAGCAACTATTTGTTGAAATATGCTTATCAGTATGCCATGAATTCCAGGGCCCTTGGTTTTTGCCAAGTCTTCAGAGCAGCTTGAACTTCTTCCTTCATAACCATAGGCTCTTTCTTATATTTTATTTAATGAAATTCTTCTGTAACCACCAACTCCTTCTAGTACAATGGCTCTGTATACTATTTCCATCTTCATTTAATGCCTCTACTTTCAATCCTCCAATCCAGGGATCATTTAATAACACCACAAACACTTTCCTTGTTGGTTTATTATTTGCTTCTTTTCACTGCAGTATAAATTCAACACAAATGAAATATAATTGTTTTTGTTTTCCATTTCTACATAGTCATCATTGAGAACAAGTCTGAGAATGCATGTTCTTAAATATCCTAGAAAAAGTATTGAAAGTGAATGTCCTATAAATGTGCCATCAAGTTAACTCTGACTCAGCAACACTATACACAATAGCTCAGAACTCTGCCCTATCAGAGCTTATCTCACTGCTTCTGACACAACAACCCTCATTAATTCTATTACTCTGTCAGCAGACTTTCCCATGGCAATATGTCTTTTAATTTCCTGGCTACTGGTGCCAAGACTGTTGATTATGGAGCCAAGCAAACTAAAGCTGTGAACAATCTCAATCTCTTCACCATCTATCCTGATGCTGCCAATTGGTCCAGTGGTGACAATCTTTGTCTTCTTGACATTGAGCCTCAATCCATATTGGAGGCTGCAGTCCTTGACCCTCTGCAGCAGGCGCTTCGGGTCCTCCTCACTTTCAGAAAGCAGGGTTGTGTCATCTGCATAACGCAGATTTTTGATAGATCTTCCACCAATCTTGACCCCACATTTCTCCTCATAGAGCCCAGGCTCCCCGATAATCTGTTCTGCATACAGGTTAAAAAGGTATGGAGACAGGACACATCCCTGGCATATGTGCCTCTCAATTTTGAGCCATGCAGTGTTTCCTTGGACTGTTTGGACAACTGCCTCTTGGTCCATGTATAGGTTTCTCATTAGCACGATCAAGTGTTCTGGGGTTCCCACTCTCCTCAGAGTCAGCCACAGTTTGTTATGATCCACACAGACAAATACCTTTGCATAGTCAATGAAACACAGACATTCCTCTGGTATTCCTTGCTTTCAGCTAAGATCCATCTAACTTTAACTACAATATCCCTAGTACCACGTCCCCTTCTAAACCCAGCCTGGATTTCTGGTAGTTCTCTGTTGATGTTCTGTTCCAGTCATTTTTGGATAATCTTCAGTAGAATCTTGCTTGCATGTGAAATCAATGATATTATTCTATAGTTTCCACACTCTGTTGGGTCACCTATCTTTGGGATGGGAACAAATATAGATCTCTTCCAGTCAGTTGGTCATGTGGCTGTTCTCCAGATTTCTTGGCACAACTTGGTGAGCATGTCCAGGGCAGCATGTGTTAGCTGAAATATGTCAATAGGTATACCATCTATTCTTGGAGCCTTATTTTTTGCCATTTCCTTCAGAGCAGCCCGAACTTCTTCCTTCATAACCATAGGCTCTTGCTCATATGTTGTTTCATGAAATTCTTCTGTGTCTTCCAATTCCTTTTGATATAGTGATTCAGTATATTCTTTCCATCATCTTTTAATACCATATCATTTAATATTCTGCCTAAAGCATCCTTGATTATAGTAACTCAAGGCTTGAATTTGTTTTTCAATTCTTGACCTTAAGAAATGCTGAGTGATTTTGGCCCTTTTGATTTTCTGACTCCAACTCCTTGCACATTCCATTGTAATATTTTACTTTGTCATCCTGTGCTGTCTTTTGAAATCTTCTATTCAACTCTTTAATATCTTGAATTATTCCTTGTGCTTTGGCTTCTCTGCGCTCCAGCGCAATTTTCAGAATCTCTTCTGAATCCATAAGAGAAGACTCTCCGGGATAGACGCGTTTATTCTCTTGGCAGTCCATAGTCTATTCAATTATTTTCTCCAGAACCACAACTCAAAGGTATCAATTTTTCTGTCTTCTTTGGTCATTGTCCAGCTTCTGATGCATAGAAAGTAATTGTGAAGATGATGGTGTGTATCAAATGCACCTTAGTCTCTAGGCTAACATTGTTGGTCTTTAGCCCTCTGGAGAAGCCCCTGACAACAGATTTTCCCAATGCAATTAATCTTTTGATTGCCTGTCTGGTGATGTCAAGAGTATTGATTGTGGGACTGAGTAAAACTGAAGGTGTTAACAATCTCAATCTCTTCCCTATCTGTCATGGTGCTGCCAATAAGCCCAGTTGTGAGAATATTTCTCTTAAGGTTGAGCTTCAATGCATATTGAAGACTATCATCTGGGACCTTTCTCAATAAATGCTTCAAACCCTCCTCGGTTTCAACAAGCAAGGTTGAACCATCTACATAATCTAAGTTGTTGGTTCTTTGTACAATCTTGTTGCCCAATTCTTCTTAATAATGTCCAGCCTCCTAAATTATCTGCTCATCATATAGACAAAAAAATGTATGGATACAGGATGCTTCTCTGAGGCATTTCTGTCCTGATTTTGAAACATGCAGTGCTCTTTTGCTCTATTTTTAGGACTGCTTATTGGTCCAAGTATAGATTTCATATTATCACAATCAAGTGTTCTGAAATTCCTATTCTTCTCAAGGTTAGCCACAATTTGTTATGATCTACACAGTCAAATTTCTTTGTATAGTCAATGAAACACAGATAGACATTCCTCTGATGCTCTCTGCTTTCAGCCATGATTTATCTGACAGTGTTCCTAGTGCCATGGCCTCTTCTAAACCGAGCTTGTACTTCTGGTAGTTCTCTGTTGGTGTAGTATTCAACTCATTTTTGGATGATTTTCAGCAAGATTTTACTTATGTATGATATTTATAATATTGTTTGATAATTTCTATCCTCTGTCAGGTCAACTTCTATTGCAATGGGAATAAATATGGATCTCTTCCAGTTAATTGGCCAGGTGATTATCCTTCAGATTTATTGGCACAGCCTGCTGAACATGCTGAGGGCTGCATCTGTTTGTTGCAGTATGTCAACTTTTATTCCATTTTTTTTCTGGAGCCATGTTTTCTGCAAATTCCTCCAGAGTAGCTTAAACTTCTTGCTTCACCATTGTCTCTAGAACATAAGATTTTTCAAGAAATCTTTCTATGTAAACCACCTCTTTTTAGTACAGTGGCTGTGTGTACTCTTTCCATCTTCTTCTGATGCTTCCTGGATCCTTCAATATTCTGCCTACTATAGCATCCTTAAGTATTGCAACTAGAGGCTTAAATTTGTTCTTTAGTTCCATCAGCTTAAGAAATGCTGAGTTCATCCCTTTTGATTCTCTAACTTCAGCTCTTTGCATATTTTATTATAATACTTTGCTGTGTCTTCCCGATCCACTCTTTGAAATTTTCTGTTCAGCTCCTTAACATGAATGGAAATTAAGTTAAAAGCAACTAGCAAGTATTGCCATAATATCTGTGGCATACAATACATAGAGACTCTAAGAACAGCCAACCTGTATCATAAAAAATTAACTACAAGCTTTTCTTATTTCCTATATTAAAACTCACTGCCAGTCAAGCATACTGGCATAGAAGTGCTCTACTGAATTTATAAGGTTGAAAATTCACTCAATCTTTCCTCCAAGGAACAATTGGTAGATTAGAACTGTTGACTTTTTTAAAGTATTCTTATTTATTATAGACTGTGTCAAGACAGCATACAATAAATTATACATCAATTAAGTGCAAAGACTTAATCTGACTTTTCAGGAAATAATGCTCAAAGATTTTTATTATAGTTTTTCATATTATTTTTATATTTTATTAGGTCTTTGATTAAGTCAACAGTGTGTTTAAATAGAGTACTAGAGGATCAAAATATATTTGTTCATTGATGTTACATGAATGCTTTCAGTTTTACCCTTATATTAATAGGAAATTGTGTTTGTTTTCTTAAAGAGTAACTTTGCTTCTTGTTGTTGTTTCTATACTAAAATATTTTTTACTATATCCCATAAAATGACAGTTTTTATTTAATAAAGAGTTTTAATCTATAAACAAAATCAGGGTTTTGTTGTACTTGTTGTTGTTAATTGCATAGACTTTGAATAGTACATCTGCTTTTGTGGCATAAATCCTAAGACTAAATCACAGTTTGTTCCTAAGTGAGATGAAATGGATTTGAATTGGACACCAGAAAAGGAAACTGCTGGGCTATTTGTTACAGTTGGCCAACTTTGTTCAATTGAAGCAACAGGGATGTGTTGGAAACCAGGCTGTTTCCATAAGGTTATTATAAAACTTGCTCCTGAAATTGCTGATGGAAAATTCCAAAGAACCTTCCCATGGAGTATAAATGTTTCCCTGCAACTAATGTAACAATCTTCTGTAAATCCACTGCTAAGCATAGCAGAACTTATTACCTAAAAGGAATTTTAAGTTCTATGATTTATATAATGTTGATTATTAAATTTTTGGTTCTTTTTATTTCATTAGATCAATTACAGAAAACATCTTATTTTCTAAAATACAGACATATACAAGAATCAATTTGTATCCAAATAAATTACTATGAAGCTTACAATCAATGGGAGAGAGAAAGGAAAAACAAAAGACATAGCAAGTATGAATCACTACAAGAAAAGAATTAGGTGGTTTGGACTTAGTTTTCAAAGCATCTTTTATTATGACATCAAGAAACAGAAGCATTACTTCCTCAAGGTTCACTGATACCTATTTTGTCTCTAAGCTAAAGTAACAAAGACAAAAGTTACAAATATAATCAAGAAATTTATAGTCTAATAGTGAAGTTACTAGCCTGGTAATAAAAAAAATTATCATCTTGCCTTTCATTTAATAGTTGAAAGCTTCTGATCATTAAATTAATTTAAAAGCCTTTTTTGTTTTCCTTTAAATTTTTCTTTCTTCAAAGGAAGACATCTGGGTGAACTAGTGGATGATTCAAGCATTACAGTTTTAAGTAATAAACTCAATAGATGAAATCTTAAGAAATTAATATAGTTAAGTAAGCATTGATAAAATTCTAATTGCAAAATTATAGTCAATCTTATTTATATATTACCTCTCCTTTATATTAATTTTTAGCAGTCCTTCCTAGCATACCACTCTTTGCATTTTCATTGCCTTTTAGACTACTATTGAGTGTAACTAAGCAAGTAGAAAAAAAAATGACAACCAGCACAGTGAGCAGATGGCTTGCACAGTCCTCTCCGTGCAATTTCTACCAACATAAAAGTTTGTTCAAGACTACATGGTAAATAGTGTTTATCATAGGTCAGATCATTAGCCCTTTAGCCACTTCATTAGCTCCTTGACCCCTACAGATCATCATAAATGAAACCATAACTCCACATTGCCAAGGACACAGTGCTACTCTGACCAAGCCCTAGTAATGGTGCCTGTGTTTACTGTAGCTTTATCACCAAGCTTTGTACCGCATGCCCCGAGCACCATCCTCACACAGCTGTGGGTCTCTGACACACACTGGTAAAGTTCTGCAATGAACTGTGCTTATTAAAGCCCACCAGGAATGTGAGCTTCTTAGTATAATTAGCTCCCCAGAGAACAATGGCTGCCTTCACAGCTGGAAAGCGGGAAGAAATGTATTCTAAAGAATGGGAAGTACTAAAGAGGCACCTGTAATTAAATTTACTTTTCTGTTGTCTCTCTCTTTCTTTCTTTCCTAAATATTTAGTTCAATTGTATGTCTATATTTATTAGCAGAATTTGTAAATAGAGGATGTGGTAACTACAAATACTGCTTGGGAAAATGTTTCATTTTAAGGTAGTCTTTTCCTACAAACTTGTTTTCTGTTTTAGTTGCATATAAATGTATTGTCTCTAGGATTTTTGCTGGCTTGTGTGTGTTTGGGGGGGGAGACCATAATCTTTTAGAATGTTCACTGTAGGTTAAATTATTATACAGTCTCAGTTTTATCTGGTATATGCTTCTGTGTTTCTATTTCTTGATGCATAGTCCAAATTTTGGTATGAACTATCTCACTCATCACGTTGAATACCTCTCTACTACTCTCTTATTCTTTTCTCTGTCTTCTGTTTTTCCACTGCAGTCTTTCTGTTGATAGCTGAGAGTCTGATGACTTTTGTTATGAATATACTAATTATTGCTTTAATGACTTCGAACTTCTCTCAAGTGGCCTAGTGAGCTGTGTAAGCAATGCATAGCAGGTGGTGGCAATGGCATATTATCTCAGCTGTGAATAACCACAAGTCAATTGACTTGATGGCCTCAGATTACATTTCATATTCACATAACAGGATGAGATAGGGTCTTATCCTATGCACTCTAATGTGCCAGTGTTTATCAGGTAAATGGTCATCTCTTGAGTCCTATGGCTGGTTTACATGTGCAATTGAGGTTGTAATGAAGATCAGAGCAGTGCCACATTCTTTGGTCTAGAATTGGGAAAAGCATGTTTTTAAGGTAACTGGGGAATAGAAGTGCTAACAACCTTGGTAATTAAAATTATCTTGCAGTTTTCCAGAGTCCTTCTGCCCACATCTTTTCAAGTCAAAGATGTACACAATAGAAAGCAGTCTGTTTAAGTCACTGGCACTGCAGCCTCAAACGTCTGAGTCTGGATTTTTTTTTAAATTACAATAACTTCAAGATTTTTTTTACTCCATAATTTTGCAGCTTAGAGAGGCTATATTTGCACAACACAATCAACCCTGCTGTTTCAATCAAGTCATTGAGGGGAATAAAAATTCAGGAGAGCCAGATGTTTGGCATTTTCTATCTGAAACAGCTGGTTGATTGTCTGAATTTTTCATTTTTGAACTAATCTTGCTGTCATGATATAGCAACATCCTGAAAACGGATTTCTCTGCTTATAAAATGTAAATGGATGCTTTTATAGTGGTATTACAAGGTTAGCTACCTTAGAATTAAATGACAATTCTTTGAAGACAATGACATTGTCGGTATGGATAGTTTGAGAAAGTGGACACAAATGGAATTTAAGGAAAATTATATTGTTCATTTTCATCAGCCTTACTGAAAAATTTATCTAAAATTCTTTTCGATACCAAAATGTCATGGCTGGGAAAAAAACAAAACAACACACACACACACACACACACACACACACACACACACACCACAAAAACAAAACCAACCAACAGATTCTTTTTATATTAAAAAGTTGTTATAAAAGATTCAGTGCTGTCACATTCCTTCAATTACACATCAAAAATATTTATTAAAAAAACTGTTACTAAATAGTCACGTGAACTATCAGGCCATATGCACCAACAATTAAACCAAAAAGAAGGAGTGGTATCTATTTCCTAAATAACATGCCTCCAGAAACTCTATGAACTTGATAAATATCAATATGTTAGAGGGACTTCACAGGCCTTTTATTCATAGAGTTGCTCAATTTGAAGGCAATCAACAAGAACAACAACTACCAACTATTACCAAAAGAACAAACAAGTCTGTCTTGAAGAAAGCAAATAAAGATTCTCTCTTGAAGCAAGGAGTTTGAAGTTCTGTCTCATACACTTTGGGTATATGGCCAGAGAGAACCAGTCCTTGGAGAAGGACATCTTGCTTTGAAGAGTGGAAGAACAAGGAACAGCAGAAGAGAAAGACCCTGGACGAGATGGAATGACACAGTGACTGCTGTAATAGAGGCAGGTGTGCTGCAGATAGTGAAAGTGGCTCAGGATAGGACAGGATTCAGATCTATTATGCATGGGTGTCTATGAGTAACAGGTGACTCATAACAGCAACCAAAAACAATGACAGCAACCAAATATTGTAGTTTAAAATAGGTAAAAAGAATAATTATTGGTGACTGAAATGCAAAAGTTGGAAACAAGGAGAAAGGACTGGTAGTCAGAAATTATAGACTTGGTGACAGAAATGAGACTGAAGAGTGAATTATTAAATTGTGTGCACTCATTGATTTATTCACAATAATTTTTTTTTAGAAACACAAAAGGGGATTTTACAAATGGACATACTCTGATAGACTGTAAAAGATTCAGTTTGACAAAATGGGTGGAAAGAACTGCTGGAGAAGCCCAGCATCAGCTGTGAAAACCAGGCCAGCTGCTGACTGTGGAACAGACTCATGTACAATGTCAAATTGAAGTGTAACAACAATGAACAAATGTAACAAAAATGAAATTCAACAAGAAATAAAACATGACTTTGAGTCTACAGCACTTGAATTAAACAATCATGTTAAGAAGATAATTGAGGTGGGCAGGGAGAATAATGCAAGAATGAATAAAAGGGAACCCAAAATTTCTGTAAATGTTCATTAAAACTAATAAAATAAAATTTGCAAAAAGAAGAGAACTGATGACCAATAATTAAAGATGAGAGGAGCCATGAATGAACTAAAGGACATTATCAATGAAGAGAGCAAAAGGTAAATGTAAATGCAAATATAGGAGAAAGAAAAGGGGGGGAATAAACATGAGAAGAAACTCTGAAAATCATATTAGAATGTCAAGAAGCCAAAAAAGGAAGACATGCCAAAGTAAAACATCTGAAAAGAAGATATCAAAGAGCAAGACAAACTGAGGTACTATAATGAAATGTGCACAGAACTGGAGTCAGAGAATTAATAAAAATATATATAAATAGCAGGCCTCTGAAAACCCTATGTACAACAGAACACATTTAGATAACAGAAACGGCAAAGGAGGTTGAGTTTTCAAGTATGGAAATACAAAGGAAGAGGAACAGTTGTAAGCAGACATTGATGATTGGGACATGGAATGTGAGAACCATGAATGTAGGAAAATTAGATAGTGTTAAGGAAGAAATGGAACGCATAAATATTGACATACTACGCATTA
>NW_006399828.1:12156757-12172248 GCF_000299155.1 Elephantulus edwardii
ATATATATGAAATTGCTTGGCATTTCTCAAGCTGAAATAACTGAAAAACAAACTCAAGACTTGAGTTTCAGGATTGAAAGGGTCATGTGCAAAAATGTGAAAGATCCAGGAGGTAGCAAAAGAAAATAGGAGGAATACACAAGTTTATTGTACCAAAGAGAATTAGTCAATGCTGAAAATTTTTAGAAAGTACCATGTGTACAAGGGGCAATGGTAAAAATGGAAGAAGTTTAAGCTGCAATTAAAACTAAGACCCAGGAATAGATGGGATACCAAAATTCACATGTTTCAACTAAAAGATGCAACCCTAGATGTGCTCACCATTTTATGCCAAGAAATTCGGAGACAAGTTGCCTGGCAAACTGACTGGAAGGAGATACATGCTGCCCCAATAGAATATCAAACAATATCATTAATATCACATGCAAACAAAATATTGCTGAAGGTCTTATAATAAATTGACAAGGAACTGCCAGAAGTTCAAGCTGGATATAGAAGAGGTGGTAGCACTAGACAGGACATTTCTGATATCAGATGAATCGTGGCTGAATGCACAGAAGAGTAGAAGAGTGCCTATTTGTGCTTTAATGGATTATGCAATGTCTTTGAACTTTATGGGTCCTCATAAACTGACTTACATTGAGAAGAATGAAATTACTCAAACCTCAGTTGTGCTATTATGAAATATATATCTAAATCAAGAAACTGTTGTCCAAGATGAACACGGGAACACTGCACGGTTTAAAATCATGAATCATATATGTCAGGATTGTATCCTTTCTCTATATCTATTCAGTCCATATACTGAGCAAATGATTTGTGAAGCTGAACTCTTTGAAGAGGAAGTTCAATATGAATAGTCAGGCCTTCCCATAGGGCATGTATAATCACTGGCAGATCCTGCCCATGGAATCTTTTGGGAACACCAGACTACCTAGCCATGTGATGACTAAAGGAGAGCTTTCTACCCCTTAACAACTTCCTGGACAAATTGCAGGTGGTCCTTCCGAAGTTGGCCAACGACCTTAGGTGAAACTGAGCCTGCATGCCCACAGCATCTGATCTTCAAATTTCTATACCATCAAGTGGTCCACACTCTACCATTGTTCACATTCACTATTTATTTAAGTCTTCTAATATTTATTTTAAGATCGTAGAGGGAAAGTGGCATCTTCTTTCAAGTGTCTTCAGCCAGTGGGGAAGGTGGGATAGGGCACTTGGACCCTTTGCCTCTGTGTTTTCAGAAGGATAAGCGAGTATCAAAAATGCATTAAGAGGTTTATTTAGGTAACTGGCCCATAGTGGATTCCCTTCTTCTCCCTGAGGAGGTATTAGGAAAGGGTAAACACTTCTCTATGGACAGAAACTAGAAGGCAGACAGTTATATGTGTTATCACAGAGCACTACCAACTGTCAATGTCACTGGGATAATAAATTTTATATTGTGGTGACCAACCACAAAACAAACAGACAAACAAACAAACAAAACCCAAAACAAGCTAACAACAAATAATTGTCAGAGGATTCTTTGATTTTCAGAGTCTGATCAGGTGTTCTAGGAAGTTCTCATGACCTAGTGCTAAGGAGCTGCACTATTAAATTAAAGGCATAAAGTTCAAATTCACCAACTTGTCCTTGGGATAAATACGGACAATCTCCTCTCATATGATTTACTGCCCCTGAAAACCTGTTGGAAGGTCAACTATGAGTCAGTACCAACTTAGCAGCCCATAAAACAATTAGTTGCCTGTTGTTGTTGTTAGGTGCCATCAAGTTATAGGCGACTCATAGTAACCCTATGAATGAAAGAACTAAGCACTGTTCACAGAGTTTCGGGAGGCAGGCCATTTTGGAAATGGACGCCATTTCTGCTTCCAAACTTGTTTTAATTGGGAAGCTCCAGCAAACACTGTCCACCATCGGTAACCCTTATCACATTTGGCAGATCAGTGTCACAGTGTTTAGCATCATAGCAACCACGAGTTACCTCTGTACAGCAATGCACAGACCAGTGATATATCAACTAGAAGAATATTTGACAAAAAGCCAATTTGAGCCAGGCCTGAGTGCCACAGATTAAAATGTTGGTCTTGGTAGCATAACTTTATGTCCACTAGGCCAATGTAGCTCCATGTTGTTGTTGTTATTGTTGTTAGTTGCTGTCGAGTCATAGATGATTCATAGGGACCCTATGAACAGAAGACCTAATCAGGTATCTAGGATCATAAAATCACAAATTTAACAGATTAAAATACATCAGTGAATTGCAACTATCCATCATCACAGTTGTTTTTATTAGTCTAATGGTATCACAGAAAATATAAGATACTTGAAAGATTGTTTTATTGGTTATAAAACATAAAACATTGAAAAAAAGAAAGAAAAGAAAAAAAAAACATTGGTTATAAAATTTTGAAAGAAAAATCCTATCACTTATTTGTGGATCAATAAGAAACACCATGGTAAATGGAGACAAGAATGGATTTGTCAAGGATTCACTATACTGAGCCCACAATCAATACTCCTGAAAGAAGATGCAAAAGGCAAAATAATTAAAAGTAATTTAAAAAATTAAACAGTGGAGAATATAGAGTAAAATACTTCTTAATGTGCCAAAGAGTAAGGATTTCATTTTGAAGATGAATATATGACTTACTCAAGATATGATATTTTCTGTTGTTAAATGTGCATGTGACATTTTAATAATAAATAAGGATGACTAAAGAAGAATTGATTGTTATATTTGACTTGTGCTATTGGCAAAGAATATGGAATATAGCATGACCTGCCAAAAGGAAAATTATCCCTTCATAAAAGTGCTGTTGAAATGCACAAAGGATGAGACTTTAATATTTTCAAATTGTTATCAGAAGAGGTATGTTAGTGCTTGAGAAAGACATTATGCTCTGTAAAGTTGGTGGTCAGCAAAAAGAGAAGATGACACTAATTGAAAAAGATTGATACAGTAACAACAACAATGAGCTTAAACACAGCTATGATTTTGAGAATGACACAGGGCTTATTCTGCTGTACTTAGAACAGGGTTGCTATGCATCAGAGCTGGCTTAAGGACGCCAAACAACAACATTGGGCTATTCATAACTCTTTGTTTATTAAAATGCGTTCTTGTTATTTTGGAAAACTCACTGCAGTTGAGTCAGCATAGATTTATGTTTGACCCTTCAGTGGATCTTCATATACTAAAAATCTCACCAGAGGAGATCATTCATCTTTCTCCCATGAAACTGTTGTGGATTTGAAACACCAGATTAACACCATATTTAAGTTAACAGCATACTCCCTATAAGTACACCATCAGACCTTCCAGTTCTTAATGGTAAGGAATTGTACTAACCACGTAAAGGAAGGATGTTCAAATCCATCATGTTCTCTATATGGAAAGAGATGGACAATCTATCCATACCAATCACAGCCTTTACAAATCCATTACAAGGTCAGCTATGAGTTAGTTCCAACTTGACTGTACACAACCAGAAACACACATCCTACCTATATTAACATAGACAGAAGTAGAAAACTTAAACAGAACTATTGCAAAAAAAAAAAAAAAGAAAAGAAATCAATTAGGTCATAAAAATATTCCTGACACAAAAGAGTCCTAGCCCCAGACAGCTTCACTGTTGCATCCTACAAAACATTCAAAGATAAATTATTACCAGTTCTATTTAAAGTATTATAATAAATGAAAAGAAAAAAAGAACCTCCCTCAAATAATTTGAGATAAGCATAATCATAATACCAAAGCCATGCAAATATATCACCAAAAAGAAGAAACTTTACAGACCCAATTTCTCTCATTAACATAGATGCAAAAACTTTAATAAAATTCTAGCCAATTTAATTCAATACTATATAAAAAACTAATTCATCATGATCAAGTGAGGGTCAACAAACGTAAAGATGGTTCAATATAAGAAAAACAATTAATACTATCCACCTCAGTAATAAAGCAAAGGACAAAAACCACATTGTACTATCAATTGACACAGAAGAGATCTTTGAGAAAATCCAACTCCTATTCCCAGTTAAAACACTGAATAATAGAGAGGAATTTCTTTAATATAATAAAACATATGTACACAAAATCAAAAGCCAACATCATTCCCAATGCAAAGAAAGCAAAGACATTGAACTTGTTAACAAAGACCAGGAAAATAACTAACCTTACTATTATTCTATATTACTATGGAAGTCCTAACTGTGGGATTACACAAGAAAAAGAAACAATAGGGACCCATACTGGGAAAGAAGAGGTAAAATCATTAAAAAGAGGATACAACAAATATGGTCTAAAAGAGAAGAGAAAACCATGAAAATTTAATCTACAACATGAATACTGACATTACAGAACTTTTAAACATGTTGGAGACAGAAATAAGAATAGAAGATATAAAACAGAGAATCAGTGAGATAGAAAACAAGATCCTTGATGAGGATATTTGAGTCTGTTACCTAGAAGCCATCAATAGCCTTTCTCAGATAGTACTATATACATAGGCTAGTGCTATCCTAAATTACAGTGATATGTACTAGTTTTCTATATTTCAAAATTATATTTTAATTGTATTTTGAGCATGCATATCAGTGAAAGAATTAGTACATAAAGTGTGCATATCTTTCATTTAGGAGACTTTTCCAAAGACTTTACTAATAGACATGTGTTACACCTATGTACATTTTTTAATTGTGTGTTCATCAGTGAAATAAGATTCATAATTCTGACTCCAAGTTCCTAGTGCACTTTCAATCTGAAGAAGTAATACTGGGGATGACAAAACATGCAACTATACAGACAAAAAAGAAATTTTCCAAGACCCTTTCCTTCAGTCTCTTATAACTGTATTTGAAACATTCATATGTTCCCTAAGTATCTGTCATTCACAAGCTTATGCAATGTCAAACAGATAAGCTGAGTTAAAACCGTCAATTTTATTGATATTAATGTATTCTGAATGATTATCAGATGGAACCTTGGCTTATTTAGCCAGCCAATGAGATAGCAAAATATCATGTTGTTGCTACCCAAACTCAAGTCATTCTTAAAACTTACTGAATTAGGGTAGCTCTGGTGGCCTAGTGGCAAGAAGCTGCAACTACAATACCAGAGGTGCACGGTTCGAATCCACCAGATGCTCTGCCGGGGAAGGAGGGGCAATCTCCTCCTGTATCAGTCAGATCTGATTTGACGGTACACGCACATAAAAATAATAAAATAAAATTTAAACCAAAAAAATAAAAAAAAAACTTACTGAATTAAGAATACTCAATTAGTGGACGAATAAACCAACTCTCAAAACAGATAAAAATATTCCATGTTTTAATGCATTATGTTAAAAAAAACCCTTTGGCCTCAGAGACTGCAAAAAATGGGCTAACATGTATCAAAGATGATGAGGATGGTACAGAACAGTACAGGGTTCAGATCTGTTGTTCATAGGTTCACTATGAGCTGTACTTGACTCGATGTCACTTAACAACAATAAACCAAAAATAAACAAAAACAAATATTAAGTTATTTAATATAATGGGACTATAGCAACTTAAAAGTCATATTCCACTTGATATGTGATATGAAATAGAAAGGAAGGTAAATCACAATGCCTGTCAGAGATAAGATATTAGTTTTAAAGTTTGTTCTTCTTTTATACAAATATATTTTGCTCCATAAAAAGCAATCATGAAGAACCTGTCAAATTAAAATCAAGTGACTGTTATATAATTTGCATTAATAGTCTTATATACTATTCTCACAGTAAGAAAATCAGTAATATTAATTATGTTAATAGTATTTTGAAAGATGGAATTTATTTTCCACTTATTCATACTAGGTCCCCAAATTAATTTATCAGGCCAGTAAAAAAAAACAAAAACCAGAAACAATTAATTTACATCACCAACACAGATAAAGTAAATTATATTTCACATCTTTGAACAATCATTTCTTACACCAGAAATTGATGGAATACCAATTGACATATTTCATCAAAAAGATGCTGTTCTGCATGTACTCACCAAGCTTTGCCAAGAAATCTGGAGGACAACTACTTGGCCAACTGATTGGAAGAGATCTATATTTATTTCCATTCCCATTGACAGAGTGTGGGAATTATTGAACAATATTATTAATATTACACACTAGAAAAATCCTGTTGAAGATTATCAAGAAAAGACTTGAACAGTACATTGACAGAGAACTACCAGAAATACAGCTGGTTTTAGAAGAGGTCGGGGCACTAGACACATTATTGCCAATGTCAGATGGATCTTGACAGAAAACAGAGAATATCGGAAGAAAGCCTGCCTGTGTTTCATTGACTATGCAAACACATTTGACTGTGTGGATCGCAATAAATTGTGGCTAACCTTGAGGAAAATGGGACTCTCAGAAAAAAGTTGATCATACTTATGTGAAACCTGTACTTGGACCAAGAATCAGTCCTCAGAACAGAGCAAGGAAACACTGCATGGTTCAAAATCAGGACGGGACCGTGTCAAGGATGCATTCTGTCTCTATACTTTTCAATCTGTAATCAGAACAGTTATCCGGGAGGCAGGGTTTTATAAGGAGAAGTGTGACACATCAACATTGGAGGAAGACTCATTAATAACCTACAATATGCAGATGACACAACCGTGATTGCTGGAACCGAAGAAGACCTGAAGAACTTGCCTTAAAAGAATGAGGGAGTTTTTCTTTTGCTTTTCAAGGAGAGGAGCAAATGGGGGGGGAGGGGTTTGTGTGGGGAGAAGGGTGCAACAATGCATGAATGGAATCCCAAAATCTCTGTAGATGTTCATTGAAATGAAAAATAAACAACCTAAATTTAAAAAAAAAAAAAGTTCAAGGACTGTAATCTTCATTATGGATAGAAGCTCATCAAGAAGACAAAGATTCTCACCAATGGGCTAATTGCTAGCACAATAATAGATGTAGAAGTGATTGAAATTATTAGCAATTAAAGCTTGCTTGTATCCACCATCAACACTCTTAACACCAGCAGTCGGGAAATCAAAAGACAAATTGTATTGGGAAAATCTGTGGTCATGGACCTCTCCAGAGTGCTGAAGAGCAAGGAAATCAGTCTAGATACAAAGGTGTACCTAACCCAGGCCATGGTATTCTTAATTACTTATTAAGCTTCAGAAAGTTGGACAATAACTAAGGATGGCAGAAGCAGATTCCTTTGAGTTGTGATGCTGGAGAAGAGTCTTGAACATACCATGGAGTGCCAAGAAAACAAATTAAGTCTGTCTTGGAGAGGGTGAAACCAAGTCTCTCCTTAGAGGCTAAGATTTTGAAGTTCTGCCTCACTTACTTTGGGCACATGGTGAAGAGAGATGAGTCCTTGGAGAAGGGCATCATGCTCAGAAGAGTGGATGGACAAAGCAGGAGAGAAAGACCCCTGATGAGATGGATTGATACAGTAACTAGGGTAATTGGGGTTGGTGTGTCAGAATTAGTGAGACTGGCTCAGGACAGAGAAGGGTTTAGAGCTGTTGTACATATAGGGTCACTATGCATCACAGGCAACTCAATGGCACATAACAACAATAACATACTATGACAGGTTTGGAAGAAGGAATGGCATCCACTTCCTAAACAACATGCCTCCAGAAACTCTATGAACTTTGATAAATGTCAATAATTGTAAAGGGGCTTCAGGCTTTTTTTTCCATGAGTCATATTTAACTTGAAGGCAAACAAGAAGTCTCTTTTACCAAATGAAAACTCAAGGCCATAATATCTGAATTCATTTGAAATTTTATTATTGTCTTCACTTAATTTATCTCTTATTTTAAATCATTTCATACATTATTATATTTGAAAAGATAGTCATCTGGACTGGTGGGATACCAGGGTATTATATCATGTATTACTTTTATTAAAACATAAATTACATTGTCACATCCAATATGTGATGACTGTTGTAAATGTTGTTGTTATTAGGTTTCATTGAATTGAACCAAGTATAACACACTTGAATCCTACACTCTGCTGTGCCATCTTCTCATCTCTGATACACTTGAGCCCATTTCTGTAGTCTTTGTGTCAGTTCATCTCATTGGGCATCTTCCTGTTGGATGCCTTTGTCCTTTTCACTGACCAACCATCTTCCTAAGTGTGATGTTCCACCTCCAAATACTAGCCTCCCTCTCCTAACAACATGCTTCAAGTATGATGAATGAAGCTTTACCATCCTTACTTCCCAAGAGTACTCTGACTGTAACTTTTCCAAGACACATCTATTTGTTATTTTGGCAAACCAATAGGATATTCAATGCTATTCTCCAACATCACAACTGAAAGGCATCAGTTCTTCTTCTGCCATTCTTATTCATGGTCCAGCTTTCAGAAGCAAAACACATAATTCAAAAGACCATGGTCTGAATCAGGTGCACCCTAGCCTTTAAACTAACATCACTGCTCTTCAATATTTTTTCCTTAACAATGGACTTGTCCAAAGTACTACATCCTTTGGTCTGACTGCTGGTTGTAAGATGCTATATACGTTCAATGAAGCACATACAGAAATAAAGATAAGATTATATAATACACTAGAAAGCAAACCGATTGGTTTCTAGGCAATGTGTATTGTAGTAACTGTATGTGTTAGGGTAGAACTATGCTCAAGGGACATTCTATGGCTGATTCTTCAGAAATAGATTTCGTAGGTCATATTGTCACAAATTCCTCTGAGATCTTCTATCCCTAGTTTGAGTGAGTAGCATACTTGTACAATCCAAGGATTCTATACATATATTCTTAAAGTATAATTATTTTCTCTTCACATCTTAACGGATTATCTCAGTATTTAACTCATTTTTAAAATTCACATCTCTAGAAGAGGGATAGGCATTCTCTTAAAGGCTGTTTACATAATATTTTAGATTTTCCTGTCCACATAATACCTTGCTGCATAATAATTTTTTTTTAAAAAAGAGTCCTTTGAATGGATAACAACTTCTTTAGTGCCTAGACTATATAAAAGAAGTCCTATAGTTTATAATTTAACAACCCATTTTATAGACTAGGTCTCCTAGAGAATGAGAAAATCAGATCTTATTTTTCATAACCAATACCTACAAAATTTACCATAGTGAAGATATGTTATAAGCTTTAGAGAAATTATTGCTTAACTGATATCTATTAGTACTATTTCCACTACTACTACTAATAATAATTAAAGATGCACTCAGTACAGGTAACAAAATAAAAAAGAGCTGTTCAATTGTTCTACCAAAGTAAGGCACTGAAACATTGCCTTAACTTCATATTCATGGCAGTTGAATCATAACCATCTCATGCGTAACCATATACCAGGTTTTTAGAGGCTTTAAATCACATGAGAGGTTATTTTCATCTTTCAAGGAGTGGCTGATGGATTAAAACTACCTCACTTTTTTGTGGGTGGTGAGGCTCTCTACCCACTTGGCAACCAGAGTTATGTATACTAATAACTGGAAAAACTACGTTTGTTTGTTGTTGTTTTTTTAAGCTAATACTGCAAGGCTTTACTATGCTTTTTGGTGATAACATAGATATTTTCATTCAAATATCAATTAATATAGCTAAATTGTATTTTTTATTATTTCATATGACAAAACTCCATTTAACAAGTTTATAATTTATTTTGATGAGAATTATTAGGTAATATATCCAATAATTATTAATGTATTATACATAGTGATTAGGTTTTGTGTAATCATGGATCATTGAGTGCATCTGCTCATTTTTGGGTAGTGTGACAATATATGAATTGTAATAAAATTGTTTTCTATGTTTCAAATTTGTTTTTCCTTTATTCTACTAATCTTCTTGTCTGTGTCTAGATCTTTGAAATTAAAGTTCAGTTACATTTTCATTACCACTTTGTGGGCTCCTCTGTTTACAGATACTTTTATCAATCCACATTAATTTTAATAATTATGGGCACCTAATCTCCTAAACAATAACATATTATCTGTTAAGTTTTCAGCTTGCATTTAATTTCCTGCCATTGGTATGGTTATTATCTTCTTGAAAGACATTTGTTTGTCTTTCTCCACTGATAACGTCCTGTCCTTTTAACTTCCATTTAACTAACAGCAATTGTATGATCATTACACTTAATGTTTAAAGAATAGATTCTACACTGAGATGACATTTTTATCACTTCACCATTGCTTTGTTTTATTGTGAAGAATCTAAACCTTTTTATTCACATAGAAAATGTGGGTCTTTCAATGCATAATGAATAGAAACGGTTTTGTTATGTAAGTATATAGTACTATATTTACTTTTTTTTTTTTAGGAGATCAGAGTTGAATGAGAATGACTTGTATTTTATTCTTGCCATTTCCCATGACTTTTCATAAGTGGTTTTTTGTTAGTGCTGTTACTGTTAATATGTGTGTGACATATAATTCATGAGAGTGATTTAAACAACCAAATTGAAGAGTGAATAAAGGCCTTAGCTTTAGTGGCTCCACCAGTTCTTACCAGACCAATGAGACCGGTCTATTTTTATGGTTTATAGTTTTCATCTATTCTTTCTCCCACTCGGTGATCTTCTATTGTGATAATTTTACAACAATCAGCACTGGTAGCCACACATGACAGAATATTAGGATTATGGAAACTAAAAATCATATGGTCCATTTTTCCTTTGGACTAATGTTGTTGTTGTGTACCATCAAGTTGGAAATAACCCACAGCTGACCCTGCAGCAGGTTTTTAAAGGCAGTTAATCTCATGGAAGAAAGATTGCCTATCATTGTCCTGCAGAACAACTGATGGATTCAAACTTCATATTTTGGGGATTGTAACACAGCTTCTTGCTGCTAGGCCATCTGTGCTCCCTCTTTGGGCTAATAATCTTTGATTTTCTCTGCATTATTTTTCTGTGGACAATGAGAGACCAATAGTTGCAATTTATTTGAATACTTGAAATCTTTCAAGAACCCACATCTACCTACTGTATAGGACATGTAAAATATACTTAATTTTTTTTCTTTTTGTACAATGAATTATACATTGTAATTACCTTTTATTTAAAAAAAAACCCAGAAACACAAACTAAATACATTAATTTCACCTGATGATACAATAGAAATCAGATCTATTACATCTGTGGAAAGAATCTTTGGAGAAGTTAAATATCAGCTGTGACAATTAGTCTATGTGCTGACTGTGAAACACCAAAAAATATAAATATGCAAGGTCAAATTAAATCTAAAGAAGGTTAAATCAAATATACAAGAACCAAAATTTGATCTTCAATCTATCCCACCTGAATTTCAAAATCATCTCAGGAATAGGTTTGAGGCCTTGAACACTAATGAAGGAAGACAAGATGATATGTAGGAGGATATCCAGAATAATATCCATGAAGAATGCAAAAGGTCATTACAAAGACAGAGGAGGAAGAAAAGAATGAGATAGATTTTGGAAGAGACTCTTAATATTGCACTAAAGCATCAAGAAGCCAAAGCCAAGGGATGAAATTAAGAAGTAAAGGAGCTGAACAGAAGATTTCAAATGGCAGTGCAGAACGACAAAGTAAAATATTATAATGTGAAATGTACAAAGAGCTGGAGTCAGAAAATTAAAATGTGTGAAGGGCCAAAATCTCTTGGCATTTGTTAAGCTGAAGGAACTAAAGAACAAATTCAAGCCTCAAGATTTGAATGATCCAGGAAGCATTAAAAGAAGATGGAGTATACAGAGTCACTGTACCAAAAATAATTAGTTGATACAGAAGAATTTCATAAAACAACATATGATCAAGAGGCAATGTTGGTGAAGGAGGAAATTAAAGCCGCTTTGAAAACAAAACCCCAGGAATGGACATTTTTCAATAAACAGATGCCCTGTAAGTGCTCACCAGGTTGTGCCAAGAAATCTAGAGGCCAACTACTTGGCCAACTGACTGAAAGAGATTCATATTTATACCTATTCCAAGAAAGCTCACCCAAGAGAGTGCCAAAATTATCAAACAATATCACTAATATCACACACAAGCAATATTTTGCTGAACATTATCCAAAAACAACTGGAACAGTACATTAACAAAGATCTACCAGATATACAAGGTGGATTTAGAAGAGGCTGTGACATTAAAGATATTATCATCAATGTCAGATGGATCTTGGCTGAAAAGCAAATACCAGAAGAATGTCTATTTGTGCTTCATTAACAATGCAAGATATTTGACAGTGTAGATCACAACAAATTGTGTCTAACTTTGAGAAGAATGGGAATCCCAGAATGCTTGATTGAACCAGGAAGAAGTCATCAAAAGAACAAAGAGAGACTGAATGGTTCAAAATTAGAAAATGAGCATGTTAGGAATGTATGGATTCTCCATGCTTTTCCAATCTTTATGGAGAATATATTATTTGAGAGGCTGGACTTTATGGATTATGGCATCAGGATTGGTGGAATATTTATCAACAACCTGCATTATAGACATGATACAATTGTTTGCTGAAACTTAGGAGGACCTGAAACACTTACTGCAGAAGGTCAAGATTGTAGTCTTCAATATGGATTGAAGCTCAACGTCTAGAAGACAAAGATATTCACCACTGGGCCAATTGGCAGCACAATCATGGAGAAGAGATTGAAGTTGTTAACAATTTCAGCTGGTTTAACTCCACAGTCAACATTCTTGGCGTCAGAAGTTAGAAAATCAAAAGATTAATTGCAATGGGAAAGTCTGTTGTCCGGGACCTCTCTACAGTCCTAAGGAGCAAAGCTATTTGTCTAGATACCAAGGTGCTCCTAATCCAGGCCAGGGTCTTCACAATTACATGCTTTGCTTCAGAGAGGTGGAAAATGATTAAGGATGATAGAAGAATTGATGCTGACGAAGAGTATTGAACATACCATGGACTACCAGCAGAAAAACAGGTCTATCTTGGAGAAGATTAAACCAAATTTCTCCTTGGAGGCAATGATTTCAAAGTTCTATCTCACATACTTTGGTCACATGGCTGGGAGGGACCAGTCTTTAGAGGAGGACATCATGCTTTGAAGTGTGGAGGGATTGTATAGTAGATGAAGACCCTGGATGAGATGGATTGTCATGATAATCGGGCTAATGAGATTATGTGTGTCAAAGTCTGTGAGACTGATACAGGATAGGGCAGGGCTCAGAGCTGTTGTACATATGGTTACTGTGTGTTGCAGGGAACTAAATGACACATAATAACAACACTAATAATTTATATTTGAATAATAATTGTATTAACAGTTCTTCCTTACATATAAATGGATCCTATCACTTAGTGCACACTTTAGGATAGACCTTGAAATGGGTTTGTTGGTTTTTAGGTGGTGTGTGTGTGTGTGTGTGTGTGTGTGTGTGTGTGTTGATTTGTCCCCCTCTTTTTTTATTAATTTTAATGAAAGTTTACAGAGAGAAAAGTTCTTTTTTTACCATGAATTTAACATCATTTCTCTTTAACTTACCATCCATGACACAGTAGATTATATAATTGTCTGATTCAAAATGGCCAATGCCAATTCATTTAGCTCCTTAATTCTTAAAACGTTCATCTTTAATGCATTACATTTCATTTTTTTACAACTTCCAATTTTATGTATATATATATATATATATATACTGCATGCATCTTAATTTTTAATATCTTCTCTGTCCATCATAATGCTGTCTATCATCAGTCCAGTGGTAAGAATCTCTGTTTTTTTGACATTGAGATGCAATTCATACTGAAGGCCACATTTCTTGATCTTCTGCAACAAGTGCCTCAAGTCCTCCTCACTTTCAGTAAGCAAGGTTCTCTCATTGGCATAACGAAGTTTATTGATAAGGCTCCCTCCAATATTGATGCCGTATTCCTCCTCAAAGAGTCCAGCTTTTCGAATAATTTGCCTAGCATACAAATTGAATATGTATATAGAGAGAATACAACCCTCGTGCACTCTCTTCCCAATTCCCAATTCCAAACCTGCTCTCCTGCTCCAGGTCCCACAGGAGCACAATCAAGTGCTCTGGGATTACTGTTCTTTTCAATTTCAGCTGTAACTTGTAATGATTCCCAAAAATGCCTTTGTATAGGCCATAAAGCACAAGTAGACATTTTTCTAGTATTCCTTACATTCAGCCAGGATTCATCTGACATTAGCAATGATAATCCTGGCCACTTCAAATCCTGCTTGAACTTCTGACAATTCCCTATCTACGTACTGTTCCAGGCATTTTAAAATTATCTTCAGCAGTATTTTGCTTGCATGTGATATCAATGATATTTTTCGATACTTTCCACATCTACTTGGATCACCTTTCTTAGAAATGGGACAAATACAGACCTCTTCCAACCCGTTGACCAGATAGCTGTGCTCCAAAATTCCTGGCATAGACTGATGAGAGCATCCAAAGCGGCATCTGTTAACTGAAATAAGTTAATTGGTATCCCACTGATACCTATGGCATTATTTTTTGTCAGTGCCTTCATTGCAGCTTCTCCTTTCTCCTTCATTACCATTGGCTCCTATTTATATGGCACCTCCTGAAATTTTTCAGTCTCAGTCACTTTTTTCTGGTACAGTAAATCTGTATGTTCTCTCCATATTCTTTTGATGCTTTCTAGGTCATTCAATATATTGCCGATAGCATGTTTTAATATTGTTGACACAAGGCTTAAATTTGTTTTTCAGTTCTTTCAAATGGAGAAATACAGAGCAAGTTCTTTCCTTCTTATCCTCCAATATTAGCTCTTTCCACATTCCATTATAATACTTTGCTTTGTCTTCCCAAGCTACCCTTTGAAATCTTCTGTTCAGCTGTTCTGTTGAAACTGAAATTTCTGAGGATGACATAGTTATCAAAGAGACTGACCTAACAGTCCAGGGCTCTAATAGAACAGTCCAGGGCTTTTATAGGACAGCAAAAATAAATAAAAAAAAATCTGGGAAAGTGGCCTAACCATTTGTGTTTGGAAAGTTGTCTAGGTAATTGTTATGCATTTTAAACTGTGTGACTACGAAATTAATATAAGAGTAAATAGCATGATCTTTTGTTTTTATGCTTTGTATACAGTTATTTATTTTTATACTGCTTTATTTATGAAGTGCTTATACATTGTTTTACATACCTGATCTTTCCAATTTGCATTACTTACCTCTCCCTCCACCGATCAAATTGTAGGACCCTATTATTAAACACTCCTACCCACCCTCAAGCTCTGCTCCCCCCGTCATGGATTCTCATACTCATTTTGCAATTATGGTCTTATAAAATATTTCTCCTTATGGGACTAATTTAGTTCCCTTAGCATAATACTCTCCAGACTTTCCAAAGTTAGGTAGTAATTTACAAAATCATTGCTCCTGCATCATGTGTTGTTGTTGTTGTTGTTATGTGCCATCGAGTCGCTTGTGACTCATAGCGACCCTATGTACAACAGCCTTAAACTCTGCTCTGTCCTGTGTCAATCACACTGTCTCTGACACTCCCATCCCGATT